>NC_090648.1:80889300-81226086 GCF_040937935.1 Hyperolius riggenbachi | reverse complement strand
CAGGTAGTAAGGGATCTGTATACCAAGTTTCGTTCAAATCGGTCAAACCGTTTTTGCGTGATCGCGGCACATACATACATACACACACACACACACACACATGTACATCCGATTTTATATATATAGATTGTATGGTGTGTGATGGTTTGTGAAATTATATTCAACCAGAAACAAATGTATATAGCTATTTAGTAAATTTTTCGCTTGATTTTTCTAACCAACCAATATTTTCGGAGTTTACAATCTTTTACCCTGACATTGCGGCAATCTCAAACATACATGTGTGGTGCTGCAAATTTTCTGATCAAAATTTCCGATCAATCAGAAAATTGGATTGGAATGTTCGAATCAAATCAAAATTTAAAAAAATTGTATGCTGTGGCCACACACCATACAAGTAAAAGATCCAATTTTTCACCAAATCAATCATTTTGATCGGTTGTCCTGAAAAATCGAGAGCATTTCTTTTTTAATTTCTTGTTTTTTTGTTTTTTTAATTTTTGGAGATTGGACATGTTGGCAATTTCAGACCAACTTTATCAAGAATTGTATGGTGTGTAATGGATTGTCAATTACTTGATGTTCAGTTCCAATCATTTTTTTTCTGAGCTTTCAATAGAACAATAGAACACATAGATGTGCGGTACATTGGTCAGATTTTTGAATTGTTGCAATTAGTCAGAAAAATTGATTGCTATTCTTGAATTGAACAGATATTCAAAAAATTGTATGGTGTGTGGCCACCTTAACCACTTTACAACTGAGGGGTTTTACCCCTTCAGCATCCGAGCAATTTTCACCTTTCAGCGCTCCTTCCATTCATTCGTCTATAACTTTATCATTACTTATCGCAATGAAATGAACTATATCTTGTTTTTTTCACCATCAATTAGGCTTTCTTTAGGTGGGACATTATGCCAAGAATTATTTTATTCTAAATGTGTTTTAATGGGAAAATAAGAAAACATTTGGGAAAAAAATCATTATTTTTCAGTTTTCGGCCATTATAGTTTTTAAACGATGCATGCTACTCACCAGATCTCAACCCAATAGAGCATCTTTGGGATGTGATGGAATGGGAGCTTCGTGCCCTGGATGTGCATCCCACAAATCTCCATCAACTGTAACATGCTAATATCAATATGGGCCAACATTTCTAAAGAATGCTTTCAGCACCTTGTTTAATCAATGCCATGTAGAACTAAAGCAGCTCTTAAGGCGAAAGGGGGGGTCAAACACCGTATTAGTATAGTGTTCCTAATAATCCTTTAGGTGAAAAAAAAATTATATATATATATATATATATATATATATATATATATATACATACACACACAGTGGGATGCGAACGTTTGGGCAACATTGTTAATAGTCAAGATTTTCCTGTATAAATCGTTGGTTGTTACTAGTTGTTATGATAAAAATGTCAGTTAAATACTGTATATCATATAGGAGACACGCACAGTGATATTTGAGAAGTGAAATGAAGTTTATTGGATTTACAGAAAGTGTGCAATAATTGTTTCAATACAATTAGGCAGATGCATAAATGTGGGCACTGCTGTCATTTTATTGATTCCAAAACCTTTAGAACTAATTATTGGAACTCAAATTGGCTTGGTAAGCTCAGTGATCCCTGACCTACATACACAGTTGAATTAAATTATGAGAAAGAGTATTTAAGGGGATCCTTTGTGAGTTACCCTCCTCTTTAAATTTTCTCTTAGGCTGGATTCACAGTGGTCAGTTGCATAACACACGTGTTAAAATGTGTGTGAATTGCAACTGAGACTGGACATAGACTTTAATGCAAAGCCTGCATGAAGTGAGTTAGAATAACGCAACCCATGACTGTGAACAGCCCCATAGAATTATATGGGCAGTAAGTTGACATGCAGAATTTTTCTGCAACGCCACTGAGCACTGTGAACCTAGCCTGAAGAGTAGGGGTCTCAAAACAACTCTCAAATGACCTGAAGACAAAGCTGTCTCAGAAATTTCAGCTGTCTGTTTCCACATTTAGGAACATTGTGAGGAAATGGAAGACCACAGGCTCAGTTCAAGTTAAGGCTCGAAGTGGCAGATCAAGAGAAATCTCAGATAAACATAAGTAACGATTGGTGAGAACAGTCAGAGTCAACCCACAGACCGGCACCAAAGACCTACAACATCATCTTGCTGCAGATTAGATATGGTCCGAACGGTTCGCACGCGAACTTATTTGCGCAAACTTCGGTGGTTCGCATTCGGGGTGAACCACGAACTATATGCGAGTTCGACCCGCCCCCTATACGACATCATTAGGGTCAACTTTGACTCTCTACATTACAGTCAGCAGACACAGGGTAGCCAATCAGGAAGAGCAATCTCGCCATGGTGCGCACCAGTCCAGCACGGCCACATGCAAGATGTTTTAAAGCACTTTAGGCCTCCAATTTAGCATGCAATGTGATTTCTGAAACAGATTTTTCCCCGGGACTTTTGGCGTGTATCCCACTCCGCCATGCAAAACCTCAGATGTTAGACCCCTTGCAACATCTTTTCCATCACTTTTGTGGCCAGCATAAATGTTTCTAGTTTTCAAAGTTCGCCTCCCCATTGAAGTCTATTGCGGTTTGAAAAGTTCACGAGAACTGCACTTTTTGCAGAGGTTCGCGTTCGAGGTTCGCGAACCGAAAACCGGAGGTTCGAGCCATCTCCACTGCAGATGGAGTCACTGTGCATCGTTCAACCATTTGGCACACTTTACATAAGGAGATGCTGTTTGCGAGAGTGATGCAGAGGAAGCCTTTTCTCCGCCCACAGCACAAACTTGAGGTATGCTAAAGCACATTTGGACAAGCCAGCTTCATTTTGGAATAAGGTGCTGTGGACTGATGAAACTAAAAGTGAGTTATTTGGGCATAACAACGGGCGTTATGCATGGAGGAAAAACACCACAGCATTCCAAGAAAAACACCTGCTACCTCCAGTAAAATATGGTGGTGGTTCCATCATGCTGTGGGGCCAGTGCAGGGACTGTGAATCTTGTCAAAGTTGAGGGAATGCATGTATTCTACTGAGTATCAGCAAATTCTGGAGACCAATGTCCAGGAATCAGTGACAAAGCTGAAGCTGTGTCGGGGCTGGGTCTTTCAACAAGACAATGACCCTAAACACTGCTCAAAATCCACTAGGGCATTCATGTAGAGGAACAAGTACAACGTTCTGGAATGGCCATCTCAGTCCCCAGACCTGAATATAATTGAAAATCTGAGGTGTGAGTTAAAGAGCTGTCCATTCTTGGAAGCCATCAAACCTGAATGAACTAGAGATGTTTTGTAAAGAGGAATTGTCCAAAATACCTTCAACCAGAATCCAGACTTTCATTGGAACCTACAGGAAGTGTTTAGAGGCTGTAATTTCTGCAAAAGAAGGATCTACTAAATATTGATTTCATTTCTTTTTTGTGGTGTATGTAGGTCAGGGATCACTGAGCTTACCAAGCCAATTTGAGTTCCAATAATTAGTTCTAAAGGTTTTGGAATCAATAAAATGACAGCAGTGCCCACATTTATGCACCTGCCTAATTATGTTTAAACAATTATTGCACACTTTCTGTAAATCCAATAAACTTCATTTCACTTATCACATATTTCATTTCACATATCATTGTGCGTGTCTCCTACATTATATATCTAACTGACATTTTTCATCGTAACAACCAACGATTTATACAGGAAAATCGTGACGACTAACGAGTTGCCCAAACTTTCGCATCCCAATATATATATATATACACACACACACACACACACACACACACACACACACACACACACACACACACACACACATATATAATCTCCCTATAGTGGACCTTTTGCGCTCTGCACAGCTACCTCCTCCACTATTTTGCCTATACATCTCAGTAATACCGTAATGATTTGACGACCTATGTATGCTCTTGTTCTGTAGGGAAAGATAACTTATTAACCACTGTCATGCTTTTCTCCCAGTTAGTCTTCCAGCCAATTCCAGTATCCTGACTATCAACGAAACGAAGAAAGGAGAAATTTTTATTGCCAGTGTCAAGAATGCAGTTCCATTAACAGACATTAGCAAATATTTTAAATATCATTATGAGCTGTGTTACTGGAGACAGGATGATCTCAAGTCACATGAGGTTAGTTCTACAGAAAAATTGTAACTTAGTACAGTGGTTCCCAACCTTTTCCGGCCCGGGGAACACTTTCTGACCAAATTTTTCTCCGGGGAACGGCGGGGGTGGGGGGTGTTTGCGCGACCTAGTGGACAGTGCCGTGCGCAGCAGGCTATGGGGGGGCTGGGGTGCGGCTGCATAGATAGCATAGTTGCCCCAGTGTAGGAGGGAGTTTAGTTGCCTCAGTATAGCTAGTATAGTGCCCCAGTATAGACAGTATAGTGCCCCCAGTATAGCCAGTATAGTGTCCCAGTATAGCCAGTATAGTGCCCCCAGTATAGTGCCCCAGTATAGTGCCCCAGTATAGCCAGTATAGTGCCCCAGTATAGCCAGAATAGTGCCCCAGTATAGCCAGAATAGTGCCCCCAGTATAGCCAGAATAGTGCCCCCAGTATAGCCAGAATAGTGCCCCCAGTATAGCCAGAATAGTGCCCCAGTATAGCCAGAATAGTGCCCCAGTATAGCCAGTATAGTGCCACAGTATAGCTAGTATAGTGCCCCAGAATAGTGCCCCAGTATGGGTAGGTGGTGCCCCCCGCCCGTCCCCGCCGCTGTTAACAGCGGCCGCTCTCCCCTCTCCAGCGCATGTGTTTATTTAAGGCAAGCAGCGTATCTCCCGGCTGCTCTGTGATGCGACAGGAAGCAGGGCAGCGGCTTCCTGTAGCGGCGATATGTATCGCCGTTACTATGGTGACCGAGCCCTGATTCCTGCGCATCACAGAGCAGCCGGGAGATACGCTGCTTGCCTTAAATAAACACATGCGCTGGAGAGGGGAGAGCGGCCGCTGCTAAGGTAATAGCAGCGGCGGCCGCGGGGACGTGCGGGAGGGGGGGGGGGGAAGAGGACGGCACACCAGGCAACATGCCGCGGCACACTAGTGTGCTGCGGCACACTGGTTGAAAAACGCTGACTTAGTAGATGCATTAAGTGTAATTTAATGCAAAGTAATTAATTTGAGGCCGGAGCCGCTCGCTATTTTATGGGTCACCTTCAGCGCCCAAATGAATAGTAGTGGCTGCTAATTATGGCTATTAATATAGCCATCTAGAGTTAAACATCGGAGGTGGGGTTTTAGGCTACTATATTGGGGGAGGGGGAGGTAGTTAGGGTTAGGTATCAGAGGTTTTTTAGGGTTAGGCACCAGAAGTTTTTTTTAGGTCTAACCATGAGGGGTGGGGGGGTTATATAGATAGACATCGGATGGGGGTATTTTAGGGTTGGGCATCATAGGGTTTTATTTAGGGTTAGGCCACGGACTGGGAGTAGGGTGTTAGGGTTAAGCATTGGAGGGGGGGGGTTAAGGTTAGGCCTCAGAGGGATTTTTAGGGTTTGGGCATCGGGGGGGGGGGGGGGGTTAGGCATCAGCAGAGAGGGGTGGTTAGGGTTAGGCATTGGAGGGGGTAGTTAGTCGGGATGGGCAGAAATCTGCATGGAAATTCTGATTTCTGATGTTCCTGTAAGGCTATGGGGGCTGGAAGAAGCCCCAGGTAAGTACAATAAATTGTTCCCCCATCTCATGTACACTTTAAAGGATACCTTAGTGCAAACCAGGGATGGCTCAAGACCAAGTTGCGCCTTGGGCAAGGTCAGGTTTTGGTGCCTAAAGGTCCGGTTTTGGCGCCTAGACTGCCATTCATTTTGCCGCCTTTTTAAGAATTCAACAAACTGCGCCTGGGGCAAGATACCCGCTTGCCCCCCCCCCCCCTAGATCCGTCCCTGGTGCAAACTGAAATAAAAAATGCGGAGCAGCATGTTTTAGTAAGCTCTCCTCATGCCCAACGTTCCCCCCGTTCTCCTCCATCCCCCTGCAGTACAGCCTAGCAACCCCCGAACTCACTTCCTGGTTGGGGTGGCCGTGGGAGGCCTGACTCCGCAGGCGCTACCCAGCGACGCGCGTTCTTGTTTGCAAAGTCGCAGCCAGGAGCGTAATTCAACAGTAATTTTGCTTAATCAAGCTTATTTTGACTTGTTAACGGACTCGAATCAGAAATCCACTTCCATTCGAAATTATGATTAGGATCGAATCAAAATTGCGCAACTCGGAATCAAAATTAACCAGAAATCGGTCATTACGAGCACCTTTAATTCTAGCATGTATGGGGGCTTTCCTATCTTTCCTATTAACGGAAAAAAATTGGCGTTGTTCTTCAATGTCATTTCACCCCAAAATCTGCCGATCAATTTGCGGAGATGTCTGAAGGCAAATTTTGATGCGAATGTACAATATGTGTCAATACCGCAAGAAAGATCGATAAGTGGAAATGGGCTAATTCGCTGCAAGCTTTAACTTAAAAAAATTGGCTGCTCATCCCTATACACAAGTAGTTCAACACACTGTACAATCAAGACAACCAGCAAGTACAAATAAATACAATTCATATGTAGATTGAGACATTAGCCAATACTGGTACATTTGATAAAATGCAACAGAAACAGTAAAACACTAGGGGGAGGTCCCGGAAACAGTAAAAAAAAGGGCGCGTGTGGCAAGTGGACTAATTGGACAGCGACATAGGGGCCAATACAAAATATTGGTATTCGGGAGCTGGAGCGGAAATTTGGGCACCCGGTAAAAAACTTTATTTTGTGGCGTCTGACCAATACGCTAATATTATTATTATTATTATTTTTTTTTGCAGTGCAATGCGATGCAATCATCACATTGCATGGCAGCTAGTGGGTAGGGTGGAGGGGTTGATGCTAGGTAGGTAGTGTGTGTGGGGGGTGGGGGAGGGGGTTAAGGGTTAGGTGTCAGGTAGGTAGTTTGTGCTGGGAGGTTAAAGGTTAGGCGTTAGAAAGGTAGTTTGTGCACGTTGGGGGGTTAAGGGTTAAGCGTTAGGTAGGTAGTTTGTGCGGTTGGGAAGATTGAGGGTTAGGCTCTAGACAGGTAGTTTGAGGTGGGGGTAAGGGTTAGGTGTTAGGTAGCCAGTTTGTGCGGGGGGGGGGGGGGGGAATTAATTAGGGTTAGGTGTCAGGAGGGAGGGTTCTGTGTGAGAGTAGGGTTAGGTTTGGCCATAGTACAATATCAGTATTTAATATCAATATTTTACACGTTCATATATTGGGATCTCATACCGATATTTCACTGTAAGCATTACTACGCGCCCAAATTTGCACGCACCCTTAATTAACGTATGCGGAGGCCCCTGTCCTTGCAAGCTTACAATTTTAGAATTGCTTAATTTACAGGTCCCCAATGACTGTCCAGATAAATTTAAGGAAATTATATCACGTCATCAAGAACCCAGTGTAAAGTTCCAGCTAGGGAAGAAACTGGACCCAAGCAGCAATTACTCAATGAGGGTCCGCGTGCGTCTGAATGAGTCTAACCCGACGAGCTGTTACAATGGGCCATGGAGTGAATGGAGCAGAGTGCAAACATTGCAAACCAAAGCAGGTAATGGCAATCACTTTCTATTTAAACTTGCCAAACATTATATTTCGGATTGCTGATTGACATGATCACGTATATGTGTTTTGGAAGTGTGTGGGCTGCCTGGTGAGAATATTAAAGTGTACTTGAGATGACATGATAGAAAAAATGTATACATACCTGGGGCTTCTCCAGCCCCTCTGGCCTGATCACTCCCATGCAGTCATCCTCCGCCTTCTGGATCCTCCGTAAGGACTCCCATAAGTTTGGCCAGTCGGCGCATGCGCAGTGTAGCTGTGCGAGCTCCCCTGCCGCGCTCCTGTGGCTGGGAGCTTTCTGTGCCTGTGCAGTGGTATCGGGCCGTTCATGCGCAGTAAGTCTGGACTGGCCGAACTTACGGGAGTCCTTACGGAGGATACAGAAGGCGTGAGAGCCATCAGACCGAAGGGGGCTGGAGGAAGCCCAAGATATGTGTACATTTTTTATATCATGCCATCTCAAGTTCCCTTTACATGTAAAGAAAACTGAGCTATTCTAGTTGAGGGGACCCAGCAGGAGACCTCAAAGGGAACAGCTCTCCAATCACGGCATCCTCTACAGCACGAAGGATTGCGATTGGCCGAATAGTGTGGGCGTAGTTTGCTACAACCTATCTGAAACCTAGCAGTTCCAGACGATGCCATCCACCCAATCACATTAGCTGAATTTCCACATAAGGTTTCCTGCTACATCCCCTAGCTAGCACCAAAACCCCCCAAATGTTGTCAGTTTCACAGCAAAATTGTGACCGTAGAAATGTGGATGTCCCTTTCGGGAACTAGGTTGGTCCATCAGTATTGGGCAGTTCTAATCACATCATAAAAATGGTAGTCGCTCAACCAGGCTAATAGCCATCATATGAGGAGCTCACAAGGCTGGTCAAATACACTGAGCAAAATGTAAAGAGACCTGGGGCTTGATTCACAAAGCCAGGATAACTCTCATCAAGGTCGCGCTAGGGTTTTTGCACGTGCTGTAATCTGCGTAACGTTTGCGCATGAAAAAGCTAAGCATGTTATAGCGCTAGCACAACCGTAATAAGGGTTATCACGGCTTTGTCAATCAAGCCCCAGTTCTCAAAACTCACAGATAGCCAGCAGCTAACACAACATAAACAAGATTGTTGGTGCCACATATCCAAGAGGTATGTGGGTTAAGGGACAACTGAAGTGACGGTATTATGGAAGCTGGCGTATTTATTTGTTTTAAAGCAATAACAGTTACCTGGCTATCCTGCATGATCCTCTGCCTCTAATACTTTTAGCCATAGGCCCTGAACAAGCATGCAGCAGATCAGGTATTTCTGGCATTATTGTCAGTTCTGACAGGATTACCTGCATGCTTGTTTCTGGTGTTATACAGACACTACTGCAGCCGAATAGATAAGCAGGGCTGCCAGGCAACAGGTATTGTTTAAAAGGAAGTAAATATGGCAGCCTCCCTATTCTTCTCACTTCAGTTGTCATTTTAAGCCCCTCTGCCGGCATCAAGGCCAATCCCATTGAGGGATCCCTACACCTACGTAGAGATGGCCCAGCCTTGGAGAACTCATGGAGACGCACATGATCAGTTTGATCAGCTGATAGATTTATAAGGTTCTGATTAGCTGAGATGACTTCCTGGTTTAACACATGATCATGACCAGCAAATCAGAGCCTTAAAAATCTATCAGCTGATCAAACTGATCATGTGCTTCTCCATGAGTTCTCCAAGGCTGGGCCATCCCTACGACCTACGGCAGATGCATCCGCATTCTACACATACAATGAGCGTGCCCATGATTGGACGCGTCTAATATAGATAAAAAGCCTGAGAACAGACTTAAAGGACAACTGTAGTGAGAGGTACATGGAGGCTGCCATATGTATTTCCTTTTAAACAATACCAGTTACCTGGCTATCCTGCTGATCCTCTGCCTCTAATACGTTTAGCCATAGACCCTGAACAAGCATGCAGCAGATCAGGTGTTTCTGACATTACTGTCAGATCTGACAAGATTAGCTGCATGCTTATTTCTGGTGTGTGACTCAGACAATACTGCAGCAAAATAGATCAGTAGGGCTGCCAGGCAACTAGTATTGTGTAAAAGGAAATAAATATGGCAGCCCCCATATACTTCTCATTACAGTTGTCCTTTAAAGCAAACCTGAAGTGAAAAAAAAAAACTTATGATGTAATGAATTGTGTGTGCAGTACGGATATTGAATAGAGCATTAGCAGCAAAGAAAATAGTCTCTTATTTTTATTTTCAGTTATACAGATTTTTTGTTTATAACATTGCCACATTCTGTCATATTTGCAGTTTACAAACCACACTCTATATTTTAAACTATAAAACAGAGCAGAACGAATGACCCTATGAACTTTCCTGCAGTAAAACCTTAGATCAACCTGTTTCATGGTTGTTTAAATTCTTTAGAAAACAGGACTATCTTTGACCCAAGTTGGGTCGAATAGCTCAGAGAAGCTCTTTTCCATAGATAACTGAAGTTTATTAACGTTTCCTGCAGTGGAAACAGTATGGGACTCTTTTCTTTGCTTCTAATGTTCTATTTCTTAGCTGTACTACAAATAAAATGTAATATCTCATAAGTTTATTTTAACATCAGGTATGCCTAGTCACAGCACTAACATAACCAGCTTTGGTGTGATCCAGAAAGTCAAGGACAAGCATGAGGCCCCATCTCTTTTCTTTTTTGTCAGCGCTAATAATTTAACTGTCTGGGGTCTTTTAGACCTCTGTGGAAAATACTTTGCACGTCTTTTTCACTGTGAGGAGACAGCGAGGGACTGAACGGCCTCAAGAGAGCTGGAGCAAGCCCCAGGTAAGTATAAAACCTATTTTGTCTTAGGTACACTTAAAGAGGAACTCTAGTGAAAATAGTGTAATAAAAAAGTGCTTCATTTTTACAATAATTATGTTTGCCCAGTGTTTGCCCATTGTAAAATCTTTCCTTTTCTTGATTTGCATTCAGACATTTCTCATATAGGGACATTTTCATTGCTGGCAGGCGATGTCACTGGAAGGAGATACTGCTTGCTTTTTTGGCAGTTGGAAACAGCTGTTATTTCCCACAATGCAACAAGGCTCCCACAGTGTGGTGTCAGTACCTCAGTGCTGTGAGGCGCTGACATCACACTGTGGGAGGGGTTTCACCACAATATCAGCCATACAGAGCCCCCTGATGATCTGTTTGTGAAAAGGAATAGATTTCTCATGGGAAAGGGGGTATCAGCTACTGATTGGGATTAAATTCTTGGTTATGGTTTCTCTTTAAGCCATACTGCAGTCTGGTGTTGACTGCTGGCTGTCTGGTTCTGCAGTTGGCAAGAAGACATTGCAGAAGGGGAAGCTTAACTAGAATCTTAAAGAGGAACTCCAAGCAAGAATTGAACTTTATCCCAGTCAGTAGCTGATACCCCCTTTTACATGAGAAATATATTGCTTTTCACAAACAGACCATCAGGGGGCGCTGTGTGACTGATATTGTGGTGAAACCCCTCCCTCAAGAAGCTCTAAGGACCATGGTGCTCCTGGCAAACTGCCACAATGTAACAATGTTCACAGACAGGAATTAGCTGTTTACAGCTGTCTCTAACAGCCAAAACAGCTAGGAGCAGCTACATAACCCACAGTAAAAATGTCACCATGTGATAAATGTCAGAATGTAAATCAGGGAGAGGAAAGATTTTACAATGAGCAAACACTGACTAAATCATTTATACATAATTATTGTAAACATGAAGCACTTTTTTTTTACATTATTTTCACTGGAGTTCCTCTTTAAGGTGTCTACTAATGATACAATCTTAATTGTGCAATCTTACCACTTCTTTATAATATGAGGGACTACATAAAGTATTTATTCAAAGTATATTCATATTTACTTTACCTTTCTACTGTATAGATTTGAAAAGATTGTCCAATCATGGTTGTATCATTAGTGGGCAATTGCGTCATGGTACTCTACCCTGTCGCTCCCCCTCCGCAGCTCGTCACAGTTGCCGCCAAAGTCAATGGAACCGACACAGAGTCTGCAGAGTGTTACCATGTGTTGACACAATGCAAGTCCATGGCAAAGCAAAGATTTTATAATAGTTTTCAACGGTATCGGTACGTATGAGCAGATCGGGGAATTTAGGTGACGTACTCCTAAACATTGGTGTATACGTCAGTGGTGTATACGCCACTGAGAATGAAACCTGTTGGGGGTGGGTCAGGCTGATTTCCCTGACGCAGTGCCCAAATTACACGTAATAGAGTGGTAGAATTTTATGCCGTGCGCAAATGGCTCTGTATATGTGTCAGTGCTGGTCGTAATGGAAAAATCTACGCTTACGGATCATTACGCGTAATTTTACGCTATTACGCATTACGCAATTACAGTTACGGCGTAGGAAATTATCTACGGTACATCACTGTAATTACGCGTAAACTTACGCAGTTACGCGTAAGGATACTGTAATGTAGGCGCTTACACTGTACGCGTAGTGCTGTAATACCCATTAATGCGTATTTTTTTACGCATACAGACGATATGTACGCAATAGCCGTCAATGTGACAGTTATTGCGTACATATCATTCGTATGTGTCAAAACGTACGCTTATACTGAAGGGCGGGAGAAGATACTATTGGTTGCTTAGGATGTTGACTGATTGGCTACTCTTAGAAAAGGGGAGTTTTTACGTTAGTAATTACGCGTAAAATTACGCGTAAGTGTTCGTAAAATTACGCATACCTAGCAATTACGGTAGACAGTGTAATTACGATACCACTCTACTGCTTACGCGTAAATAATTACGCGTAAGACCGTAATTTACGCGTAGCGCTTACGCGTAAATTTACATTGAATTACGATGCGTAATTACGCTCATGCGTAATTTCGGCCCAGCACTGATATGTGTGAAAGGACCCTAAGATTGTAAATAGTGAGAAGATGCAGGCACATTCATCCTTACCATTACCTAGCCATTAATGATACAATCACGTGGATGATTGATTGTTTCTGATAGTCATTGGAAACAATCGGTTATGCCCAGTAATGGATAGAAGGAAGAGCTGGCGCATGCAAAGGAAATCTTTCTAGGGCCAGCATTTTGGTGCCGCATAGGACCCCTTTATCAAGGCAATGTTTGCTCGGAGGCAAAAATCTGTCTTCTGCCGTGTTTACAGGAATCTGACTCCCACTTCCTATACAGGAATTTCTGCACAGCGGTAGACAGAATTTTGTCTCCTAACAAATATTGCCTTGATAAAGGGGTCCTACGTGGCTCCAAAACATTGGCTATACGCTTTTACATGGAACCAATAAAGATTTACTTTGATGTGCCAGCTCTTTCTTCTATTGAATACTGGATAGAAGGTGTCATCCCACTTTTCATTCGCCTTAACCTCTTGAGGACCGCAGCCTTACACCCTCCTAGTGACCAGTTTATTTTTTTTACAATTCAGCACTCTGCAGATTTCACAGTTTACAGTACGGCCATACAACTTAGCAGCCAAATAAATCTTGCCTCCTTTTCTGCCCACCAACAGAGCTTTTTGTTGGTAGGATCTGATTGCTGCTGCAGTTTATAAAAATTTTTTTTTTTAAATAAAAATAGTATTTTTTTTTATTTATGCCTCCCCCGAGATCCAATCAGTGTGATCACCTCTCATAGGCATCAGCCTATGAGAGGGATCGCGTTGTGAGCCACTCCAAGGGACAGCCAAGTGACAGGGCTGTCCCCAGTACAGCGCTGCACTAGATTGAAGAGCTGTACAAAAGAAAATAGCCAGTTATTTGTCCCCTAACAGCCTGCCAGCTCCTATGGAGGCTGGCAGGCTGTTTATGGAACGGAGCTCCGTAACTCAGGTGGGATGCGCGCGCAATCCCACGCTAATCTCCGCCTACAGGACCCGACACCGATCGGCATTAGGCGGTCCTGTAGCTGCCACCCCCCCCCCCCCCCGCCAATCAGCGTTAGGCAGTCGGGAGGGGTTAAAGACAAAGGGTTTGATCCTTTAGTGTGTGTGAGACAATACTACAAATGTGATACCCACTAATGGTTGAAAACCTGCTAACCAATTTGATCAGATAAATGGAATCAATCCCATCAATCTGATCAGATTGGTCAGTGGGCATGACGATTGTTTCTGTGGGAAGAATCGTTATTGGCCAACTTTACAGTTCATTGATTTTTTTAATAATTTGTACATTTCTGATATTATACATTTTGTCGTTGTAGTTCTCAATGCCACTTTGCTGTACGTTCTGATTCCAACATGTGTTATCGTTATTGTAATGTGTGCTCTCTGCGGATACAGAGCTCTGAAAAGGTAGGAATAATGCATATGTATGTACAAACCCAAAACACAATGTTTAGTAGGCTTCCAGGGCTGGATTTACAATAAGGCAATGTAGGCATGTGCCTACAGGCGCCTGATGATAGAAAGGCTGTTTACTCCCTGAGTGCCTCTCTCCTTCCTACCCTGCAATGACAGTGTAAATGAGAGGCTACTTATACTGCTCTCTGCATTCCACTAACAAGCTCTCCCTTCAGTCAGGGGCACCTCTGGCTACTGAATACTGAGGTCCCTCTAGCTACCTAATACTTGAGTGCACCTCTAGCTACTTAATATTGAGGGTACTTCTGCCTACTTAATACTAACGGGCTACCTTATGGGCAAGTGACAGCTGGGACAGCCAGCACACTTGTGGTGCAGTTTGATGGGCGTTTGTAAGTCCGGGAGGGTGAAGTCTAGGGTGCTAGTACATCTCTGCCTATAGGCTCCTGTGAGGTAAATCCGGGCCTGTAGGCTTCCCTTGTGACATTTTACCTCATCAAGAAGACTTCTTTGGAATGGATGGGTGTTTGTTATTGTTCAGAGTCCAGCCTGCTCTTGGCTTTGTTTGAAGGAACTAGAAAACTGCATTGCAATTTCTCTCTTGCTGCCTGAATGGATTAGTGAAGTTTTCTACAAGAAAACTTGGTGAACAAAACTGGATGTATTGTGGATGAGATTCGGAGATTGAACTTTAGGCATCGGAGAAAAGGAGAAAACAGGAAAAGCACCAGGAGCGCCAATAGTGTAGTATTTCTCGGCAAAGGAATGTATGTAAGAAACAACTACTACTCACAAAAGTGGGTTGCTACAGGCAACCATAATAATTGGTGTGTGGAGAATTCCGTCTCCACGCAGGTGTGATGACTTCTGTTGGGTATTTGTTGGTCGCGCTCCAAAAAATAAACAAAAAATGACCACAAGATGTAATATCTCAGGGGTAGCCCCTTAGCAGGGGAGGGAACTAGACTGGGTGGGAGGAGGCACCCCACATTAATTGTGTGATGGCATTTTATATAATAAAGATAGAAGAGTCTTACCCGTGGAAGATAAAAACGTGTCAGAAACCATTTAAAAGGACAAGTAGTATTCAGGAAACATTTTACCTCAGGCAAACCTAAAGTTAACTCTTCTGTCTTTAAGTTAACTCTTCAATCCTTAAAATAACTCCAGAGTTAAAGACAGGCTGTTTATTAATTGCATGTGAAAATAACTACAGAGGAGGAAAATTAACTACAGAGGAGGTAAAATAACTACAGAGGAGGTAACTTAACTACAGAGGAGGTAACTTAACTACAGAGGAGGTAACTTAAGGAATGAAGAGATAAGATAACTCTCTCTTATGTGGAGGTAAGTTTTCTCTTGCCTTATTATCTCCAGCATGATCTTAGTGAATTGAGGCCAGTGTCTGTAGTATTTATGATGCAGAGTCGGAGTGCCAGGAAAAGAAAAAAAACTGGATGTAGTTACATGAATTTAAAACTACTCTCAATCATGCTACTGAACCACAAACGATCTAAAATAAATTACAATGTATAATTGATAGAGATGGTCAATGAGATGTGAAGGATTCTGATGTGCATAAAGATTTCATGTAAATTGCGTATTTTTGGATGTTTTTATGTCACACAGGAACTCTGATTTTTGTACTTCTGTTGCTGGAGGTTTGATTGTAGTATGTGTGTGTGTACTATTTATGTATATATGGTCCCCCGTGTTACAATATTTGTGCAGCGTATAGAAGATGTAGGTGCTATATAAATAATAATAAATTGCAAGCAGCTTGAAATTGGTTCCGTCCAAATTTGTGGGACGCAGTGATGATCATAATCAGCTAATTATGATTACACAAAATTTTGCATACATTTTCGCATTTACGCTTATACGTAAATACGGTTTGTAATTTCAATTGATTTCGTATAGTAATTCGTAATTTCGACAAAAATTTCACGTAATTTTTGCGTAATTTCATGCCGAACTTGGTAGTGAATAGCAAAGCCTCCATACATGGTAGTGACACCAAAATTGCTACATATGTGAAGGAGAATATTGGGTACAAGTCAAAAAAATAATTTTCCAAAAAGTCCTTGTAGTTTTTGAGAAAATCGATTTTAAAAATGCAAAGAAAAAATGTTTTTTAAACAAAAAAATGACAGTCTAAAATAAAAACCATTTTTCTTTGCATATTTAAAATCCATTTTCTCAAAAACTATAATGTCTTTTTGAAAAATTATTTTTTTGACTTGTACCCAATATTCTCCTTAAAGGGACACTTAAGTCAAACAAAAAAAAAATGAGTTTTACTCACCTAGGGCTTCCAATAGCCCCCTGCAGCTGTCCGGTACCCTTGCCATCTCTCTCCGATCCTCCTGGCCCCGCCAGCAGCCACTTCCTGTTTCGGTGACAGGAGCTGACAGGCTGGGGACGCGAGTGATTCTTCGCGTTCCCAGACACATTAGCACCCTCTATGCTGCTATATGGTATATGATATATGCTATAGCAGCATAGATGGCGCTATTATGGCCAGGAACGCGAAGAATCACTCGTGTCCCCAGCCTGTCAGCTCCTGTCGAAACAGAAAGTGGCTGCCGGCGGGGCCAGGAGGATCGGAGGGAGACGGCGAGGGCACCGGACAGCAGCAGGGGGCTATCGGAAGCCCCAGGTGAGTAAAACTCATTTTTTTGTTTGACTTAAGTGTCCCTTTAACATGTTTAGCAATTTTGGTAGCAATACCATGTATGCAAACTTTGCTTGTAACCGCTAAATTCGGCACAAAATTTTGCTAAATTGCACTAAAAAATTACTCAAACAACTACGCGAAATTATGAAATATTACTATTTCATACAAAATTTATTACGATTTCTTCTGAAGTTTCACATTACACTTACGATGCGTAAATACGAATTTCGAGGCAAAATTTCGCATAAGCGAAATTTCGACCCACCACTGGGACGTGTATGACTGGCTATTTTTTTTTTTTTTAAACATTTGGAATTCCAAGCATTGAATTTGAACTCAAACTGGAATTATTAACACATTGGCCACAGCTACTTATCAGGTACACTACAGTCTGTCTTGAATGTAGATACCTGTTGAAGAGTTTATGATACAGAGAGAAGACCATAGTCATTAGCTGGGAGTGAGAGCAGTTCCAAGCCACACATACTGACCACATCCTTTAACCTATCTGGCGGTAACCCCGAGTCAGGCTCAGGGTTGGAAATCCACAGGTCAGAGCGGTAACCCCGAGCTAGACTTGTGGTGATCGCCATGAGGTCTCTGCAGAGTATAGCGCGCAGCAGGCATTTTCACTCACCTCCCCGGGGATCCAGACACCAGAAGCCATACTTCATCCTGTGCTCTAAAGCTCTGCATCCCCTTGTGAGATCGCCGCCTGTCATCATGATGACAGATTGCAATCTCACTACAGGGTTACATCAACACCATTTTTAGACCCTAAAATCTGGAAATAATCATAGCGCCAGGGAGGTCAAAGCAAACCCGAGGTGAAATCTAAGTGGAAAAACAGATACATACCTAAGAAGAGTGAGGCCTCTGGATCCTCCAGAGCAGCCTTTCTCAACCAGGGTTCCATAGGACATCGGTGTTCCTTGAGGACTTTGCAGGGTTCTCTGGCATTTTGCCCCTTCGAGGTGAACTACCTAAGCTGGCAGGTTAAAAAAAAAGTTTCAAAATTGCATCCCTAGCTTCTCAATGTCCTCTTCACTCATTTTCTGCCCACCCATTAAGTCTAGCTTCCCTACTTGTTCTTCACTGGTGCAATGGCCATCTGAGTGTAGTGACACAATAGATTGGTGATGAATAAAATGTGGCAAGTGGGATCCCAGAACAAAGGATGTATGTACAGCAGATGCAGAGGAAAGAGAGAAAACCCAAACACTGGGCAACTATAATGGAGAGTGCAATGAAGGAGGCCATGAAATGGGTGACCTGTAAAGGAGAAACATGGAATGGGGACTATTACAATAATAAAATGTTTAACCTCACCCACTATTAATGACCAATCCTAATATTAAATAAATTGCCTCTCCCTCCACTAATTAAGAGGTTCTCTGAGATCCAAAAATTATTTGAAGGGGTTCCTCCAGGGTACAAAGTTAGAGAAAGGCTGCTCCAGAGGCTTCCCATGTCCTCCTTGTCCCCACTGCCTCTCACCTGGACTCTATTTTAGTTTGCAGGCTCACTCTTCTTCATGTATGAGCGCGTCCGCACTATGACTGCACAAGTACGGCCTGCACATAAAAACAAAAGCAAAAAGAGACTGGCCACAATCAGCACTGATTTCAAAAAGTTGCAGAGAGTCTTTATTTTCCTTATGCTCAAAAAGTTACTCCAAATCTCATAAAAACACTAAAAACATATGGCTGGAAGTGGCAGGGGTCAACCACCTTAAACAGCATGCTATCATTCACATCACCACTATGCATCCACGGCCGTGTCTCGCTACACCTTCTGATGGCAGAGCAGAGCACCCCCATGAGTATATTCCTGCAGATTCTTAGTTATGACTTTGAATAATTGTATTCTTACTCCTCCCTTCTGTCCTGGTAGACACACAGTATTGAAATGGTCCCCTGCCACTATTATGATCCTTAAATTGTAATCAATCTTTAATCTGCCTTTATCATTGGGTTACATTTATAATGATAAGAGCAAGTGTGGTCTTATCACCACCTGGCTGATTCACGGGCAAACTGCCCAATATCACTTGCTGCACCTGTGCAAATACGGCTATGCCTGAGCAGTTAGCCAAAGTTGATGAGCAGGTCCATGCTACTGCGCAGGTGGGACCAAACTCGCAGAGCAGCCACAAAGATATATCCGACAAACTCTTGTGGGATACATTCAGGGCGAATTAGGCAATAACGGTGGTGGAAATGTGGGCCGGCACTGCCATAGGCTGTGAATTCTGGCTGCGGCGGTGCTCAGTCAGTAATTTGGGCACCGTCAAAAGTCAGAGCTCAAATTATGATAAAAACAGTATCATTTGGCCAAGTCCATGGCGGCCTGGTTAGAGTATTGTAATTAACGCTGCCGGGACTTTTGCAGGCGTAAGATGAGCAATTTTCCAGTTTCACCTTATGCCCAAACGTATACGTTCAGGGTGTCCATGCGCGGCAACGGTGGAGGAGGGGACATGGGAAGCCTCTGCACTATATGTTTCTATATTTTCACTTATATTATTTCTCAGGTACACATTAAGCCTTGTGGTGCGCTCCACCCATGGCTATGGCCTTCTGGATCTACTTAAACCCCGTGCCTTGTCATTGCCTATGCATGTAATGTGTTTGGTCACAAACATTTTCTGGGGAATGGCATATGCCCGTGATGCTGTAAGTAGTGACATCAGCTTTTCATGTGTCTATTAAGCTGAACTTGCATTTCAGGTATACGACGCAGTGGAATGACAGGATTCCAAACCCGGGCAAGAGCTCCATTATTAATGGCTTTCAGAAGACAAAGGCTAGATTTTCATTAACTGTAAGTATTGAATCATGTAATACAGAACGTATTGTTACATTTTAGGCTAAAGAAGAAAATGCTTAGAAAAGGAGTAAATCCCACGTTTTAAATGCCTGTTTTTTTTTGTTTTTATTTAATATTATTAACCTGTTCTTCATTTGCTTTTCCTCATTAGTTCATGAGAGAACATTAGAAGAGATGTTCTTAGATGAAGAACAGTTGAGTCTCTCATACTTGAAGGTGCCCACTGATGATGTAATATTGATTGTACAATCTTACCACTTACCTGTAATAAGAGGGACTGCCTAAAGTATCCATTCAAAGTACTGTAGATTCACACAGTTCACCCTTCTACTACATTGAATTGGTAAAGTTGTACAATCAAGATTGTATCATTAGTGACTCCTTAGCTCTCCTGCAGCCTAACTTCCTAGTCCTGTAATGAGAACAGTTAAAGTGTATGGGCCTACAAAGAGATAACTCTGTGGTGTACATCTCACATACAAAACAGTAGTTCTAGGTATGGCTGGGTTTGAAGCAAGGCCACGGCCTAGGGCACCAGGAAGCAAGGGGCGGGCAGTGGGCTGGCACAATAAAGCAGTTAAACTGCCAAACAGGTAAACCGCATATGTCACAAACCCAGTCCGTGGCCACCTTGCTTCCACAGAGGCAAGCAGTGGAGCACCCCCCAAGCTCAGCTCAGGACCAGCGAAGTACACAGGACGGGGGAGTACAAGATGAGAGCACAGGACTAGGGGAACAAATGGGACAGGGGCAGCACACGGGACGGGTGTTGCACAGGTCAGGGCAGTTGAGAGGGAGGTAGTATTGGTGTCAGTGGGATAATTTTTTTGACATACAATTTTCTCCAGACACAACCTCAGGAACACAGGCCACAACCTCTGCACCCCTCTTCACCTCCTTTTGCTTTGCCACTTAGTCTACAGTCAGCTATACTTAGCCAGACATGGCATTCTAAATATGCTTATCTGCACTGTTTGGTGAACGTCACACCCAAACCTCCCTTTACAGTCAGTGTGCGCATTTCTCCTACAGACAGGCCTATTTTGGACTTGTGTTCATGAGTTCAATCAGCTCACTATTTTTAGGGGTAATCCCCCTGAAGATTGTTAATCTTCAGAAAATGCTTAGGGTAAAAGAAATGTTAGGAATATTGAAGGGTGCCATTTTTTTATTTATTTATTTTAATTACTTACCTGCCTGTTATGCTGATCTTCCAGCATCTACTGTATGTTACTTTTACCAACCCTAATTCAATATGAAGATTTTTGGTCTATTTATAAACAGTATTGTAATTTCAGCCCACCTTTTTACAATACTACTTTTACAATACCATACTCAGTGGTGATTACATTTTAACAGCTAGTACAGTAATTTATAATACATTGACGATTCCAGGGTTTTATCCAGTTGAATGTAGCAACAGATCTTCAGATGCAATCATTACCTCTCGCTACAAAGCAGATCAGTGTTTAGCCTATAGCATGATATCTGGTGATCTATAGAGTGGTGAGTAACCACTTAGCGGCAAAGTGCCGCATTATAACGTCCTTCTGGAGCCTGTTAATTGCTCCAAGATTTTTTAATGTGTCACTCGCCCCTGCTGGCTGCCATGCACGTATGCTCACCCGTCTGCTGCTTGTGCCCACTGGGACACGGAGATCAGCGATTGGGGAAGGGGAACAAACAAACAATCCCCTAACCAATTGAAATGCCTGGAATGAATGGACATGACCCAGATCAGAAGCCATGTCCATTCATAATGACAGTAAGTAGTAAAAACATGAGTTAGTGTTAAAAAAAAATCAGGATAGTGTTTCTAGTGACAGAAAGTGAAATTAGAAAACACACACAAATAAATATATAATTACAACTAATAAAATGAATCCCTTCCAACGCCTCCCCCCCCCCCCCCCCAACACTTGTAAAAAAAAAAAACTAAAAAAAAACCCCTGCATAAATAGTTGCCTTAGGGACTTTTTTAATATGTATTTTACAAAGGTCTATTAGGGCCCATTCACACCTGTGAGCGGGAATTCCCGCTCATTGCACACCGCTAGCGGTTTTGTAAAAACCGCTACACATTGTAGCTAATGGCAGTGTTCTCACTGCCGCGTTTGCGGTTAGCGTTAACCGCAAATGTGTTGTATGCAGTGGTTTGCCAGCGATTAGCGTTTCGCGTTTAGCGATTGTGATTAGCGTGCAAAGCAACTATTCACATGCAGCAAAGCACGCTAATCGCGATCGATCCAAAACCGCCGCAGTGTCTAGTGATTTTTCCGCGTTAATCATGGGAAAATCACTTCCGCAAAATGCCGGCGGTAATCGCTGGCGTTTTGCGATTATAGGTGTGAATGGGGCCTCACTGTTATTTTACTACATAAGGGCTTGTATTATGGACCAGACGAGAAAGAATTCCAAAAAACTGAAAAATTACACGTATATTTCCAATAAATATATTGTCGCCATACATTGTGATAGGGACATAATTTAAATGGTTTAATGACTGGGACAAACAGGCATATAAAATGTTTGAGTTTTATCCACAGGAGAATGTTTTATTTCAAGACAATAATTGCAGAAAACTGAGAAATAATGAATTTCTATTTTTCCCATTAAAATGCATTTAGAATAAAATAATTCTTAGCAAAATATACTACCCACAGAAAGCCTAATTGGTGGCGAAAAAAATAAGGTATTGATCGTTTTGTTGTGATAAGTATTTATAAAGTTATTGGCAAATAAAAGGGAGGGACACTGACAGGTGAAAATTGCTCTGGTCTGTTAGGGTAAAAACCCCTCGGCGGTGAAGTTGTTAATGTAAACCATCACATTTATTCTTTCCAAAATTCTTCAGGCTCCTACAGATCGAGGAGCAAACATGCAGCTTCACATGCAGAGCTCCAAATAATGGCCTGATGTGTGTTTTGCAGCAAAGAACCACTTCTTCAGAGGCACACACATATATAAAGTCAACCTTAAAGCATCTCATGAATCTGTGATGCTCGTGCAAAAGCTCAAGCATCTCAGATCCATGAGGTGCTTTAAGACAGATCCGTACACAAGCATCACAACTCAATGAGACGCTTTAAGATCTGGAATTGACTGTATATGTTATTTCGTACGTCTCCGAGGAAGCGGCTCTTTGCCGCGAAACATGTCAGGTCGTTATTTGGAGCTCTGCATGTGAAGCTGCATGTTTGTTGCTCGAGCTGTATGAACGTTGACAATTTCGGAAAGAATCAATGTAATGCTTCTTGAATAACATACTAGTTGTTGGCACCATTTGAAATGCCAGTTTGAAATCTTGAAATGGTCTGTTGAATGTTGTACAAAGGGAGAGGAGCATACTTTATACTTGGTGTTTGTATGTTTAATGTAAATGTATACAGTACATATGGTAAATAATAGCACTGCACAACATGCTGTTCTATAACGTATTTCTGGCTAACATAAAAGAGTGACAACCAGACTGAAAACCGCAGATCTTTCTAGCAGATCACCACATTTAAAAATAGGGTGACCTCAAAAATTGGTATTATATCTACCAAAATAAGGGAATTTTTTCTGGCGTCAGCTGAATGATGCCTTTATAAATACGCCCCCATATTATTTACTCCATTAGTGACATGCTTGTTGCTGGTTTGTGACTCAAAGACTAGCATGACAAGCAGTCAACAATAAAAATATTGTTGCACTTCTCCCAGCATAAAAGGACAAATAAGATGTGTGCGTGGGGGGGGAGAGGTTGAGATTTTCTTACCAGGGGATTCTTCCTGCCCCCTCACAGTATCTGAAGTCCCTCAGAATCTTACGGATCCCCTACTTTGTGCCTCTGTCACCCCAACTTAAGTCCGTAAGCCATGGACTGTAGTACATGTGCTGTCCCGGCCGCACGCCTCCTCGATCGTGCTCCTGTAGTCACAGTTGCAAGTCTTAATGAACTGCGCATATGCAGAACGCTCCGAGCCACAAGAGTGAGTTCAAAGAGCCACACGGCCAGAACAGCACATGCTCCATAGTCTGCAGCCTGACAACATTAGCAAAAGACCAAACAGGTATAGACCAGAGGCGCCAAAAGTATAAAAACAATTATTAAAAGTTCTAAAATGCTTAGGAGGCAGTGGTGGACTTACCTCCTGCAAGCAGACCCAAGAGGCTGTATAATTCAACAAAGTGTTTATTGGGTATACTCCAGGGGGATTTCGCAACGCGTTTCACAGGCTTTGCACCCGCTTCCTCAGGCAATAAACATTAGGAGCATACATCAGCATTTGGTCAGGGACACACTAGGCGCCGAGTGTGTCCCTGACCAAATGCTGATGTATGCTCCTAATGTTTATTGCCTGAGGAAGCGGGTGCAAAGCCTGTGAAACGCGTTGCGAAATCCCCCTGGAGTATACCCAATAAACACTTTGTTGAATTATACAGCCTCTTGGGTCTGCTTGCAGGAGGTAAGTCCACCACTGCCTCCTAAGCATTTTAGAACTTTTAATAATTGTTTTTATACTTTTGGCGCCTCTGGTCTATACCTGTTTGGTCATATATATCCACCCTGGTGGAGGGGGA
Organism: Hyperolius riggenbachi; assembly: GCF_040937935.1. NCBI lineage: Eukaryota > Metazoa > Chordata > Amphibia > Anura > Hyperoliidae > Hyperolius > Hyperolius riggenbachi. Next base: position 81,202,070 of record NC_090648.1, on the reverse strand, counting down.
TACCCCCTGTTTCTACTGTCTACAGAGTGCGACTTCTTAATCCTGAGTGAGGACAGGAGAATCTCCTCACCTGCCTACACAGTGGTTGCCTGGAGGTAACCCTGGTTTGTGAGTATAAAATTTATACTCTTTCAAATACCCACTTGTTTTGAACATATTACACTATTGGGCTCTCGGTTTCTCTTTTAACATTAGCAAAAGGTAAGTGTACCTTTAAAACCACAAGGAGTTTCCAAGGGACCAAATAGTTGTGTGTTGGTGTTCAGAATCGGCATATTGAATTCAGAAATTCAAATTATCCAGAATGCCACACTTTTAGCACCTGAACAAGTGGACAGGGTCATGGGGAGTTCACATACGTATGTGGCTATGTTATTTCCGGCTTGGAAGGAGGAAACACTGGAGTAACATGATGCTCAAGTAAGTGAACTCCCATGAGTGGTGTAGATTTATTTGTAGAATTTTCCTGAAGCTTTTTCACTGTGAGATTGTGGTCTTTTAAAGCCTATTCACAGTTATATTTGTTTGCCCTCATCCATGCTTCTGTTAAAGCAATACTGAAGTGTAAATAAACAAAAAAAAAACCCAGATCCATACCTATGGAGAGGGAAGACTCTGGGTCCTATAGAGCCTTCCTGTTCCTCTTCCGGTCCCCAACCTTCCATCACTGTCACCTCTTGATTCTGCCAACGCGGGAGATTTTTTAAGACTTCAGGAGCCTGAGTGCTTTCTGAAGATGTGAGGCTCCGTACTGCACAGGCACGAGTGTGCGCTTCGAGCGTGCTTGCACGTATGCAGTACTGAGCCATTCTGTCTTCGGGAGCAGATGGGCTCTTAAAGCCTTCCACAGCGGCACAGAACAGTATTCTTCCCATTGAGCGAATACTGCTAACGGGGTGACAACGTTGGAACTAGGGGACAATGAGAGGAACGAGAAGGCTCTATAGAACCCAGAGTCTTCCCTCTCCTTTAGTATCTGTTTTTTTTTTATTTAATTTTTGCTACAGTATTGCTTAAAAAAACTAAAAATATCTACTTGGCTACTGGAGAAAATGTTACCTAAGCAAGAGGATGCTTTGTAAGACATGATTTTATAAATGGGTACATCGTTTTATAGAGTTGTGACGTAGTCCTAGAAAAACTGATTACATTGTGAACTTTGGTAGATGAACTACTATTATTCTGGGCCAGAAATCTGACATTAGGCTCAGGCGCAATAAGGGCAAAACATTCTGATTGATTGTAAATCTCTTTTGAGGTGCGACACTTGATACAGTCCAGCAGAAATCGGTATGGTTGGGAGGTATGTAGTAGTTTTCCTAAATGCCCGAGTAAAGTAAATGCTTTAAATAGTTATTATTTTTTGTTGTTGCCTGTTGTCTGTTTGTATTAGTTAAGTATAGCATTGCATACTTATTTGTATTGTCTCAACTTTACAGAATGGAGCAACAAATTTACAGTATGGAGAACATGTTTATGTGGAACCATGCAACAACGTAGTGATGTAAGTATAGCAGAATATCGCTTTGATAAACCTTCGAACCACTTTACATCTAGAACTATACACAATGCTGCGCTGATATATAACACTGGGGTGACAGTCCTTTTGGTGGTGCGCTGCTCCTTTAAACAAAAATACACATACAACCTCAACAGCTGCACACAGGCAATAACTGCAACCAAGTCTCTTAGTTTGACTCTTAGTAAGTCCTATTAGCCAGACAGTCCGGCAATATTCCTATGTTCAGGTTCCTTGAACTCTGATGGCCTCCGGCAAGATATCACCACCACCACACCCCTCACAGTGGGCACTCACCGCTATTGTATGACCCTCAGCTAGATGGGTCTTCAGCGCTTATGGGGTCAAACCGGTCAAGCATAAGCGACCAGATTTTAGTCACGTACACACATCAAAGGGGCAAGGTGGAGACCACGGGAGGCAGATTGAGTCAGCGCAGCAAGACCGACCCGGCGGCCTACGATTGGTGTAGAGCCCATAAAAACTCTGTGCCCACTACCAAGCCTCATATTTGTAAGTGTACATCTTTTTTTATAATAAATTGGTTTTACAGTATTACGCTATGAGAGCTCTGATTATGTTTTAGAGGTGTTTGTGATCCTGCAACAAGGTTAATAAGCGGACAAGAATCCTGTGTGGCAGGGGGCGGCCTGATGACCCCATAAGCGCTGAAGACCCATCTAGCTGAGGGTCATACAATAGCGGTGAGTGCCCGCTGTGAGGGGTGTGGTGGTGGTGATATCTTGCCGGAGGCCATCAGAGTTCAAGGAACCTGAACATAGGAATATTGCCGGACTGTCTGGCTAATAGGACTTACTAAGAGTCAGACTAAGAGACTTGGTTGCAGTTATTGCCTGTGCGCAGCTGTTGAGGTTGTATGTGCACTTTACATCTAGAGATTGTTTTCACTTTATGGTCCAAAACAGATTAGATGATTTAGCAATTTCCACATTGTTTCAACTATCACTTTTTATGACACGTAAGTGACATGGCCACGCACACACTTTATCTTTTTTACCACCAATTTAACTAGTGGCTTGCAAGTGCTACAGGCTGATTTATTTTAGAATATGTAATATTGTTTCTTATGCGCAATTTTTTCATGCTACCAAATAGCACCCTTAGGCCCGTTCACACTTAATCAGTTGCTCTCAGTTATAACTGAAAGAATTGATTTTCAAAGTAATGCCCATGTTTTCCTATTGCACCTTTCCCACTTAAGGCGTTTTAACTGAAATCTTTTTCACAATGCACTGCTACGGAGAAGAAAAAAAAACGCGTACCAACTGATTAAGTGTAAACGGGGCCTTAGGTGAGGTAGACACGTTAAAATTGCATGTTTTGCCACATAGCATGAAAAAAATGTATCATCCTGTATGTTCGCAAATCCATTTTTCCGCTTTTTGCGCATTAGAAAGAACAGACTTAATTCTGATTATCTATATATATAATAGAGTAAGTGCCTCAACCTTCAAGCAAGAAGAAGAAGAAGTGCCCTGCCCCCAGGGCGTGCCTCAACCTTCAAGCCAGAAGAAGAAGTACTTTGCATGAGAAAATGTATGCATGCTCAAACACCAAGTTTAAGGCCTCTTTTCCACGGACTGTTGAGCTGTGTGCTCAGCAAGCAGTTACCAGGCAGCAGCAAGCAGTTACCAGGCAGCAGCAAGCAGTTACCAGGCAGCAGCAAGCAGTTACCAGGCAGCAGTGAGCATTTGTGAGAGTTTGAGAGGCATTTCACTGCCTATCAACAGTCCATGGAAAAGAGGCTTTACCCTAGCAAGTCTGACTTTGCAAATCTGGCCTTATTGGCTATTCATGAGGCAATGCTCATGCAAATGCATGCACAAACCAATACCACAAAGCGGTCACCCTGCTACATGCTAAATTAGCACTATCCAGGAGCGCCACGGGGAAGATTCCCAATGCCCCCTTTTTATACAACCGGGGGGACCGCAGGGTCCTAGGCTCTCTCACTGCCTGGAAACTTCAGCGGCACCCCGGAGGGGGAGGCTGGGTGGCGCAGACGCCCCCCCCCCCAAGTGTGGCCAGCGCCGGGGAGAGCCGTCTGCACCCACCTCCCAATATTAAAAACAGGCACTTACCTTAACGTCCATTGCGTTCTGCTACATGCGCATTAACTTGGGGGCACCACATGAGAAAAGAGAGAAGCATGGGTCACCCCGAGCTTTAGAGCTCAGGGCTGGCTCACATACAGCACTCGTGGCGCTCCTGGATAGTGCTAATGTAGCATTAACTAATTCCCACAGGGCGATCGCTTTGCGGTATTTGTTTTTGGGCCCTGCATAGTTTGGCATGCGAAAGCAAATGCATATTTGCATGAGCATTGCCTCATGAATAGCCAATTAGGCCGGATTTGCAAAGCCAGACTTGCTAGGGTTAAACTTGGTGTTTGAGCATGCATACATTTTCTCATGGAAAGCCTACTTCTTCTTGCTTCAAGGTTGAGGCATGTACTCCATTAGATAGATAGATAGTTTCGGCGTATGCTACGACGTGGGTTGGCTAGTTTACCTATATTTTGCGTGCATTGCTAATTGTACTGTAGTTTGGCTCAATTACAAAATCAAGCAAAAAAAAATAAATAAATCATGTGCATCGCCTTACGACATAAGAACAAAAATCAGCTGCAATATAATACGCTGGGTGTGGTATACCTACAGTTGTTACAGGGACTACAGTCGGTAAGTACAGTTTACTTCTCCAACCCTGTCCTCAAGGCCCACCAACAGTATGGGCTCGATTCACAAAGCGGTGATAACCCAGTTATCACGCCTAAAAGACTTTAGGCGTGATAACCTTTGCACCACTGAGTTATCACCGATTTTTGCTCTAACTCGCGCGAAGTTTCCGTGCGTACGCGCGTACGTGCGCGCGCAAAGTCCCATAGGGCTTAATGGGAGCTTCGCGCGAAGCGGGGACGCTGCGCGCGCGTGCGCGGTTGCGCGCGCAAAACTTTGCGCGCGGAAAATTCGCACGAGTTGCTTCTTATCATGCCTAAAGTGAGTTTAGGCGTGATAAGGGGCTTTTCACTGGCGTGCAAACACTTTGCACCGCTTTGTGAATCAAGCCCTATGTTTCTCAGGAAGCCACAAACATTTACAGGTGGGATAATTCATGTCTCAGCAGTGGAACCTACGTTTGCGAGCATAATTTGTTCCAGAAGCAGGCTTGTAATCCAACCAAAAGCACTTTTTCATTGAATTTCCCCCTAATTATTAATGGAAACTCAGATGATCAATCCCACAATCCAAAAACATTTATAGAAAAATATTTAAAATAAAGTAGACAGGACACAAAACATTTATATCACACTTTTCTCCTGGTGGACTCAAGGTTCCACTAGGGCACGCTCTATAGGCAGTAGCAGTGTTAGGTAGTCTTGACCAAGGTCTCCTCATTGAATAGCTGAGATTCAAACCCTTGTCTTCTGTGTCAGAGGCAGAGCCCTTAACCAGTACACTTTCCAGCCACCACTTGGAAGTACTGTACTGTATAAAGTAAAAAATGCATACAGTAAAACAAATTGCTGTTTTTGTCAAAGCTACACATCTCCACATCTCATGTCCCTTTTAGTTCTATGTACATTTTTAGATCTGCCTAGTTATACTAGGTCATATATCAAACAACGTTACGTTAGCACCATTAAAAAAAAAATACATAAACTAACCTAATTAGAACTATGATAACTTTCACAAAATATAAGTCAACTTCCAATGGAATCTTGCCACCAAGGACGGATATGTTTATGGTTTGTATATCAAAGGTGCCTGGTGGGAGGTATCATTACATCACTAGGGAAGAGTGAAAATGCCTCTGACGTCGTTAACGCAAAATTGAATATACGATCATTCCTGTGACTTTCCTGAAAAAATTATTGCAAATACATTGAAGTCATTGGCGCCGACAGTGATTATTAGCAAAGCCCTCATATATGCTAGAATCACAGAATTTGCTAAGTATGATAAGGAGAATAAAGGGAACAAGGGGAAAAACATCTTTCAAAAATCGACTTTCTCAACAACTACAAGGTTGTTTCCCCTTTTTTCCTACTGTGTTTATTAACATACCTAGCAAATTTGGTGATTCTATGGGAGCTTTGCTATTAATCACTATCAGCGCCATTGACTTGAATGTATTTGCAAGAATTTTTTCATGCTATTAACCGTTAAAATCTGCAGTATTCTTGAAGACTCTTCTGCTTTGTAAATTGACGATAAGTTTGTGGAAATGTGTAGAGGTGAAAATTAACGTGAAAGTACACCAAATCCATGGCTAGCCAGAAAGGCCCAAATTGCCGCAAAATCAAGCTGAGAAAATTTGCTCGATCATCCATTTACAACACAATGCATTGTCCTATTTCTTGTTGTGATAAACACAGCTTACATCCTTTATCATTTTTCCCTCTTTAATTTAGGTGGACATCATCAACCTCAAAGGATACTGCTCACCTTAAACAAGATGAAGTGTGCACCATTACACCAACCATTGAGCCTGCTCTTGATGATGATCCACAGAGCATTTTTGTTTGTAATCCTTCAGAAAACTATCCAACAGCATCTCTCACAGAAGGATACCAACCTTTCACAGAGGTGATGACTGAACAAGAAAATGAACAAGAATACAGCGACACTGAGGATTCCCAGTTTGCATATTCTGCTTTTGATGGTCCGTATCTCTTTTACAAAAATAGCTCTTCATGACAATACTGAAGAATTTTCAGAACTGTGAGGTTTTCAACATCGTTCTCAATTTCAAAATGAGCTACAAGACAGGCAAAGTAAATTCCTATCTCACTCGCATTAGAGGCGAGAGGATACACATGACACCTTCAGCATGGCCAGAGATTTATCAGTCGCATATATATAGATCTGTAGATATCTGATGAACCACCACTGAAGACAATCTCAACCCGGGGGTTCCTAAGCTAATGGTGGACATGGTTGTGTGTTGTTCAGTAAGAAAAGCATCCACAATGGGATGTGTACTAGGATAAATAAGGCTTGAAACTCAATAACCCTGGATACTGATCTCTGGATAAGAGGCCCTTAACTTTTCTTGGTGTAGTTCAAAGTTGTTGTGAATCACTCTGTGTTTTGATGAGATATGGCTAAAAAAAAGGATTATATAGCAATAAAAAACAAAAATACCACCACGGATTGAGGACAAGAGATAAGACAAGGAGCTACAAAAAGATTTAGTTGCTGGCTGATCTATGCACAGCAGAAACGTCATCATATTATATGGCATAGTGATACTGTCTTACTGTTGAGCTTTCTTTATTACAGCAACAGACCATGGAATAATAATGTTGTACATTGAAGTTTTACAGTCGTTCTAAGTTGCTTAATAACTGTTACTGCCTAATTTAACTATTTATGGTTGGATAAGGAGTCATTCATGTCTGTACATTCCATCCCCTGGTGTTACTTGGATGACTTACTTTGAGGACAAAAAATTGACTAAGTTGCATTTTTGGAGCTGAATTTCTATTTAAGACAGTGCTTGGTTTGTTCTATTGCTTTCTTCCCTCCACCAAAAGGATGGACCTCAACGATATGACCTAGGTGTGCATGTTCAAGGAAGACCTTTTGTAAGGCAGTCTTTCGATGGCAGGATAAAGCAGATACATGCAACTCCAGTATCTAAAGGGAAATGAACTGCTAAAGGATGGGAAGACAATATCATGATGTTCTAGATAGTATTTTATATCTGCATTCTGGTAAAAATTAAAATCTATTTTAGTACTGAGTCTAATGAAAATAATATATATAGAGATATAATAAATTGACTTAAAGGAGAACTCCAGGAAATGTCTTGGGCTGGTTATCAATAATAATATTTGTAATTTATTTATTAATGATATCATTAGAAAACGTCCTTCAGAATGCACAATTCTCTCTAGCTAGCTAGCTAATTCATTTATTTAAATGAGTCAGGAGATAAACAGAAAATGGGGCTCCCCATTGGTCCACAGTCTGGATCAATGACAATCCTCCCTAAGGAGGATTTTTATTGGTCTATTAAGTTGACCAATAAAAAACGTAATCAAACATCAACATCAAATTTGGGTTTGTGAACAGCGAACGCGAACCTCCGCAAATATCCGCAAACATGCGAACCGCTATAGACTTCAAGGGGCAGGCAAATTTTAAAAACTACAGGGACTCTTTCTGGCTACAAAAGTGATGGAAAAGTTGTTTCAAGGGGTCTAACACCTGGACTGTGGCATACCGTAGTTACGTAGTTGACGCTGAGTCGGGTTTTAATTCCTAAAGGGCAGAAATCACATTATTATTGATTTATATAGCGCCAGCATCTTCCGCAGCGCTGTACAATAGCATACAGGGTATAACAGTACAAAGCATACAATACAAACAGTTGATATAAGACAAGAGGGTATAACAGCTAAAACAGTGAACAAATTAACAACATATTTTACACAGAGGTGGGAGGAATGTACACCCCTTACACAGCATTGTGAGACGAAAGGGAAGAGAGCCCTGGCCAAAAGGCCTTACAGTCTAAACATTTAAGGTATTGGACAGTAGGTAAAGGGAAGCTGTGTATGGGGTGGTATAAATAGTGGTTAGTGGGCGGTGTCCTAGGTAGGACAGTATGCTTGCCTGAAGAGGTGAGTTTTCATTCAGATTGCGCCTAAAAATAGTAAGTGTGGGTGAGTGGCGGATGTGTTGAGGGAGTGTCAACACACACTAATTAGTCCACTAGGCTCGGGGATGTGTAGGAATATTTTATGGGGAGTCCTAGTTAGGCGAGAGGTCCATCATTCCTCCAGAATACAGTCCAAGCCAACAATATGCCATACAGGACTCGACCCAAGTAGAGGATATTTATCCAAAGACTTACTTTATTCCATGATGCGAAGGTACAACATACAAATAGCACAACGTTTCGGCAAGAAGCCCTTTCTCAAGCTTCGGCCTGAAACTTTGTGCTATTTGTATGTTGTAACTCCGCATCATGGAATAAAGTAAGTCTTTGGATAAATATCCTCTGTTTGGGTCGAGTCCTGTATGGCATATTGTTGGCTTGAGGGAGAGTGTACCAGAGGAGGGGAGAGGATCGAGAGAAGTCTTGTAAGCGGGAGTGGGAAGACGTGATCAGGGAAGAAGACAGAAGGATATCGTTAGCAGAGCGGAGATTGCGTGTAGGATGGTATCTGGAAATAAGTTGATTAAGATAGGAAGGAACTATGTTGTGGAGAGCTTTGTAGGCGAGAGTAAGGATTTTAAATTGTATCCTTTGTGTAACTGGCAGCCAGTGAAGGGACTGACAGAGGGGGCTTGGGCTGGAGAAGCATGAGGAGAGGTGGATGAGTCGTGCAGCAGAGTTCATAATAGAGTGTAGCGGGGCTAAACGGTTGTCAGGGAGACCGCAGAACAGAGAGTTGCAATAGTCTACTCGGGAAATGATCAGGGCATGCACCAGAAGTTTGGTAGCGTCCTGTGTTAGACATTACATTCAGAACACAGCTATGGGTGCACACAGCTTTGCACAACTATGGGTGTCAGTGAGCTGTGGAGTGTCACACACAGAGAAATGCAATTGTACTATCAGAATACAGTTTAAACTAATGCACTGGAGTGCTACTGTACCTGCAACTGAATAGGGCAACAATAGCAGTAGTACTGTGCACAGCTCTGAGTGGGTGCCAGTAGGTTGTGGAGTGTCACACACAGAGGGAGATATGCAATAGTTCTATCAGAATACAGTGGGGGAAAAAAAAAAAACACTGGAGTGGTACTGTGCCTGCAACGTAAAGTGGCAACAGCAGAAGTGTGCACAGCTACAGGTGTCAGTAGGCTGTAGAGTGTGACACACAAAATAAAAAAACAGGAGACCAACGTACTAGCCCTAAAAATGGCTATTTGGGGGGGCTTTCAGCAAGTAGTCAGTGAGGAACAAGAACACAGGCCTATCTAATGCTTTCCCTACCTATCTGTACAGGGCCGGTCCGCCCATGAGGCGGGGTGATGCTGCTTCCTCAGGCGGCAAGAGTGGGGGGGGCGGCGCCAGGCCAGAAGCAGGAAGTATAGAGTGCACCTAGCCGACTCTCGGATTACCGCCGCTTGCTTGGACACTATGACACCCCTTGGCCTCTGCCGCACCTGGCGATGATGCAATGGTGACCCTGGCAGGTGGAAGCTTCAACCGCCGCCTGACAGAACATAATTTTTCTCCCGTGAGCAGCTTCCGATCTCCACATGCTCATGCCTCCCATACACTCCCCCTCTGAGTCTGCCCCCTGGCAGCGGTCCAGCCAATAGGCAGCTGGGAAAGCTCTAGCCCACGGCTCTCTGCTCTCTCCAAACTCTAAGCAGCCACAGGCGAAGCTTTTAATTTTGTGTAGACCTGCTTCTAGCCCAGCTCCCCGTCAGTCAAACCAGGAATTCGGGCATGAGGATGGACGCTGCTGACCCCCTTGACCTTTGAGGCTTTCCAGACGATGCTCCCTGCATCCCCTTTGACGCGATGAGAAAGCAGAGAGAGGTGGGCAGATGGCTAAGCTGCACGTGCAGGGGAGAAAAGATAACACACGGGCTGCCAGTCAATGGGATGAGAACGAAGTTATGAGGCAGTAACACTGTGACGAGGAGAGACTTATCCTGGACCTAAACGGCTGTCCTGTGAGAGAAATAGGTACTGTCAGTGACACTGACTGTCCTGTGATGCATGCAGCAACAATCCTCGAGCAGCATTGCTGCTGAGCTGACTTTCACTAATTTGAAAATAAAACTTGCAGTTTCTTTCTGCAGTTTTTCTCCTATAGGTGATCTATATACATGGGTGGTGGGAATTTCTGGAGTCATACATCGTGGCATGATATTGATAAACTGCCCGACTGTTTATCAACATCATGCTATGACCCCAGAAATTGCCTCTTCCTCAGTTGGACACCCATGTATATAGTAAACACTGAAAAAACTTTTTTTTAATTTTCAAATCAGCAGTTTGCATCAGCAGAATGCATCTTTACTATATGCCTATATCGATAGTAAAGTAGCTGCAGGCAGTGTGTGCTGATCTCTGCTACTTCCAGTATGTACAGTATAAGCTGTTACACTGCGCCTGTACTGATAGGAAATTAGCAGCAGCGCGTGCTGATCTCTGCTACCTCCAGTATGTACAATATAAGTTGTTACTCTGTACCTGTATTGATCAGAAACCAGCTGCAGTGTGTGCAATCTCTTGCCTCCAGTATGTACAGTATGAGTTGTTACTCTGTGCCTGTATTGATCCGAAACTAGCTGCAGTGTGTGCTGATCTCTGTTGCTTTCAGTATGCACAGCTGTTACTCCTAGCTGGGCCCTCATTGTCACAGTGGTCACAGGGGCTATTGTAAAGCCGAGCGGGACGGGGTGGCACCACGAGTTACAGCACCAGGTGACACCAATGCTAGTGACACCACTGCTGTGCTGTGACTTCTGTCAATCAGGCATAATGCTTGCAGCAACGCAGCCGCAGGGAGGATCAGGATGGTGGCTGGAGGAGGAGTGACTGTGAGAGTGACAACATTCAGGCCTGGGGTGACTTGGTAGTCAGTGACTGAGGCGGTCAGGGCAATTATACTACCTATACTGGGGGCAACTATACTAGCTACCTATTCTGGGGGCAACTATACTACTACACTGGGATTACTATACTGACTACCTATATTGGGGGCAACTATATTAGCTACCTATGCTTGAGCAACTATACTGGCTACCTATACAGGGGGCACTTTTACCTGGATACCTGCCTACCTATACTGAGGGTGTTTTTCTCTTGGTCGCACCTCATCTGTAATGTGCAGTGAAAATTGGCGGGGGGCGCATCCTCACAAGTTTGCCTCAGGCAGCAAAAAGTTTAGGACCGGCCCTGTATCTGCAGGAAGTCTGACCCTGCTCTCACTAACAGCAGCCAGCAGAGAATGAATCCAATGTGGCCACCGCAACTGCTTTTTAATAGGGGATTGGGGGTCCAGGAGGGTTGCTAGCTGATTGGCTGGCATGTGTCTGCTGACTGTGAGATAAGGGGTCAAAGTTTAGCTCCATGATGATGTATAGGGGGCGGGTCGAAAAGCGGAAATTTGCTGGGAACTGTCCGAAGGCGAAATGTTCGGGCCATCTCTAGCAGCCAAATACCAAAAAATAATTAGAAAAAAACAAATATTATGATAAAGTAATGTAACAGGGATACAGAGGCGCCAGAAGAATAAAAATGTCTAAAAAGTTTAAAACTTGTGCAGGTCTGTAGCTGGGCCAAGCGCCTCTGTGAGAGAGAGGCGCTTGTTCCTTGGTGGAGGGGTGTCATCCACTTTTTTCATGGTCTACAGAGAGCAACTTCTTAATTTTGAGTGGAGTCAGGTCTAATCTCCCCACCTGCTGTTACAGTGGTTGCCTTTGAGGTTGGTGAGTATATTTGTATTTACTCTACCAACTTCATCCCATATTACCAGTACATACTACACTCTATTTGGCTCTGTGTCCCTATCTTTATTAAGATAAAGTAAACTGTGCTTAAGCTTAACCTCTCTGGCGTTCAGTTTCTGCTGGATTTCTGTGCAAATAGTGATCCAATTGATTTTCATAACTTTTTATCCTGTAACTTACCAAAATATGTCAAGCAAGGGTCTAGTATACATTTTGAGTATAATAAAAGCTTGAAACACAAACTCGAAATAAAATTTCAAAATTACTCCACAAAATTTCTGATCAATCATTTATACTTCTGAGCTGCAGCTGCTCAACCTGCACTAATAGAAATGTAAAGGTGGACATACAAATTTGACTAAGAGACAAATCGCCCCATTATTCCACTTCTCAGTAACAGAATATCAAATATTCATGTCTGCTATCAGTGTGAGCTATATTCTTAGGGGACTGTGAATTTATTATTATTTGTGTGCGATGAACGTGGTTTGTTACATATTTTGGACTAAAGATTCCCACCAAAAATAAAATAAAGTACAAACCTCAACCCAGGGGCTGGCTCTGAGATCTACCCTCAGAGCAGATCTGTAAAAAAGAAACAAAGCATTTTCAGCAAAAAGTTTTCCAATTACTTCATAAGGATTGCAAGCAGCTAGCAAGAGAACCCCAGGCTAGCTGACATTTTGACAGACTTTTATTCTGAAACAAAGGAACATTCTTGGACTTCCTCACAAAAGTACATCTTTCTTCCAAAAGCTCAAAGTATATCACTACTTTTCACAATTAATTGATCTATATCTTGTTTTTTTCCACCACCAATTAAGCTCTCTTTGGGTGGTACATTTTGCTAAGAATTATTTTTTTCTAAATGCATTTTCACAGGAATATTAAGAAAAAAATGGAAAAAAAATAGTATTTCTCAGTTTTCGGCCCTTATAGCTTTAAAATAATACATGATACATAATTAAAACCTATGTATTTTATTTGCCCATTTGTCCTGGTTATTACACCATTTAAATTATGTCCCTATCACAATTTCTGGCGCCAATATTTTATTTGGAAATAAAGGTGCATTAAAATAGTTCGTAATATATATCTTCACATGCATATTAAAAAAATTCAGACCCTTCGGTAACTTTTTTTTATTTTTTTTTTAAGTGTAATTTTTTTTTCATTAAACATTTTATTTGAGTAATTTTTGGTGTGGGAGGTAAACAGTTAATTTTAAATGTAACTAGCTGATGACCCGGCGTTGCCTGGGTATATATTTGGCTGGTGTTGGCTCCATCCACTTTTCCTAACCCTATCACACAAACACTCAATGACCAAGTTTGTGAGCTTTGAGGTCTTTGGCATCAATAATTTGTATATTCCCATAGAAATCAAACAAATCAGATAGGCTGTTTGTGGCTCCGTCCCTTACCAGCATTTGAACCCCAGTCAACCAATGACCAACTGTATCAGGTTTGAGACATCTGCTATTAACAGTGTAAAAATGGCAGCAATTTAAATATTCCCCTTGAAAATCAACAACTGAATTTTGATTGGCTATTATAGGCTGCACCCACTTCCCTGAATATTAATCAGTCAGAGTGATCATCTGGACAAAGTTTAACAGTGTAAGAATGGCTGCAGTTTATATATTACCAGAAAAATTTGTTTTTGGCTCCGCCCACTTTTTTGTAACCAATTTCGTGAGCTCTGGGGTCCTTGACATCAATAATTTGTATTTTCCCAGTAAAATGAAAGAAATCTGATTGGCTGTGGCTCCGCCCCCTTTTCTGAATTTGAACCCCAGTGACCCAGTGACCAACTGTACCAGGTTTAAGGCTTGTGCCATTAACAGTGCAAGAATGGCAGCAATTTCAATATTCCCCTACAGGTGAATTTTGATTAGCTTTTGTAACGATTGTGGAACTTTCTCTGTGAGCAGCGCACAACGCGTGCGCTGATACGGCGGAAATCCTCCACAAGCGTATAATTGCAGGCACCCAGCAAAAGGTGCTACGCACCCGTAGAGGGAAATTCCTGACGGCAGATGGCGCTGGGGAGTGCAGAGGAACCAATCCTCTGTACCTCCACAAATGCCAGACAGGAATTGTACGAAGCGCAGAACGCAATCGCAAGAGAAGCGATTGCGAATGAGAACGAGCAAAAGGACAGATTGTATGTGTGTGCGCCAATCTAGTCGCCACCCCGCGACCGCGCACACACAACAGCAGATACGAAACAGAAACGCAACCGCAAGAAAGGCGATTGCCAGAAGTGACACAAGGCAGATCAGAACAGAATACGAGGATAGCAAAGGCACAGCAAATCATACAATGAGGAGATGTGGAAAATAACAAACGCTAGCTAACCGCGAACACCGCACTCATTCGCAACAGTGCACGCGGTTATGCGCGGTCTCCACGTGATAAGCACAATAGAGACAAGCACGCCTAACTAACCATCGACAGACAAACATGAAACAGAGGACGCGAATGCTTGCTTACCGGTTACTTCACCGAGCCTCCAGCAAGCGGTCATAGCAGACAAGACAGACACACGAAAACAGGGACAAGAGAGAGATAGGATCCACAGCACTAGCGAAAGTGGCTAGCGCGATCCAGGAAGACAGAACAGAAGGATCCACAGCACTAGCGTGAAGCAAGTGCGATCCAGGTACAGAGTAGCAGAACAGAAGGATCCACAGCACTAGCGCAGGATGCTAGTGCGATCCAAGTGAGACAGATCAGAAGAGATAGCTGGTAGCAACCGCTGCACCAGCTATACTCCAAGAACAGAGATCAGAACCATTTCCTGTCGACCACCGCTGGGACAGGACAATAGCAACAGAACAAACAAACAGATAAGCAATCCTAACTGCACTAAGGAAACCTGCCTAGTGCAGTTTTCCAGGAATTACTCTAAGCTGATCTACAAACAGAGAGTAAGGCTGACACTCCTCCAGGCGTGTTACACAGGACTAAATCCTTATGATCAGCCAAGCATTGTGGGAAACCCATAGTACGTATAGTACACGCCTCCAATGAATGTGGCCAGGCAATTTGCATGACAACGTATGCAAATTCCTCAGCTAGCACAAGCTGCAAAACTGACAGAAGCTTTTCTTTCCAGAGTCCTGCAGCATGCAAACCTAAACAATGGTCAAAAAGCTGCCTGCCTGCACAGGCAGCTGAGCAGATCATTACAGTACCCCCCCCCCCCCCCTCCAGGGTCGAATTCCAGACGACCCTCAAAACTGATATCTCCAAACCACTTTAACAGAAGACTCATGAAGGTCGGGACAGCCCGACAAGGTCCAATTCCAGAGTCAGTCCACCCGAAACCGACCTCATCGGAAACAGAAGCCACCGAAACATGCCCATCAGCACTACAAGTCTCAGCGTAACACCCATCAGGACTGTGGATACCAGAGAAGAAGCCATCGACACCCTCCAGACAATACCCATCACCTTCCAAGGAGTGTTCGAAAATACCAAATCTGTCACAAAACCTGTTTGAAGTGTCTCTTTCAAAACAAAAGCCGCTGTTGATCGTATTCAGGGTTCCAAGAAAAACTTCTCTCGGAATCTCCCAGAATGCCTTGAAGCTCTGCAGAGATTCCAAGAAGCCAGAACACTCACCAGGCTCACATGGAGAGCTACCAAGCACCCCCATGGAACCTATGACAGTTCCAGATTCAGAATTAGCAGGACACCCATCAAGATCAGGACTTTCAGGGACCACTTCTGGGCATGCAAGCAGGCAGGCTAAATCAGAACATGTCTCCACTGAGGAAGCATCTGAGTACGCTGGTAACCGAGGCACACTTGAGCTTTCTGGGTCACAGAGCACACTGGGGTACACCAGCCCAGGAGAAACCTCAGGACACGTCGGGGAACTGCCAACCTCAGAGTCCGGCACGACCAGACCAAAACCAGGACCGGGCAGAAGATCATCACGAGTAGAGGTCAAAGGTACTGGTATTTCAAAAGAAGACTCGGTCTCAGGCTTAGAGATCTCAATGACTGTAATGGTATCTGACAGAAATTCATCATTGACTACCCATGACTGAAGCTCCACCAGAGCTGAAAAGGTAGCCAGCAAGGCAGCAATGCCTACGGAAGAGGGCAACACCTCAGAAGGACTTGGGGGGCAGGAGACATCTCCTACAAGTTCTGCACCCTTTGGGAGGAACTCGGAGACCTCCAGAACATCAAACAAGACCTCAGGAACATCATTTTCCAGGTTTTCTAAGAAGGATTCTGAACTATCCATGTTACAGGGCTGAATATTAAATACCTCCTGCAGGCAGGGCAGATGTCCCAGGAATGGTTCCACCATAACCTGAGACTGAACTTCATCATAATTAGCGGGATGTACAGGAATATTTACTGGAACACACACTGACTCCCTAACTTCATTCTCACTGTACCCAGAATTCTGTGTGGCAGTCAAACTAGCTTGAAACTCCAAAACTGCAGAAAAACAGGTGAGTATAGTGGCAATACCTAGACTAGCCTCTAGGGACACTGCAGGGGATTCTAAGCAAGGCCACATTGACTCATCCAGAGTACAGGGTGCAGAATCAGCACTTCCCTCAGAGCAAGAAAGGGGCTCACAAACGTCAGTGTGAAAGGAAAACATGTTTTCATTTATGGTACAGGGCAGGTTCAGAGAAAGCGTCTCTGAATAAGGCAAAGAAGGTTCAGCATCAGATTCGCAAAACCGAAGCGCTGTCTCACTCTTAGATTCGGCTAACAATGTCGAATCCAAGGAACCAGAACGCAAAACCTGCGAATCAAAATTCACTTTGGGTTGTGAAACTGACGCTTCCATAGCGCAAACCTCCGCGATCTGCGGAGCAGACTGCAAGGCATCTGGGACCGAAACACTGGAGCAACTGTCACCAGGCAACAGGCCCTTACAGGTGTGAACAGGGTGAGACAGAGACTCATCTGTAGAAGAAATAGCGACATCAACAGGATAAACTTTATTAGGCATATTAATTTTACTTTTGACGCTGCATAGTCGAGAAATTTTCCCCATAGCAGGGTAACAGACGGAAGATCTCAAAGATCTGTTTCTAAATGACAAAGGATCCCAAACATCCTTGAGGAAACCGTCAGACTCATGCTGATCACAATCTGCAGGAACATCCGAGAAACAGGCATCTGATCGCACAGATTCAAACTGCACACTGTCAGGAGTGAATCCTTCGGGATTCGCACAGGAATCAATTGGTTGGTGTGTGTGCAACTCATCCAAAATCGTCTGCCACACATAAATCACCAGATCCACATCACCCTCGTCACATTCATCGGAATCAATCAAAAGGTACATAGAATCGAGACAATCATTCAAGACATCTTCGCTTTTTGCGATGTAAAAATCGCAAAAGGCTTTCCAATCAAAATCGAATTCTTCCAGCAGGGCCCCAACATCCCAGGAAGCAAATGGGGGTTCAAACAGGCCAGTATCCAGATAATCTCCATATGGGTGAAGTTCAGGAACAAGAACAGATTTTTTAACTGCTTTAACCACTTGAGGACCCACCCTTTACCCCCCCTTAAGGACCAGCGCTGTGCTGAGTGATCTGTGCTGGGTGGGCTCTGCAGCCCCCAGCACAGATCATGTAGCAGGCAGAGAGATCAGATCACCCCCCTTTTTTCCCCACTAGGGGGATGATGTGCTGGGGGGGTCCGATCTCTCATGCCTGCATGTGGCTGGCGGGGGGGGGGGGGCAGCTCAAAGCCCCCCTCCGCGGCGAAATTCCCCCCTCCCTCTCCTACCTGCTCCCCCCCCCCCCCCCGGAGATCAGGGCTGTACAGGACGCTATCCGTCCTGTGCAGCCAGTGACGGGACGTCCCCTGTCACATGGCGGCGATCCCCGGCCGCTGATTGGCCGGGGATCGCCGATCTGCCTTACGGCGCTGCTGCGCAGCAGCAGCGCCGTACAAATGTAAACAAAGCGGATTATTTCCGCTTGTGTTTACATTTAGCCTGCGAGCCGCCATCGGCTGCCCGCAGGCTATTCACGGAGCCCCCCGCCGTGAATTGACAGGAAGCAGCCGCTCGCCCGAGCGGCTGCTTCCTGATTAATCAGCCTGCAGCGTCGCTGGTCCTGCAGCTGCCACTTTGCCGACGCGCGGTATGAGTGCGCAGTCGGCAAGTGGTTAATATAGTGTGCGATCCTACCTCTAATAGGATCCACATAAGCTTTGGATTGGGGCAAAAAAACAGGAGACAGATCAACATCATGGTAAACATCAATAGGGAGTGTTTTATTCCGATGCTTGCGTTTTTTAATTTTTCTCTTTTTAGCCACTTTGCCTGTCTGCTGTTTAAAACCTGAAGTGGCAACAGACACATTGAACTGATTGTCATACTGAAAAGTTTTGCATGGAAGGGAAAGATAAGCTGACTTATCAGCAGCTACACATTTAATCAGAGCAGGTGGTAAGCCAGGCAGTTTAAACCAGTGAGAGAATATCACTGCAAGCAACTGATACAGATTACCATTCCAAGAATTGTTTTTTAGCACATCATATGCCAAGGTGAACAAATCGTCTTTTAAGAGCACATAGGCCAACTGAAGAGCCGATGTGGACGGATCAGTAATCTGAAAGGTGGGATTCAGGCAAAACCTCACACATTCAGAAAGAAATTCCGCCTTGGTCTCTGAATTTAGCCTTTTAAAGCTCTTAAAGACACAGGACCCAAACTCGACAAAATCGTACAAATCAGAAATTCCGTCTACACTGGGGTTTTGGGTTGGACTGGTCATATTGTAACGATTGTGGAACTTTCTCCGTGAGCAGCGCACAACGTGTGCGCTGATACGGCGGAAATCCTCCACAAGCGTATAATTGCAGGAACCCAGCAAAAGGTGCTACGCACCCGTAGAGGGAAATTCCTGTCGGCAGATGGAGCTGGGGAGTGCAGAGGAACCAATCCTCTGTACCTCCACAAATGCCAGACAGGAATTGTACGAAGCGCAGAACGCAATCGCAAGAGAAGCGATTGCGAATGAGAACGAGCAAAGGGACAGATTGTATGTGTGTGCGCCAATCTAGTCGCCACCCAGCGACCGCGCACACACAACAGCAGATACGAAACAGAAACGCAACCGCAAGAAAGGCGATTGCCCGAAGTGACACAAGGCAGATCAGAACAGAATACGAGGATAGCAAAGGCACAGCAAATCATACAATGAGGAGATGTGGAAAATAACAAATACTAGCTAACCGCGAACACCGCACTCATTCGCAACAGTGCACGCGGTTATGCGCGGTCTCCACGTGATAAGCACAATAGAGACAAGCACACCTAACTAACCATCGACAGACAAACATGAAACAGAGGACGCGAATGCTTGCTTACCGGTTACCTCACCGAGCCTCCAGCAAGCGGTCGTAGCAGACAAGACAGACACACGAAAACAGGGACAAGCGAGAGATAGGATCCACAGCACTAGCGAAAGTGACTAGCGCGATCCAGGAAGACAGAACAGAAGGATCCACAGCACTAGCGCGAAGTGAGTGTGATCCAGGTACAGAGTAGCAGAGCAGAAGGATCCACAGCACTAGCGCAGGATGCTAGTGCGATCCAGGGAGGCAGAACAGAAGGATCCACAGCGCTAGCGCAAGATGCCAGCGCGATCCAAGTGAGACAGATCAGAAGAGATAGCTGGTAGCAACCGCTGCACCAGCTATACTCCAAGAACAGAGATCAGAACCATTTCCTGTCGACCACCGCTGGGACAGGACAATAGCAACAGAACAAACAAACAGATAAGCAATCCTAACTGCACTAAGGAAACCTGCCTAGTGTAGTTTTCCAGGAATTACTCTAAGCTGATCTACAAACAGAGAGTAAGGCTGACACTCCTCCAGGCGTGTTACACAGGACTAAATCCTTATGATCGGCCAAGCATTGTGGGAAACACATAGTACTTATAGTACACGCCTCCAATGAATGTGGCCAGGCAATTTGCATGACAACGTATGCAAATTCCTCAGCAAGCACAAGCTGCAAAACTGACAGAAGCTCTTTGTAATGATCGCTGCTGCAGCAGCTATTGCTGGAAGTAGTGCTGCAGCTCAGGCAGTTCTGATGTCTTTCCATGCAAGCTGCATAGGTTTGTCTGTCTTTCCCTGCTGTCAGCTTGTGACTGATTATCATTCACCTGTGTGGGAATCTGCATGTCTGCTCCCATTGGATGACCTCAGTATAAAGATCTGCTTCCTGCAGGGTTTCCTTGGGTTTTCATAGCTTCAGTGTAAGCCTGTCTTGCTGTCGCTTTAGCCCCCGATCGTGTTTCTTGTTATAAAGATACTTTGCTGGTCTTTGCATCATATATTGGTTCATTGCCAATATATATGCATACCAGCACGTTTATTATTTTCCTTGTATTTGTGTTACGTGATACATCAGTGTCGCTGATGTATACGTACACGAACTGTTTATATCCTGTGTTCAGTTAGTCAGTTTTCCAGCACGTTTTGGTAGTTTGCGCGTACCGTGAACACCCGTGCTGAGCTAGTTATCCTGTTCCTGGTCCTGTTTGTGGATTGCGTTCATCTCTGCGAAGAGATAATGAATCCTTCTGAATCCTGTTCTGTTACCGTTTGTGGATTGCGTTCATCTCTGCGAAGAGATAACGAATCCTTCTGAATCCTGTTCTGTTACTGGTTGTGGATTGCGTTCATCTCTGCGAAGAGATAGCGAATCCTTCTGAGTCCTGTTCCCTGTGTTACTCCATTCCTAGTCAGCGTTCCTGCTTATGTCATATATCGGTTCATTGCCGATATATACATATGTTAGTCAGACGTAACAAATAGTTTCATTGATAGCTGTAATTGTAATACGCTAGGAAAACTTACTTATTGTATATTTATCTGTGTTACGTTCATCTATCTTAATCCTGCTATTTTCTGACTATCCTGTCCTGTCTTTGTGAGGCACGCCATCGCCGCATCGCATTGGCTGCCTCATTCCAGTCTGTCTGGTTTTGGACGCTTGCTGTCGCTAAGTAGCCGCTAGCTAGCAAGCGTTCATTCTGTCTACCTGTCCTGATCTCCTCAGTTCTGGTTTATGCGCTCAGCGCTACTTTGCGCTGAGACGTTATAACGAAAGCATTGTTTGTGGCTGTCAGATCTGCACCGGCTCTGTGCGCCACAATCTCCTATTGGAGTCAGTCCTCCCCTCCACTATACTAGGGATAGCCTGTTTTCTGGTGCTAGTGTGTGTACCTCCTCCTCGCCAGCTCATGCGTTGCATGCTGACTGTGGAGAATACACCACCAAGCCTTACATTATGAAAACCCCATTACCAATCCCCATTGTGGGGGGGATTCCCAGAAAGTATGACACTGTTAATTATGGTTCCTGTTCCTTTAAGAAATTTGAAGAACTTAGCTCTGAAACAGAAAATGAGTTTTTCTCTGAATGTGCCAGGTTCCTGAGCAATCCTGATCTCCAAGCGACTCCTGTTTCAACCTGGGCACTCCAACTAAGTTATATTTTGTTTAAAGGGGAATTATTCCAGTGGGCATTTGATGTTCTCAATCATTCCGATTTGAAAGATAGACCGCTGGAATTTCTAGCGTTTGTGATCCATAACTGGTTGCGCATAGATCCATTGCCTTTTCCTCTTAATGAACTCCTGGCAGCAGGCCAATCAGCTGCTCCTTCAATTGCTTGCAAGAATGAGCAGCAAGCAGAAAGTGTTACTGATAATTTTCCTGCAGCTTTGAATAAATCACCAAAAACCGCAAGGTCAAAGGCAAAACGCAAACGTTCTAAGAAACGTGTCCAATCTGCAGAATCGTTATCCTTAGCGACTGAGACCTATAATGAGATTCTGCCATTAACAGATAATGAAATGCAATTGTCTTTCAGGGGAGTTAAATGGACTTATGAAACTACTAATGAACTTTCCTCCCTGGCTAGGGAAAATAAAGATTTTTGTTTAAAAGAATTATCTGAGTATGATTATGATGAGATATTACAGAGTATTGAACAAATCAACTTATTTGTGAACCAAGGGAAGTTTGCATACACTACAGTTCAACACTTGCTACAGGTATTGGAGATTCTTAAGAATAAGGAACCTGCCAATCACCTGCTAATTAACCCTATACATGTGCCTGCCACAATCATATCTGCAGACTGTGATCAGCCTAAATGTTTCGCTGTTAAGTATGCATGGGATCCTCCATTCGAGAGGGGAGAGATGGAAGCCCTGGTCTGTGAATGGAAGAATGATTCAAGTTCATTTTGTCAATTTTACAGTGCAAAAAGTGAAATGGTATTGAACGCATGCATTAAGTCAGCCTATAACCTAATAGAGGCTGGTGTGTGTAGGTATGACTGTGTGGCTCCCTTGATTGATGTGTGGGAACTGATTTTGGATGATTTTTATGTGACTCCGAATTCGCAAATTTGGCGTTCTGACCCGCCTGCTTCAGCACCTTTGGCTGATTCAGCAGGTGATTCGGAG
Organism: Hyperolius riggenbachi; assembly: GCF_040937935.1. Taxonomy (NCBI): domain Eukaryota; kingdom Metazoa; phylum Chordata; class Amphibia; order Anura; family Hyperoliidae; genus Hyperolius; species Hyperolius riggenbachi. The sequence goes on along the minus strand of NC_090648.1, from coordinate 81,179,612 downwards.
CTCTTTTTGTGTGAAATTGAAGTTCCTGCAATTCCACCCTGTACCATGGATAACTCAGTGTTACTTCCCAGTAAAACAGAAGCCACTGATACATTCTTAACCTTGCCCTGCGCAAATTTCTCAGCAGAGAATCCAGAGGTCCTGCTGACTTCCGAGTCCAGCCTAGCCAGTACTCATGACTCTTTGTTTAGTGAAACAGACACCAGAAAAATCTTGCCTGTCTCTGCAAACACTTCTGCAGAAATTACCTGTGTTAATAAAGTTCAACTCCTGTCTGATCCAGCAGATGCCAATAGATGCACTACATCAGTTTCCGAGTCCCAGCAAATGAATGGTGATTCAGATGCGCAAACATTGTGTCTTGATCTTCCTGTTTCTACACCTCGCTCTAGTTTCGTGAATAGCTCAGAGCATCTGCTATGTGAACCTGAAATCGCAGAATTATTACCTTGTTCAGAAAATTTTCCAATAAATTTGCCCTGTACCATGAATTGTGCAGTAGATCTCTCCAATGAAACTCAGGTCACAGAATCATTATGCTGTCCAGCAGGTGCTTCCATGGTTTTGCCCTGCAATATGGACTGTTCAGTGATCCTGTCCAGTGAAGCTGTGGTCGCAGAGTCTTATGCTTCACCCAGTACTTTGGATACTTTAAACCCTCTAGCAGAGGAGGCTGAAGCACTGCTTACCTCAGTTGGTGTTGCAGTAATATTCACTTGTCTAGCAGCTGTTTTGGAATTACAGTCTGCTCTAATAAAACTTGATGAATTTCTGCCCAGCAAAGCAGAAGCCATTGAAATATTGTCCTCGTCAGCAAGTGTGTCAGATACCTTGCCCTGTACACAGTCTGATTTAACCAATGTTGTTGAGTCCCTCTCCAGTGTTGTAACAGCCGAGGAACTCCAGCCCTGTCCTCTGAATGTTTCAGAAGTCTTGCCCTGTAACATGGATAATTCTGATTCTCTGGTCAAAATAATAGAAATCTCAGAATTTCAGTCCGGTCTGATGAGTGTTCCTGAAACCCAGCCCTGTATCCTGAAAGATTCTGGTTCTCTGGCCGCTGTGGCAGAGGTTCCAGAGTCCCCTTCCTGTCCAGGGAATTCCTCAGTTTTGCCTAGTCCAGTGGGGGCTGCTGCAATACTGACTTGTTCTGCAGCGCCTCATGAGCTCCAATCCAGTGTATTAAATGAGTCTCTGTCCAGTCCAGAGGTAGTTGTGGAGTCCCTATCTGGTTCAGTGCATACATCAGAAGATTTGTCCTGTCTTGTTAGTGCCCCTGAATCTGATTTGTTACTGACTTTGCTGGAATCAGCGACATCTAAGTCTGATCCAGCATTATCGTGTAAAAGTCCAGTAGTTGCAAAGTTTAGTCATGATGATTTTTTTTTGGCCAGTCCTGGTTTTGGTCCTGTCTTGGCTGACCCTGAGGCTCACAGTTCCTTGACATGCCCAGAGGTTTCTCTTGTGCCGGTGTGCCCAGATGTTCTTTGTGTGCCAGAATGCCCAAGTGTGTCTAAGGTGTTAGCGTGCTCTGATGCTTCCTTAGTGGGAACACGTTCTGATATTGCCAGTCTGCCTGCATGCCCAGAGATGGTTCTGGTCCCTGAAAGCCCTGATATTGATGTTTGTCCTTGTGGCCCTGACTCGGGAATTGCCCTAGGTTCCATAGGGGTTCTTGATGGTTCTCCATGTGAGCCTAAGGGGCATTCTGACCTATGGGGATCTCTTTGGAGCTTCAAGGTGTTCTGGGAGGTCTCTGAGAAAACTTGTCCTGGTGCCTTGGACTGGTTCAACAGTGGGTTTTGTGTTGGTAAAGACAGTCCCGGTGGGCATTGCAAAGGCTTTGGCGTTTCTGAACGGTTCCTGGAAGGCGGTGGGTATCGCTCAGGGAGTTTCGGAGGGCTTTCTTCTGGAAATCATGGTTCTGATGGGTGTCACACTGGGGCTTGTAGTACTGATGGGCATGGTTCTGTAGGTTCTGGTTCTGATGGGTCCAGTCTTGTGGGGACTGATTCTGGAATTCGGTCTTGCCGGGCTGTCCCGGTCATCATGAATTATCAGTCAGACTGTTTTGTTGGGAATTTCGGTTTTGAAAAGCGTCTGGAATCCGCTTTTAAAGGCGGGGGTACTGTAATGATCGCTGCTGCAGCAGCTATTGCTGGAAGTAGTTCTGCAGCTCAGGCAGTTCTGATGTCTTTCCATGCAAGCTGCATAGGTTTGTCTGTCTTTCCCTGCTGTCAGCTTGTGACTGATTATCATTCACCTGTGTGGGAATCTGCATGTCTGCTCCCATTGGATGACCTCAGTATAAAGATCTGCTTCCTGCAGGGTTTCCTTGGGTTTTCATAGCTTCAGTGTAAGCCTGTCTTGCTGTCGCTTTAGCCCCCGATCGTGTTTCTTGTTATAAAGATACTTTGCTGGTCTTTGCATCATATATTGGTTCATTGCCAATATATATGCATACCAGCACGTTTATTATTTTCCTTGTATTTGTGTTACGTGATACATCAGTGTCGCTGATGTATACGTACACGAACTGTTTATATCCTGTGTTCAGTTAGTCAGTTTTCCAGCACGTTTTGGTAGTTTGCGCGTACCGTGAACACCCGTGCTGAGCTAGTTATCCTGTTCCTGGTCCTGTTTGTGGATTGCGTTCATCTCTGCGAAGAGATAATGAATCCTTCTGAATCCTGTTCTGTTACCGTTTGTGGATTGCGTTCATCTCTGCGAAGAGATAACGAATCCTTCTGAATCCTGTTCTGTTACTGGTTGTGGATTGCGTTCATCTCTGCGAAGAGATAGCGAATCCTTCTGAGTCCTGTTCCCTGTGTTACTCCATTCCTAGTCAGCGTTCCTGCTTATGTCATATATCGGTTCATTGCCGATATATACATATGTTAGTCAGACGTAACAAATAGTTTCATTGATAGCTGTAATTGTAATACGCTAGGAAAACTTACTTATTGTATATTTATCTGTGTTACGTTCATCTATCTTAATCCTGCTATTTTCTGACTATCCTGTCCTGTCTTTGTGAGGCACGCCATCGCCGCATCGCATTGGCTGCCTCATTCCAGTCTGTCTGGTTTTGGACGCTTGCTGTCGCTAAGTAGCCGCTAGCTAGCAAGCGTTCATTCTGTCTACCTGTCCTGATCTCCTCAGTTCTGGTTTATGCGCTCAGCGCTACTTCGCGCTGAGACGTTATAACGAAAGCATTGTTTGTGGCTGTCAGATCTGCACCGGCTCTGTGCGCCACAATCTCCTATTGGAGTCAGTCCTCCCCTCCACTATACTAGGGATAGCCTGTTTTCTGGTGCTAGTGTGTGTACCTCCTCCTCGCCAGCTCATGCGTTGCATGCTGACTGTGGAGAATACACCACCAAGCCTTACACTCTTCTTTCCAGAGTCCTGCAGCATGCAAACCTAAACAATGGTCAAAAAGCTGACTGCCTGCACAGGCAGCTGAGCAGCTCATTACAGCTTTATTTAGGCTCAATCCACTTTTCTGAATATTAATCCCAGTCACCCAGTAACCAACTGTGAAAAGTTTGAGAACCCCGCCATTAACAGTGACGAAGGGCTGCAGTTTACATTTTCCCAGGGAAATCTGTTTTTGACTCCACCCACTAAATGTAATCTTGACGCACAATAACCAAGTTTTGAGCTTTCAGGTTCCTGGCATCAAAATGGTGTGAATGGAAGCATTTTAAACAGCAAATAAATCTGATTGGCTGTTTGTGGCTCCACCTCTTTATTGAATTTGAACCCCAGTCACTTAATGACCGACTGTAGCAAGTTTGAGGCCTCTGCCATTAACAGTGTAAGAATGGCAGCAGTTTCAATATTCCCTTTGAAAATCAATAGGTGAATTTTGATTGGCTGTTGTAGGCTCCACCCCCTTTTCTGAATATTAATCCCAGTCACCCAGTGACCAACTGTGTCAAGTTTGAGAACCCTGCCATTAACATGAGAATGGCTGCAGTTTATATTTTCTCATGAAAACAGTTAGTTGTTTTTGGCTCCGCCCACTGTTTCTAACCTTTAACATACAGTCACTCAAAGACCAAGTTTATAAGCTTGGGGTTCTTGGCATCAATAAGTTGCAATTTCCCACTGAAATTAAACAAATCTGATTGGCTGTTTATGGCCCACCCCCTTTTCAGAATTAAAACCCCAGTCTCCCAGTGATTGACTGTATCAGATTTGACGCCTCTGCCATTAAGAGTGTATGAAGGGCAGCAATGTAAATAATCCCCTTGAAAATCAACCAATCCCAGTTGCCCAGTGACCAACTGTGCCAAGTTTGAGAACACTGCCATTAACAGTGTAAGAATGGTTGCAGTTTATATTTTCCCATGTAAAAAATGTAGTTGTTGGTGCCGCCTACTTTTTTAACCTTGACATACAATCACTCAATTACCAAGTTTATGAGCTTTGGGGTCCTTGGTATCAATAATTTGTATATTCCCATTGAAATTAAAGAAATATCATTGGCTGTTTGTGGCTCCACCCCTTTCTGAATTTTAACCCCAGTTACCCAATGACCAACTGTACCAGATTTGAAGCACCTGCTATTAACAGTGTAAGAATGGCAGCAATTTAAATATTCCTCTTGAAAATCAACAAGTGAATTTTGATTGGCTGTTGTAGGCTCCACCCATTTTCTTCAATATTAATTCCAGTCACCCAGTGACCAGCTGTGTCAAGTTTGAGAACCCTGCCATTAACAGAGTAACAATGGCTGCAGTTTATATTTTCCCATGTAAAAAGTTAGTGTTTTTGGCTCTGCCCACTATTTCTAACCTTTGACATACAGTCACTCAATGACCAAGTTTATGAGTTTTGGGGTCCTTGGCATCAATAAGTTGCAATTTCCCATTAAAATTACCGTATATACTCGCATATAAGCCGACCCGCATATAAGCCGACCCCCCAACTTTTCCCTGAAAAAACAGGGAAAAATGATTGACCCCCATATAAGCCGGGGGTAGGAAATGCTGGATTGGTGCAGCCCCCCAGTGTGTCCCAGTATAGCTAGTATAGTGCCCAGTATAGGTAGGTAGTGTCCAGTATAGCTAGTATAGTGCCCAGTATAGCTAGTAAAGTGCCCAGTATAGCCAGTATAGTGCCCAGTATAGCCAGTATAGCGCCCAGTATGGGTAGGTAGTGCCTCAGTTTAGCTAGTATAGTGCCCAGTTTAGCTAGTATAGTGCCCCAGTATGGCTAGTAAAGTGCCCAGTTTAGCCAGTATAGTGCCCAGTTTAGTTAGTATAGTGCCCAGTTTAGCCAGTATAGTGCCCAGTTTAGCCAGTATAGTGCCCAGTTTAGCTAGTATAGTGCCCAGTTTAGCTAGTATAGTGCCCCAGTATGGCTAGTAAAGTGCCCAGTTTAGCCAGTATATTGCCCAGTTTAGTTAGTATAGTGCCCAGTTTAGCCAGTATAGTGCCCAGTTTAGCCAGTATAGTGCCCAGTTTAGCTAGTATAGTGCCCCAGTATGGCTAGTATAGTGCCCAGTTTAGCCAGTATAGTGCCCAGTTTAGCCAGCATAGTGCCCAGTTTATCCAGTATAGTGCCCAGTTTAGCTAGTATAGTGCCCAGTTTAGCCAGTATAGTGCCCAGTTTAGCCTGTATAGTGCCCAGTTTAGCTAGTATAGTGCCCCAGTATGGCTAGTAAAGCGCCCAGTTTAGCCAGCATAGTGCCCAGTTTAGCCAGTATAATGCCCAGTTTAGCTAGTATAGTGCCCAGTTTAGCCAGTATAGTGCCCAGTTTAGCTAGTATAGTGCCCAGTTTAGCTAGTATAGTGCCCCAGTATGGCTAGTATAGTGCCCAGTTTAGCCAGTATAGTGCCCAGTTTAGCTAGTTTAGTGCCCAGTTTAGACAGTATAGTGCCCAGTTTAGCCAGTATAGTGCCCAGCATAGGTAGGTAGTGCTCCCGGCCCCCCGCTCCCCCCGCGGCCGCCCGCTGCTATTACCTGCTTAGGCAGCGGCCGCTTCCTAATCCGCGTTCCTCTTTTGAACTTCCAGCGTATATCACAGCAGCGCGCCCGGCGCTGCTGCTGTGACGATGCAGAGTGCAGGAAAGAGCGCGGCTCCCTATAGCGGCGATCTGTATCGCCGTTACCAAGGGAACTGCTCTTTCCTGCCCCTGCATCGCCACAGCAGCAGCGCCGGGCGCGCTGCTGTGATACACTCTGAAAAGTTTCAGAAGAGGAACGCGGATTAGGAAGCGGCCGCTGCCTAAGCAGGTAATAGCAGCGGCGGCCGCGGGGGGAGCGGGGAGGGGGGAGCGGGGCGCGGACCACCCACCACCCACCACTAGACCACCAGGGAAGACTCGCATACAAGCCGACCCCCCAACTTTTGACCCCCTTTTTGGGGGTCAAAAATTCAGCTTGTATGCGAGTATATACGGTAAACAAATCTGATTGGCTTATCGTAAGAGAACAGAGGCGCCAGCAGGATAAAAGGTAATACAAATTTTAAAATTTGCTGGGAGGCAGTGGTGGACTTACCTCCGGAAAGCAGACTCAAAATACTGTCTGAATTAAACAAATACATTTATTATTGGTACCCCAAAAGATGCAACGCGTTTCGCAGGCACAGCCCGCTTCATCAGGCAATAAGATAGGGGACAAACAGTAGCTCGTCAGTAGCACGAGGGGTGACCTACCCCTATTTTCCTGATCTACAGAGAGCGACATCTTAATCCTGAGTGAGGACAGGTCTAATCTCCTCACCTGCATCTACAGTGGTTGCCTAAGAGGTAACCCATGTTTGTGAGTATATTCATCTCACACTTACATTTATCCACGGTTTCCAATACATACTACACTATATTGGGCTCTCGGTGTTTCTTATTTAAATCTGATTGGCTGTTTGTGGCCCGCCACCTTTTCAGAATTTAAACCCCAGTCTCCTAGTGACTGACTGTACCAGATTTGAGGCCTCTGCCATTAAGAGTGTAGGAAGGGAAGCAATGTAAATATCCCCCTTGAAAATCAATAGGTGAGTTTTGATTGGCTGTTGTAGGCTCCACCCACTTTCCTGAGTATTTATCACAGTCATCCAGTGACAAACTGTGTCAAGTTTGAGAACCCTGCCAATAACAGAATGGCTGAAATCAATCTAACAAATCTGATTGGCTGTTTATGGCTCCACCCCCTTTAATGAATTTGGACCCAGTCACCCAATGACTGTTTTAGGTTTGAGGCCTCTGCCATGAACAGTGCAAGAATGGTAGCAATTTAATATTCCCCTTGAAAATCAATAGATGAATTTTGATTTCTGAATATCAATCCCAGTCACCCAGTGACCAACTGTGTCAAGCTTGAGAACCCTGCCATTAACAGTGTAAGAATAGCTGCAGTTTATATTTTTCCATGTCAAAAGTTAGTTGTTTTTGGCTCCGCCCACTATTTCTAACCTTGACATACAGTCACTCAATGACCAAGTTTATGAGCTTTGGGGTCCTTGGCATCAATAAGTTGCAATTTCCCACTGAAATTAAACAAATCTGATTGGCTGTTTGTGGCCCGCCCCCTTTTTAGAATTTAAACCCCAGTCTCCCAGTGACCGACTGTACCAGATTTGAGGCCTCTGCCATTAAGAGTGTATGAAGGGCAGCAATGTAAATAATCCCCTTGAAAATCAATCAATCCCAGTCGCCCAGTGACCAACTGTGCCAAGTTTGAGAACACTGTCATTAACAGTGTCAGGCCCTATTCACACTTGCAAAACACAAAACGCTAGCGCTTTTGGTAGCGTTTTGCTCTGGCAATTAATACGAAAAAAAAATATCACCATTCACACTTGGTGATTTTTCGCGATCGTGACTAGCTCTTCTATAGCACTAAACTCGATCACCGGGAAATCGCCTGAAAATGGTGCAGGATACAAATTTGCATTTGCCGATTTGCGTTAATCGATTAACGCAAATTGCCCAAGTGAGAACGGGCCCATATGGTATTATGGCACCAGGGGCGGACTGACAACTCATGGGGCTCCCGGGCAATTGGCGATTATGGGGCCCCTATACCAGTGTTTCCCACCTTTCACGTTATATTTTTACAGACTAAGATATAATAATTTACTGACAACAGTACCGCAAAATGGGTGTGGTCACGCAACAGAATGTGGGCGTGGTCATCGGTGGGTCAAAATATACATGACCTTAGCAGTGGTGTAAAAGGTCTGCCGGGGAAGTTTGAACTCTGCCTTAGTGTTTCCCCCCCAAAATACATGTAATCTGACAGCATTTTACCAAAAATCCATGCAATTTGGCAGAATACACATAATATGGCAGTCGTTCCCCCAAAATAGACGTTATCTGGCAGCAGCGGTTCCCCCTAATACACATAATTTGGGAGCGGCTCCCCAAAATATGCGTAATCTGCCAGCGGATCACCAAAAATACATGTAGCGGCAGTGGTTCCCCCAAAATACACAGAATCTGGAAGCTGCGGTTCCCCCATTATACACAATCTGGCAGCGGTTCCCCAAAAATACACATAATCTGGCAGCTGTTTCCCAAAATACACTTAATCTGGCAGCAGCAGTTCCCCAAAAATAGTTAATCTGGCAGCAGTTCCCCCAAAATAGGTGCCCCCAGTATAGGTAACCAGGTCAAAAGGTATTCCCAGTGGAAGTAACCAGGTCTATAGGTTTTCCCAGTGCAGGTATCCAGGTCTATAGGTGTCCCCAGTATAAGTAGCCAGGTCTATAGGTGTCCCCAGAATAGATAACCAGGTCTATAGATGTCCCCAGTTAAGATAGCCAGGTCTATAGGTGTACCCAGAATAGGTAGCCAGGTCTATGGGTGTCCCCAGTATAGGTAGCCAGGTCTACAGGTGTCTCCAGAATAGGTAGTCGGGCCCATAGGTGTCCCCAGTACAGATAGTCAGGTCTATAGGTGTCTCCTGTATAGATAGCCAGGACTTTAGGTGTCCCCAGTATATGTAGCCAGGTGTATAGATGTTCCCAGTATAGCCAGGTCTATAGGTGTCCCCAGTATATGTAGCCAGGTGGATAGGTGTCCCCAATATATGTAGATAGGTCTATAGGTGTCTTCAGTATATGTATCCAGCTGTATAGGTGTCCCCAGTATATGTAGCCAGGTGGATAGGTGTCCTCAATACATGTAGCCAGGTCTATAGGTGTCCCCAGTGTATGTAGCCAGGTGGATAGGTGTCCCCAATATATGTAGCTAGGTCTACAGGTGTCCTCAGTATTTGTATTTAGCTGTATAGGTGTTCCCAGTATATGCAGCCAGGTGTATAGGTGTACCCAGTATAGCCAGGTCTATAGGTGTCCCCAGTATATGCAGCCAGGTGTATATGTGTCCTCAGTGTAGCCAGGTCTATAGGTGCCCTCAGTATATGTAGCTAAGTCTATAAGTGCCCCCAGTATATGTAGCTAGGTCTATAAGTGCCCCCAGTATATGTAGCTAGGTCTATAAGTGCCCCCAGTATATGTAGCTAGGTCTATAAGTGCCCCCAGTATATGTAGCTAGGTCTATAAGTACCCCCAGTATATGTAGCCAGGTCTATAGGTGCCCCCAGTATATGTAGCCAGGTCTATAGGTGCCCCCAGTATATGTAGCCAGGTCTATAGGTGTCCCAAGGAGGGGAGGCAGCCAGTGAAAGAGGGCGATGGGCAAAGTGACGGAGAAGGGGGGGTGAAGTCTCCCCCCCCTTCCTCACCTTGGGCCCCCCTTCTTGGCTCTCCCCTCCAGAATGTGTAAGTGTCGCACAGCGGCTGACTGCGGGCGGGGACTTACCACTGTACAGCCACCGGAGGGAGCGCTGATCTGTGTGCCGCTAGTCTGGTCTACTCGAGACCAGACTAGCGGCACACAGATCAGCGCCTCCTCCAGTGGCTGTAACAGCGGTAAGTCCCCGCCCACTGTCAGCTGCTGTGCGACACTTACACATTCCGGAGGGGAGAGCCAGGAAGGGGGGCCCAAGGTGAGGAAGGGTGGGAGACTTCCCTCCTTCTCCGCTGCTATGCCCATCGCCCTCTTTTACTTGCTGCCTCCCCTCCTGCTCAGGGTTCTCTGGCGGGTGGCGGGCCCCCCCACTAACCACAGGCCCTCGGTCCGTGCCCGAGTGCCCGAATGGTCAGTCCGCCCCTGTATGGCACTATCGCTTTAAAAAGTGCTATCGGTTGAGCGTTTTGTTGAAATCATCGGCAAAACGCTCAGATCTGAACGGGCCTAAGAATGGTTGCAGTTTATATTTTCCCATGTAAAAAATAGTTATTGGCGCCGCCCACTTTGTCTAACCTTGACATACAATCACTCAATTACCAAGTTTATGAGCTTTGGGGTCCTTGGTATCAATAATTTGTATATTCCCATTGAAATTAAACAAATCTGATTGGCTGTTTGTGACTCCACCCCTTTCTGAAGTTCTCCAGTTACCCAGTGACCAACTGTACCAGGTTTGAGGCACCTGCTATTAACAGTGTAAAAATGGCAGCAATTTAAATATTCCCCTTGAAAATCAACAGGTGAATTTTGATTAGCTGTTATAGACTCCACCCATTTTCCTGAATATTAATTCCAGTCACCCAGTGACCAACTCTGCAAAGTTTGAGAACCCTGCCATTAACAGTGTAAGAATTTGTTTTTGGCTCACTTTTTGTAACCTTGACACACAGTCACTCAATGACCAAGTTTGTGAGCTTTCAAGGTTCCTGGCATCAAAAATGTGTGAATGGAAGCAGTTTATCCACCAAGGAAATCTGATTGGCTGTTTGTGACCCTGCCCCTTTAGTGAATTTGGACCCCAGTCACCCAATGACTGACTGTAGCAAGTTTGAAGCCTCTGCCATTAACAGTGTAAGAATGGCAGCAGTTTAAATATTCCCCTTAAAAATCAATAGGTGAATTTTAATTGACTGTTGTAGGCTCCACCTACTTTCCTGAATCTTAATCTCATTCACCCAGTGACCAAGTGTGCTAAGCTTGAGAACCCTGCGATTAACAGTCTAAGAATGGCTGCTGTTTACATTTTCTCATGAAAAATGAATAGAGATGCGGCGAACTGTTCGCCTGGCGAACATCTCTGGGGCTTTTACTACTTCCGGGTCGCTCTGACCTGGAGTAGTACGCCTGCGCTGCCCGGCAGAGCGCGTCCTCGATCGCGCTCCTGTTGCCGGGCACTCTCTGCGCATGAGCGTGACGTCGTTCATGACATCACGCACATGCGCAGAAAGTGCCCGGCAACAGGAGCGCGATCTAGGACACGCTCCGCCGGGCAGCGCAGGCGTGCTACTCTGGGTCAGTGCGACCCAGAAGTAGTTAAAGCCCCAGGGATTTGGAGATGTTCGCCGGCAAACGGTTCGGGAACCGTTCGCCACATCTCTAAAAATGAATGGCTGAAATTTGATTGGCTGTTTTATGCTCCGCCCAATTTTCTTGGATTTGTAACCTCGGGCACCAGGTGGTTGATTATTATTATCGTGGCCATACATAGTACAACTTTTTCATACAATCTTACCATTTCTATGTAATATAAGGGAACTGCATAAATTATCCTTTCAGTATATTAATTTACCCTTATACTATATAGAAATGGTAAGATTGTATGAAAAAAGTGTACCATGTATGGCCACCATTACTGTGAGACTGGCAGCCTTTTCCATCTTTGAATGGGTCAATCCATTGACGTGAATGGGTGAAATCTGATTTGCTGTTTGTAGCTCCGCCCAGGTAAGCAGGGGGGACGTGAGGCCCCCAAAAAATATCATCCCAGGTAGTAAGGGACCTGTATACCAAGTTTCGTTCAAATCGGTCAAGCCGTTTGAGTGATTGCGGCGCACGCACGCACGCACGCACGCACGCACGCACGCACGCACGCACGCACACACACACACACACACACACACACACACACACACACGTACATACGTATATGCAGTATATAGATAATGTGTGTTTTATTTAATTGAAAAATGTATGTAGATGTAGTTTTACTATTTGGCCACAAGATGGCCACAGTCAAAAAAAATTAATTTAGTCCTGGAAGCGAACTCTCTTGCTTCCAGGAAGTGTGTTGTGTCTGTGTGTTGAAATAGATTGGAAGGCATTGAGCAGTCCGGCCACTAGGGGGTGGGTTACTTCCTCCAGTATAGGCTAGCTAGGTACAGGTGTTGCCCAGTATAGGCTAGGTATCTACAGATGTTGGCCAGTATAAGCTAGCTAGATACAGGAGTCCCCCAGTATAGGCTTGGTAGGTACAGGTGTCGCCCAGTATAGGTTAGGTAGTACAGGTGTCGCCCAGTATAGGCTAGGTAGGTACAGGTGTCCTCCAGTATAGGCTAGGTAGGTACAGGTTTCGCCCAGTATAGGCTAGGTATCTACAGATTTTGCCCAATATAGGCTAGGTAGGTACAGGTGTCCCCCAGTATGGGCTTGGTAGGTACAGGTGTAGCCCAGTATAGGCTAGGTAGGTACAGGTGTCGCCTAGTATAGGCTAGGTAGGTACAGGTGTCCCCCAGTATAGGCTTGGTAGGTACAGGTGTCACCCAGTATAGGCTAGGTAGGTACAGGTGTCGCCCAGGATAGGCTAGGTAGGTAAAGGTGTCGCCCAGTATAGGCTAGGTAGGTACAGGTGTCACCCAGTATAGGCTAGCTAGGTACAGATGTCCCCCAGTATAGGCTAGGTAGGTACAGGTGTCGCCCAGGATAGGCTAGCTAGGTACAGATGTCCCCCAGTATAGGCTAGGTAGGTACAGGTGTCGCCCAGGATAGGCTAGGTAGGTAAAGGTGTCGCCCAGGATAGGCTAGGTAGGTAAAGGTGTCGCCCAGTATAGGCTAGGTAGGTACAGGTGTCGCCCAGTATAGGCTAGGTAGGTACAGATGTCCCCCAGTATAGGCTAGGTAGGTACAGGTGTCGCCCAGGATAGGCTAGGTAGGTAAAGGTGTCGCCCAGTATAGGCTAGGTAGGTACAGATGTCCCCCAGTATAGGCTAGGTAGGTACAGGTGTCGCCCAGGATAGGCTAGGTAGGTAAAGGTGTCGCCCAGTATAGGCTAGGTAGGTACAGGTGTCACCCAGTATAGGCTAGCTAGGTACAGATGTCCCCCAGTAAAGGCTAGGTAGGTACAGGTGTCGCCCAGGATAGGCTAGGTAGGTAAAGGTGTCGCCCAGGATAGGCTAGGTAGGTAAAGGTGTCGCCCAGTATAGGCTAGGTAGGTACAGGTGTCGCCCAGTATAGGCTAGGTAGGTACAGGTGTCACCCAGTATAGGCTAGCTAGGTACAGATGTCCCCCAGTATAGGCTAGGTAGGTACAGGTGTCCCCCAGTATAGGCTAGGTAGGTACAAGTGTCCCCCAGTATAGGCTAAATAGGCACAGAAGTCCCCCAGTTAAAGTTAAATAGGTATAGGGGCTATAGTACAATGTAAGTTGCAATAGGTTAGCTAATATATATGCCCCCCACCTCCTGATCCAGCTGCTTTACATACCCAGCCTTGTTCCAGCGATGGATGCAGCCTCCCCGCAGAGCTCCAGCAGTGTTATGACGTCAATGACACCCCATCGTGGAGAATACTGGAGCTGTGCAGGGAGGCTGCATCCATCGCTGGAACAAGGCTTGGAATGCAAAGCGGCTAAATCAGGGGGATCAGGGTGCACATATACTAGGGCTAAACGCATTTGCACTGTGATGACACAGATTACAACAAAGTAAGTTTGGAGTTAAAAAATAAAATTGTACAAAAGTGTTACAAATCCCAGAGGATTGAGGGCATCAGACAAATGGTAGCCACTATAGATAGGTCAACTTTATTGCAGAGAAAAACAAGAACGGATGAGTGTAAGGGGGTTCCTTGTGTGATGGGATTTGGCAAAAATACACCTATGGTGAAAAAGGTCATCAGCAAGTATTGGCTCCTGTTGAGTGCAGACAGAGAATTGGATGATTTATTTCAGATTGAACCTTTTTTTGCAATAAAGAGTCTATAGTGCTGTGACAGCGCTCCTCTTCTTTTCTACAATTTAAACATAGAAAAAACAATCGCACATAGTGCATTACTGTGAATCACAAAGTACAGTTCCCCACACGTGCATAAGTGCTCAATTGTGCATCACTTGTGGTCTCTACAGCCCCTCCACACTAGCAGCTCACCAGATTGACACCACCTCACAGTCCAGGTGGGTCTAGCGCTTAGCCTATAGAGCGGCCAACTCCAATGACACTTCCACGATAGTTTAGTTCACAATTGGATGATCCATATTTAATGACAAGTTCCACATGAAAAACATATAAGAACACACATAGCATAAAACCGTTGGGCTAAAAGTTATGGCCTGCGCAATATCAGCGCACTCACTTGTGTAGGAAGATAACAGGCATTTCAGGCATTGCAGCCTAGCAATAAAGCTTCTCTGCTGGCGGTGTCGGCGTCCCGAACTTCCCCGCTCCTCGTGGCAGCCTGTCTCCTGACCTTCCAGATCCCAGTGACGTCAACGCTCCTGGTCACGCCCGACGCGTTTCGTCCAATGGACTCATCAGGGGCTGACGTCACTAGGGCGCTGACGTCTTTTATACTGAGGGCTAGCTCTATTGTGTAGTCTATGGGTGCCTAGGCATCCACTACTTCCTTATTATGACGTCATCAGTGGCCGTCTGGAACACTGATGTCCCGGCCCTATCTGATGACTAAAACCTGTGATGAGGGTTAATGCCATCTTGTGGCCAGATTACTAACTTCCACCCTTTTGGCTGAAGAAAATCTTACAGTCTAAAACAGTGCCATCTTGTGGCCATTTAGCTAACTTATTAAAGCTAGGTTTGCCAGTATATCAACTCATGATTGAACATAAGGGTGGAACACCCTTGTTTAAGAATATATTTTATATTTTAAAAAGTCCCAATGTTCCAGTTTTTTCTTGTTTTTTCTGATTCAATGATTTTCATTATCTTTTTCATTCGGAATAAAAAATCTTGTTAATAAAAACCAAAAACTAAAAACTAAAAAGGACACATTTAAGATTTAATAGAAATCAACTCCTCCATCCTGCCTATTAGTTTCAACATGGGGGACTGGTTAAAGGTGGCCACTATCACCATCCCTATGATACTCAAGGGGTCGGCAAAGCCCAGATGAAAGGGGGCTTTGCACAAGGAGCTCAATATCTTTGCTTCTATTACTTACATGTTTCCATTAAGGATCTTCTACTTGAGGCACCTTGTTGTTTAATTGGGCAATAGCTGTTTATTCCTGGGCTGCAATACCTTGCCCTCTAATTACAGACAACAGTCACAAAAAGATTCCTTTAGGCCCAAATATCAACACCTCCTCAGTTTACATGCTGCAGTGCCTCCATTGGCACCCGCCTACTGAGTGAGAATGCTGTGTATCTCCTCCCCATCATATACTGTGCCCTTAATTGGCCTCTATGTCCCCTCCCCTTAGCTAGTGTGGTATTGTAAACAAGTGTGTGACCCCCACTTTAAATATACAAAGGAGCCACAGGATTCTCAGTGTTCAAAAATTCATACATCATTTGTAATAAAACAATTTAAATCAAAATCTACATTGAGTCCCCTCGGGGACAGTGATCGCATATTAAATATCCATCTCCCCTCCGCTTGGGAGATGTCCCTCACTACACTCGAACCTCTCCACCTCTTAACATGTGACTCTACCCCCATAAACTTCAGTCCAGCGGGGTCTCTATTGTGATGTGTTTTAAAGTGATTGGAAACACTATGTGTGGCCAGTCCTTTAATTATGTTTGCCACATGTTCCCCTATCCTTTTATGTAATGATCGGGTGGTGCGCCCCACATATTCTAGCCCACAAGGGCATATCAAAACATATATCACCCCCTTACTGCGGCACGTGATGCATTGTTTTATCCTGTGTTGGTAACCTGTGTTTTTTGCAGTGAGAGTGTCCCCTCTACATGGCTGTGCCTCTCTACAGCCTCTGCAGTCCCGGCAGGGAAAGAAGCCCCTTTGACCCAGGAGGTTGGCCGTATTTACCTTCGGGGGGTCCTGGAAGCTGGGAACTAGCTTCGACCTAAGATTGGGCGCCTTCCGGTATATAAATCCAGGTTTTTTTGGGAGTGCCCTCCCCAGCGTCCCATCCAGTTGCAGAATGCGCCAGTGTTTCATAATAATCGACTCAACATCTCTGTATTGATGGCTATAGTCAAGCAGTAGATCAAATTCTCTGCTCCTGCCTCCTGATGGCTTTCTGTTTTGTAATAGGTCAGACTGTTCCATCCTGGATACTTCATTCACTACGGCCTGTAAATGCGCAGGGTTGTATCCCTTATCCACAAACCGCTGGACCAGAACTTGGCTCTGTTCTCTAAAATCATACAGGTTGGTGCAGTTCCTCCTGATCCTCATTATCTGTCCCTTTGGGATATTATTCAACCATCTACTGTGGTGACAACTGCCTTTAGGGATATACCCATTTTTGTCTGTGGACTTAAAGAAGGTTTTGGTCACTAGTTTGTTATCCTGTTTGATGATTGTCAGGTCTAAGAATTCCACCTGCTTAGCTGCCTGACAGAACGTTATTTTGATGGGTGACCAGTGGTTATTAGCTATTTTGCAGAATTCATTGAGTTCCTCACTCGTACCCCTCCATATAAAGAACAGATCGTCAATAAATCTGTTCCAGCTGATGATGTTCACAGCTTGGGCCTTACTTAATATTAAAAACTGAGAAAAAACCCCACCATTGAATTTAAACAACAGCTAAAGGAGATTCTAATGAGGGGGGAACGAGAAACTTTTATCTCCACAAACGAATTCAAATATCTTATGCCCACAAACCCGAGACTTCCGGTAATCTACTATAACCCCAAGGTGGTGTCAATCTGGTGAGCTGCTAGTGTGGAGGGGCTGTAGAGACCACGAGTGATGCACAATTGAGCACTTATGCACGTGTGGGGAACTGTACTTTGTGATTCACAGTAATGCACTATGTGCGATTGTTTTTTCTATGTTTAAATTGTAGAAAAGAAGAGGAGCGCTGTCACAGCACTATAGACTGATATTCAAGGACTTGTGATAGCGAACACTCGATTGAAGCATATGCTATTGCACCCGTTTGTACTTTGGCAGGCGCAGTTTGTGTTTATTATAGGTGAAGTGTGGATGGTATCCGCCATCCTTTTAATTGCTGCCGCCGCATTTATATAAAACTACACAAAAAGACAAAATGCTTAGAGATATCCACATATAAACTGTCTTTAGAGTGATAGGTGAGGTCTGATCAGTTTGGATTTCATGTGCAGCTTTTATTATCAGCATTTCTCCAGCTTTTTTTCAGCATTTTCTTGGCATTTTTTTCATAGCGGTTTGGCAATCATTAGCTTCTACTGGCATTTTTTATAGTTAGGTGAAGTGTGGATGGTATCCGCCATCCTTCTAATTGCTGTCGCCGCATTTATTTAAAACTATACAAAAATTAAAAATGCTTAGAGGGATCCACATATAAACTGCCCTTAGAGTGATAGGTGAGGTCTGATCAGTTTGGATTGTATGTGTAACTTTTTATCAGCATTTCTCTAGCCTTTTCTCAGCATTTTCTGGGCATTTTTCTAGCATTCTCATAGCGTTTTGGCAATTAGTAGCCTCTACTGGCATTTTCATAGTTAGGTGAAGTGTGGATGGTATCCGCCATCCTTCTAATTGCTGTCGCCGCATTTATTTAAAACTATACAAAAATTAAAATGCTTAGAGGGATCCACTTATAAAGTGCCCTTAGAGTGATAGGTGAGGTCTGATCAGTTTGGATTTTATGTGTAACTTTTTATCAGCATTTCTCTAGCTTTTTCTCAGCATTATCTGGGCATTTTTCTAGCATTTTCATAGCGATTTGGCAATTATTAGCCTCTACTGGCATTTTCATAGTTATCATCACCATGGATGCATTTGCACTCAGGGAACGGGGATAAATAAACCTAATAGGGATTTTTTCTAAAGAACCCAGCAATGTCAGGGGGGAAACACTGGAGAGCAACTTCAAGAGGTTACACAATCTTATGCTAAAAGAACAGGTAGCATGGTGGGACCAGGCTAGTCTGAGCAGATATATTGAGGAACAATTGGTTCCTAAAAGATACAGGTGGGACATCCTGATCAATGATGGAGAGAATAATGAGGAAAATGACAAAGAAATGGGGGACTTTCTTAACAAAAGTGGGCTTGATTTATTAAAAATATTGTCAAAAAGAAAGCAGGCGAGATTAGACCGCCTTGAGGGGGAGATTGATCAGCTGAAAGTGGTCATGGAGCCGTTTAAAGAGGGGGATGCATATAAGGAAGCTATGGAGGTACTTATGAGAAAATTGACTAAAAATGAAAGAGAAATTATGGAAATTAGACAAAGAAGATTCTGGAGTGATTGGGATGAATATAAAACTCATAAAGCCTACAGATGGCAGGTGGAGCAGGCTCAGAAGTTAGCTGAGCCAAAAAACCCACAGTATGTACCCATAACTGGCAATACTGGTTCCGTGCGGGTGCATCCGGACCAAGAAGGTCCTAGAGCACCAGACCGCCCCACAGAAATTAGACATCTGCAGCAAGAGCAACATAGAGGGCAGAAGGAGGACATTCAGGGAGGGGCATGGGGTGGATCTCCACCCCCCCGACCCACACCCAGAACTGCCCCTAAACAACCACAAGGAGGCCGCCGTCCTCCTCCCCAATTAAGACCGGGGGAACAATATTATAATCTCAGGCAGAGAAGTGCAATCAATGCCCAATATAGGGGCGGAGATAATAGAGGTCACACAGCACTACCCCTATCAAATCGGTATCAGGAACTCACTGAGTACAATGACCGTTTTTTAGGGACAGGTCAGAGAGAGAGATGGGATTATCAGAGAGATTACCAGGAGGAGGAATGGGAAGGAGGGCAAAAAAGAACAGGAGAGGGGTTCGAGGAGGACGAAGAGAGAGACAGAAAAAGGCAGAGATAGGGGGAGGTATCTTCAATCTAAGTGGGATACCCCTAACCAAACAACAATTAAAATTACTTGATAAGGGTCTGAACTATGCACCCCCAAAAAGTTTGAATAAATTTGAGACATACCTGGGAATAAACAAATATGTGAGAAAACTCAATCAAAAAAAGTATTTCATGAATAAAACCGGCCTTATACCCAAAGTCAACCCACCACCTCAACATTACATTCATACTACCCTCAAAAATAAATCATTATTTAATCCTCAGGATAATGCCAAAGACAGCACCATTGAAACTTTCAAAAGAGCGGTACTTCGAGACCTGGATGTGCTGGAAGTCAAAAGGCTGAAAAATAGCAAAATGATTGATCAACAGATTAGGGAACTGGTGGAAACTAAAGATCTCATATTAAAACCCGCTGACAAAGGGGGAGGCCTGGTGGTGCTGAATGGTAGTCAGTATAAAACGGAAATGAACCGACTACTGGCTGATCCAACTACATACAAAAAACTGAGAAAAAAACCCACCATTGAATTTAAACAACAGCTAAAGGAGATTCTAATGAGGGGGGAACGAGAAACTTTTATCTCCACAAACGAATTCAAATATCTTATGCCCACAAACCCGAGACTTCCGGTAATCTACTATAACCCCAAGATCCATAAGAACCAGGTCCATCCTCCGGGGAGGCCCATTGTGAGTGGGGTGGGATCCTTGACACAAAGAGTGGGAGAATATGTGGACTGGTTTCTCCAAGAAGCAGTGGCTAAACTACCATTTCTTTTAAAAGATACAAAAGATCTATTACAAAAGATGCAACATATATCTATTGAACAAAATGATATACTGGTTACAGGAGACGTAACGTCTTTATACACGGTCATTCCCCATCTCAGTGGGATGGAAGCAGTAGAACAGGCACTGGGGGTGGATACTGATCTGAAAGTGGAGCAGATAGGGTTTATTATGGAACTGTTAAAATTTGCGCTCTCGCATAATTACTTCTGGTACGATCAAGATCACTATTTACAGCTAACGGGATGTGCCATGGGGGCAAAGTTTGCCCCTTCGTTGGCTAACATTTATATGGGAAAATGGGAACAAGAAATATTAAGTAAGGCCCAAGCTGTGAACATCATCAGCTGGAACAGATTTATTGACGATCTGTTCTTTATATGGAGGGGTACGAGTGAGGAACTCAATGAATTCTGCAAAATAGCTCATAACCACTGGTCACCCATCAAAATAACGTTCTGTCAGGCAGCTAAGCAGGTGGAATTCTTAGACCTGACAATCATCAAACAGGATAACAAACTAGTGACCAAAACCTTCTTTAAGTCCACAGACAAAAATGGGTATATCCCTAAAGGCAGTTGTCACCACAGTAGATGGTTGAATAATATCCCAAAGGGACAGATAATGAGGATCAGGAGGAACTGCACCAACCTGTATGATTTTAGAGAACAGAGCCAAGTTCTGGTCCAGCGGTTTGTGGATAAGGGATACAACCCTGCGCATTTACAGGCCGTAGTGAATGAAGTATCCAGGATGGAACAGTCTGACCTATTACAAAACAGAAAGCCATCAGGAGGCAGGAGCAGAGAATTTGATCTACTGCTTGACTATAGCCATCAATACAGAGATGTTGAGTCGATTATTATGAAACACTGGCGCATTCTGCAACTGGATGGGACGCTGGGGAGGGCACTCCCAAAAAAACCTGGATTTATATACCGGAAGGCGCCCAATCTTAGGTCGAAGCTAGTTCCCAGCTTCCAGGACCCCCCGAAGGTAAATACGGCCAACCTCCTGGGTCAAAGGGGCTTCTTTCCCTGCCGGGACTGCAGAGGCTGTAGAGAGGCACAGCCATGTAGAGGGGACACTCTCACTGCAAAAAACACAGGTTACCAACACAGGATAAAACAATGCATCACGTGCCGCAGTAAGGGGGTGATATATGTTTTGATATGCCCTTGTGGGCTAGAATATGTGGGGCGCACCACCCGATCATTACATAAAAGGATAGGGGAACATGTGGCAAACATAATTAAAGGACTGGCCACACATAGTGTTTCCAATCACTTTAAAACACATCACAATAGAGACCCCGCTGGACTGAAGTTTATGGGGGTAGAGTCACATGTTAAGAGGTGGAGAGGTTCGAGTGTAGTGAGGGACATCTCCCAAGCGGAGGGGAGATGGATATTTAATATGCGATCACTGTCCCCGAGGGGACTCAATGTAGATTTTGATTTAAATTGTTTTATTACAAATGATGTATGAATTTTTGAACACTGAGAATCCTGTGGCTCCTTTGTATATTTAAAGTGGGGGTCACACACTTGTTTACAATACCACACTAGCTAAGGGGAGGGGACATAGAGGCCAATTAAGGGCACAGTATATGATGGGGAGGAGATACACAGCATTCTCACTCAGTAGGCGGGTGCCAATGGAGGCACTGCAGCATGTAAACTGAGGAGGTGTTGATATTTGGGCCTAAAGGAATCTTTTTGTGACTGTTGTCTGTAATTAGAGGGCAAGGTATTGCAGCCCAGGAATAAACAGCTATTGCCCAATTAAACAACAAGGTGCCTCAAGTAGAAGATCCTTAATGGAAACATGTAAGTAATAGAAGCAAAGATATTGAGCTCCTTGTGCAAAGCCCCCTTTCATCTGGGCTTTGCCGACCCCTTGAGTATCATAGGGATGGTGATAGTGGCCACCTTTAACCAGTCCCCCATGTTGAAACTAATAGGCAGGATGGAGGAGTTGATTTCTATTAAATCTTAAATGTGTCCTTTTTAGTTTTTAGTTTTTGTTTTTTATTAACAAGATTTTTTATTCCGAATGAAAAAGATAATGAAAATCATTGAATCAGAAAAAACAAGAAAAAACTGGAACATTGGGACTTTTTAAAATATAAAATATATTCTTAAACAAGGGTGTTCCACCCTTATGTTCAATCATGAGTTGATATACTGGCAAACCTAGCTTTAATAAGTTAGCTAAATGGCCACAAGATGGCACTGTTTTAGACTGTAAGATTTTCTTCAGCCAAAAGGGTGGAAGTTAGTAATCTGGCCACAAGATGGCATTAACCCTCATCACAGGTTTTAGTCATCAGATAGGGCCGGGACATCAGTGTTCCAGACGGCCACTGATGACGTCATAATAAGGAAGTAGTGGATGCCTAGGCACCCATAGACTACACAATAGAGCTAGCCCTCAGTATAAAAGACGTCAGCGCCCTAGTGACGTCAGCCCCTGATGAGTCCATTGGACGAAACGCGTCGGGCGTGACCAGGAGCGTTGACGTCACTGGGATCTGGAAGGTCAGGAGACAGGCTGCCACGAGGAGTGGGGAAGTTCGGGACGCCGACACCGCCAGCAGAGAAGCTTTATTGCTAGGCTGCAATGCCTGAAATGCCTGTTATCTTCCTACACAAGTGAGTGCGCTGGCCATAACTTTTAGCCCAACGGTTTTATGCTATGTGTGTTCTTATATGTTTTTCATGTGGAACTTGTCATTAAATATGGATCATCCAATTGTGAACTAAACTATCGTGGAAGTGTCATTGGAGTTGGCCGCTCTATAGGCTAAGCGCTAGACCCACCTGGACTGTGAGGTGGTGTCAATCTGGTGAGCTGCTAGTGTGGAGGGGCTGTAGAGACCACGAGTGATGCACAATTGAGCACTTATGCACGTGTGGGGAACTGTACTTTGTGATTCACAGTAATGCACTATGTGCGATTGTTTTTTCTATGTTTAAATTGTAGAAAAGAAGAGGAGCGCTGTCACAGCACTATAGACTGATATTCAAGGACTTGTGATAGCGAACACTCGATTGAAGCATATGCTATTGCACCCGTTTGTACTTTGGCAGGCGCAGTTTGTGTTTATTATATTTGCAATAAAGAGGAAAAACTATACAGGATATAGGGAGGAAGGTTGACACTGCACCAAGAAAAGAAAATGTCATCACTGGGAAAATTGGTACCTGTCCGTGTTTAAAATGCAATGTGTGCAATGTGTGTATTAAGGGAGACAGCATCTGCCACCCACATACAAGCCGAAAGATAAAAATTAAAGTGAGACATTACTGCACCACAGAGGGGGTAGTGTATGGATTAAAATGCCCATGCAGGCTTATGTATGTGGGGGAAACAACGAGGATGGTCAAAAAGTGTATACAGAGAGACAAGAGGGACATTGCCAGGTTTGCCATGGGAGAGAAGGATTATGATACATCTGTATCCAGGCATTTCAAGGAACTGGGCCATAATGCATCCCAATTAAAATGGTGTGTCTTGGAGGCTGTATATAAACTTGAAATGGGGGGGGGGGGCGATTTTGAAAAGAGGTTGAAGCAGAGGGAGGCAAAATGGATACACCATTTAGATGATGGATGCCCTAGGGCAGGGGTTCCCAAACTTTTTTGGTCAAGGGCCGGGGGGGGGGGGGGGGGGAAGAAGGGCCATTTTGAAAAGAGGTTGAAGCAGAGGGAGGCAAAATGGATACACGATTTAGATGTTGTATGCCCTAGGGCAGGGGTCCCCAGACTTTTTTGGTCAAGGGCCGGGGGGGGGGGGGGGGAGAAGGGCCATTTTGAAAAGAGGTTGAAGCAGAGGGAGGCAAAATGGATACACAATTTAGATGTTGTATGCCCTAGGGCAGGGGTCCCCAGACTTTTTTGGTCAAGGGCCGGGTCAACATACTTCAGACTGCTGGGGGGCCGGAGTATACATGAAATGTAGAAAACATTACATTGAGCCAAGGTAGTGGAAACTATTACCTGTTAACATGTTATTATGTCTCCCATTTAACCAAATCCGATAGTATGCCGCCCAACACAGCGTGTGCAGATAGTATGTCCTGCAACACAGAGGAGAACTCCTCCGGAGGAAACGTAGCCATTCATATTGTGCCCTAAGAACATCTTTGCTACAGACAGTGAAGCTTACCCAGGTGACAACCTGCAGTCCAATTGGACCCATGTGGATGGGTGGTGCCAGCACTGCTATTCTATATGTGGGTTGCAGATATTTAAAGATGCAGTGGACCGCATCTATAAGTAATACATTTTGAGTATGGGGGTCAGTGAAAAAGCCTCAGGGGGCCACATTCGGCCCGCGGGCCTTAGTTTGAAGACCACTGCCCTAGGGGCATGAATGAGAGGTTGCCTCTGAGATGTTTTTTATAACCATGAAATACAAAATTATGTGCAATTTTGTAATATATAACCTCTATTGTAGGGTTCATGCATTGCATTACTATGTGATTATGTGATATTTATGTTTTACAGGTCATATCCTATGGGGGTCTAGGTAGATCGTAAAGGGGAGTGCCTAGAATCTCGGTCAGTTCTTGCATATTTTTGTATTATGGTAGCCTGAGGGTGTGCCATTTTTTAATTTCACATATGTATGTATATACTAAGGGTTAAGTTCACAGGTGGGTGTGACTATGATCTAGCTTGGGCGGGCTCGTCTAGACCTTTGCACTTATAAGCATGAATTGTGGTCCATTGTTGTTACGCATCTGATAAAGGATCTGTGAATCCATAACATGTAATACGTTCTGTTCTCTAATACAAGCACTTTTGCAGCCAGTAGCGTGCAGCTTCTCATTGTATGTTTGAAGTTGCACATATACTAGTTCCCCTATTGCACACTACATTGTACTATAGCCCCTACAACTATTTAACTTATACTGGGGGACTCCTATGTCTTGAAAATCCTCCTGAGCGGCATGCCCGACACTGATATACATTATAAAGCAAACATGAATACCAAGTAATTGGTATTGTGTTGCCATTATTACTATTAAACTTGGTTTACAAATCATATTTGGCAGCGTTGTAAACTAGATAGGAGAGACACTGCAACATTAAACAATACTGAACAGAAACATTACAGCATAAAACATTTATACATAAAATAGTGATTTAACAATAAACGATGGTGTGCAAATTACAGATTACACCTGAGCAAGAGTACACAGTATGCAATGAGGTATGAAAAATGAGGAGAGCTTCACTATAGAAGGGATGGACAATGATTCAAGTTCAGACAGTGAAAATGGGGTGGAAGAGGCAATTGAAGCTGGGAGAATGGATAAGGACAATTTGTTCAATTACCTAGCAACTTCAACCTCAAAGAATAAGGCAGAGGGTTAGAGAGTGGACTGTTACTACTCTTAAAAAATATAAACGTAAACAAATTACGGCAGGAAGTTTCAGGAATTACAAAGAACCAGCTGAACACCGATACCAATCAGTATAAAGCTCTGGTAACGGAGGAACTATATGTGAAAACTCTGAGGATTGATAATAAATTGGTCCCAACACAGGAGGAAATTAAACAAAGGAAATTGAATAAATAGTATATCAGAGATATGGATGATTATAAACAAGGAAATCTGTTTATTTGGGGTTCAAATAAACCGAAGTACGGGAAACTAAAGAACCAAAGAAACCCCAACAAAAGAAGTGTTATTGGACAAAAGATACAGAATCCAGTGGAAAACAATGCTGGAGCGAGTAAGGAACTAAATCAACAACTAGGAAACAAAAAAGTACAGGCGAAAAACGACCTCTTCGTTATTATATAATTATATAAAAATATAATTTATTAAGGAAGGGGTTGAATTACGGTAGTCTTGCTCTCAGGATTTTTACTTCTGCGACTTCAAGGTGGATCTCTTAAAGGGGATAAGGAGGTTAAATATAAGACACTTGTTTCAGAAAAAGGAGTTGAATTTGAAGCAAGTGGAAGGTCAAAGAAAGAAGGTGACATTAGGTTTCATTCCAGATGTAGACTGGAGTTCCGAGGATTTGGAAACATTGAGGATGTTAGAGGAATTTTGGTTGAAAGGTAGAGGTTGAGGAAGACAGAATCAGAATCATTTATTTCGCCAAGCATGATTGGTCATGCCCGGAATTATTTTTGGCACATACATATAGCTCGGGAAAAAGACATATAAAAGGGACATTGTAACATCCGCTATCATGGCGGCTGCGGACACGCAGGGTGTTTCCGCAGCCGCCTCGCCTCCCTGGTCAGGGACTTCACCCATGGCTCTGGCGTCTAGTACGCCGAGGACGGGTCTGTCATTGGCACATAGGGCTGCTGG
Organism: Hyperolius riggenbachi; assembly: GCF_040937935.1. NCBI lineage: Eukaryota > Metazoa > Chordata > Amphibia > Anura > Hyperoliidae > Hyperolius > Hyperolius riggenbachi. The sequence goes on along the minus strand of NC_090648.1, from coordinate 81,153,539 downwards.
CGCGGAGACAGGACCTTTATGCAGGCAGGGCCGGATTTCTGGGAAGGTCACAGAGGCCATGGCCTAGGGCGATAAAAATCAGCAGGACGCAGGACTTGGAGAGATAAGAGGTCACATGTCAAAGTAAATCACCTCTCCTGCTTTGCTCTGGTCTGCCTGAATTCCAGAGATCCCTGCATCTCTCTTACTTGTGCAAAGTGTGTGTTATGGCAGTCAGCATCTGCTGTCACCTGTATGATGAGAGGGGACAAACAATCTGCTGTGAGGAGAAAAATATATGGGCTCAAGTAGCAGAACTCTTGATTTCCGATTAGTTTTTTTCATGCAGCATGCATTCACAGGCAGGAATTAGCAGTTCTCCCCCTCCCTGACTGATGTTAGTTTATTACTAGTAGGTCAGTGCTGTTAAAGACCTCAGATCTGTTAAATTTATGGCTTTTTTTTTCTCCTAGAGAATGACAACAACATTCTTTGTGCTACAGTTTAACTCTTTCCTGGCTTTTTTTTTGCCAGCAAAGTACTGTGTTGACCATCAGTGAAAGCAGGATGTTTTGAAACAGAATGACAACTGTGTTACATTTATTTATATTTACAAAACAATCAATGCCTCTCCTGCTGACTGTATATATAGCTGTGTGCCCTAACATCTTGTATACAGTAACAAAGTCTGAAGACGGCTCATTAACCAAAGGCTAACTGTTTTTCTTTTGGTTAGCCAATAAAAAGTGTTATTCTGTTATAAAACTTCCTGCTGACTGATTTTAAGATCTGTCTTAAGTGCTAAATTGTCACTGTGTAAAGTACACCTGAGCTTATGCTGGGTACACACAATGCAATTTTCTGACAGATTTACTGTCAGATCGACTATTTCCAACATGTCCGATCTGCTTTCCAATCAATTTTCTGAATGATTTTTCATAGAAGTGAACAGCAAATTGATTGAAAAATTGAAATTAGATCAGACATGATGGAAATAATCGACCTGACAGTAAATCTGTCAGAAAATTGCATCATGTTGTCCTAGCATTACACTACATCTATGCCAGTGTGTGTAGTGTTGGATCCTTCTACTTACCTGTTCTCTGTTTTGGATGGGCTTCTCTCCATTGCGCTGCACTGTCCCCTATTTCTGGCTCTGACGGCAGCAAGTAGCACAGAGGACAAATAAGCAGCCCAGTCCACTGGGGCTACTTGTTACATAGTTACATAGTTATTTTAGTTGAAAAAAGACATACGTCCATCGAGTTCAACCAGTATAAAGTACAACACCCGCCTGCTCCCTCACATATCCCTGTTGATCCAGAGGAAGGCGAAAAAACCCTTACAAAGCATGGTCCAATTAGCCCCTAAAGGGAAAAATTCCTTCCCGACTCCAGATGGCAATCAGATAAAATCCTTGGATCAACATCATTAGGCATTACCTAGTAATTGTAGCCATGGTTGTCTTTCAACGCAAGGAAAGCATCTAAGCCCCCTCTAAATGCAGGTATAGAGTTTGCCATAACGACTTCCTGTGACAATGCATTCCACATCTTAATCACTCTTACTGTAAAGAACCCTTTCCTAAATAAATGGCTAAAACGTTTTTCCTCCATGCGCAGATCATGTCCTCTAGTCCTTAGAGAAGGCCTAGGGACAAAAAGCTCATCCGCCAATTGTGATTTTGCACTCCTGTATGCATGTGCACAGGAGCCGAGGAAGTGTTATGGGTATGTGTACTTGACAAGTGCTGCTAAGTGCTCATACATGAGCATAATTTTTGAAGTATGCAAGCCCAGAACACTATCGCCTGCTGTGCATGCAGACAGGAGCGCAAAATTACATGGAGTGGACAGAGCATGCACTGCTTCTTTGTTGAACGGGGAGGGCAAAGCAGCAAAACAGAGGGGGGCCCGTTCAAACTAGTCAGAGTTGAACAGAATGGGGGGGGGGCAGTTGGTGACAGCTGGCCTAGGGCGCTGGAAAGTACAAATCCGGCCCTGATGGGCACCAAGGTGAATTCATGCACAAGTGCTCTGTGTAATAGTAGGTCTTTTTCTTGTGTGGGTTTCTTGGGAAAGGCAAGTGGTGAAAGTTGGCCTAGGCTTAGCAAGGGACTGGCAATTGGTGAGGCCAAGATGTCAAGTGAGGATGGTGTTTGTGAAGATGTTTGAAGACGCTACAAAGGTCCATAGCAGAGAAAGTTGTCTCTCGGCAAAAGATTGTAAAGAAGAAGTGAAGCAAGCAGAGCTTAAGGCTACATACACACTTGAGATAAAAGTCTTTGGAAAAGGCAAGATTGCAGACCAATTTTACCCTATTCCATGTAGTATGAGAGCCATACTCTACACAGTCTATTCTCATTTCAATAATTCTTTATTAAGAATTTTGTCATTACAAGTGAAACATAGATAGTTATAAGTAGCACAATTACTAGGATTTCCATAAGATATAGTGATAACAAAACCATTACTAAAAACAGGAGATATCGAGTACATGTAACAACATTCTATAACTTTAAAGTTCAGACTGTAAACCTACACTAAGTTTGTAGATCTGATGTAACTGATTGCAACGGTTCTTGAACAGTTAGAATGTCTAAAGGTTTTGAATGGTGGAGAATACAGCATCTAGATGACAAAGTAACCATACCTATGGTGCAGGTTGGATCAGGAGATAAGTGCGGTAGAGGGTAAAAGTTATCTTACTAGACAACACTTGTGTGGACTATGCATCAGCACCAGACCATGTCATTGTTTCATAGGCATCGGCGTGCTGTTTCCAAGGGGGCCTGCCAAGCCAGAGGAAAAGGAGAGGGGGGGGGGGAAGGGGAGCCAGGGGGGGATAGAAGTTATTGGTGGGTTTTGGAACTATTTGCATGAATATTAACTGACTTTAGTTTATGTGGCTCAAAGAAGTGTGTTTGGATTCCTTAAGTTGCAGGTTGGGTGAGAATTTTTCACAGTCTATTTTTAAGTGGTCTGAGGTTCTTCCAGGGAAGTGACGTCTTAGGAATAAGGATTCCATATGCAGGTTGAAATCCACTAGATTTTTGAATTGGGTGAGGGATGGGATTTGATCACTCTTCCAGGCGGTTAGAAGCAATCGACGAGCCGCACTAATTACATGGGTGATACTGGCCCTATATTGTGTCTGAAAATTTTTTAAGCCGATTAGGAATAGCACCAAAAGAGGGTTTATATTCAGGGTCGGACTGGGACACTAAGGGCCCACCAAGGAAGTTTCAGCCTGGGGCCCCCCCCCCCCGATCCCCTCCTCCTCGCCACCCCCCCCCCCCCCATTTTGGGCTCACATACACATGTACTCTAGAAATTTTGCATGAGTTTATGGTAGGGAAAAGATTGTGAGCACTTCTGAGGACAGTCTCCAATAGGGATATGTCCACATGCGGCGCGCGCAGCGCGCCGCAGCGAAAGTAAATGGGTGTCACCACGCACTGGAACATCGGCGTGGTCACGATGAGTCATGGGCAGACTTAAAAAAAAAAAAAACACAACATAAGTAGCGGTGTTATTCACAGAGATTAGGTCCGACCAGATACATTTTAGATAAAATATTCAAGTAGTTACATGCCTCATGATAATTCATCAAGTAGTCAAATCGCAGCAGATTTTCCGACAAAATGCAATCAGGTTGGCGGCTGATACCCCCACAAAATGCAATCAGATTGGCGGCAGATACCCCCCAAAATGCAATCAGGTTGGTGCCAGATACCCCCCCCAAAGTGGGCAGCAGTGACCAGAAAATCGTAATGTGGGCAGCAGACACCTGAAAATCGCAATGTGGGCAGCAGTGACCAGAAAATCGTACTGTGGGCAGCAGACACCAGAAAATCGTAATGTGGGCAGCAGACACCTGAAAATCGCAATGTGGGCAGCAGTCACCAGAAAAGCGTAATGTGGGCAGCAGACACCTGAAAATCGTAATGTGGGCAGCAGACACCAGAAAATCGCAATGTAGGCAGCAGTGACCAGAAAATCGTAATGTGGGCAGCAGTCACCAGAAAATCATAATGTGGGCAGCAGACACCTGAAAATCGTAATGTGGGCAGCAGACACCTGAAAATCACAATGTGGGCAGCAGACACCTGAAAATCGTAATGTGGGCAGCAGACACCTGAAAATCGTAATGTGGGCAGCAGACACCTGAAAATCGTAATGTGGGCAGCAGTCACCAGAAAATCATAATGTGGGCAGCAGACACCTGAAAATCGTAATGTGGGCAGCAGACACCTGAAAATCACAATGTGGGCAGCAGACACCTGAAAATCGTAATGTGGGCAGCAGTCACCAGAAAATCGTAATGTGGGGAGCAGACACCTGAAAATCGTAATGTGGGCAGCAGACACCTGAAAATCACAATGTGGGCAGCAGACACCTGAAAATCGTAATGTGGGCAGCAGTCACCAGAAAATCGTAATGTGGGGAGCAGACACCTGAAAATCGTAATGTGGGCAGCAGACACCTGAAAATCACAATGTGGGCAGCAGACACCTGAAAATCGTAATGTGGGCAGCAGTCACCAGAAAATCGTAATGTGGGCAGCAGACACCTGAAAATCGTAATGTGGGCAGCAGTCACCAGAAAATCATAATGTGGGCAGCAGACACCTGAAAATCGTAATGTGGGCAGCAGTGACCAGAAAATCGCAATGTGGGCAGCAGTGACCAGAAACCCCCCTCCCTCACCTAGGGGCCCCCCCTCCAGAATTGCAGCCAGCGGCAAATAATCACTTACCAGCATGACGGAGATGAGATCCGTAGCTCTGCGTGCCGCTGGCTGGTCTGCTCTCTGCTTCCTGAACTGACTGTCCAATCACGCTCTCGCAGTACTTCCTGCGAGAGCGTGATTGGACAGTCAGTTCAGGAACCAGAGCAGACCAGCCAGCGGCACGCAGAGCTACGGATCTCATCTCCGTAACTCATGCCGTTAAGTGATTCTTCCCCGCTGGCTGCAATTCTGGAGAGGGGGGGGGGAGCGCGGAAGGGGGCCCCTAGGTGAGGGAGGGGGGGGGGAGGCTTCCGCCCCTCCCCGCCGATCTGTGCACAATGTCCCCCCTTCCTGCGCTTAGCCCCCCTCCTTTTTAGCACTGGGGCCCCCAGGAGGCGGGACGGCCGGGGCCCACCGATGGGACCATCGGTGGTTCGGTGGGCCTGTCCGAGGCTGTTTATATTTACCCGGGTCTTTACAATATAGGAGATGATTTGGAATATTAGAGTCCAAAATGGTTGTACTTTGGGGCAGTGCCATAGGATATGGAGAAGAGAGCCCTCTTGAAAACAAGATCTCCAACATAATGGAGACAAAGAGGGGGCGAATCTGGTCATTGCTTTTGGAGTGCGGTACCAGTTGTAGATGATTTTTTTTTTGTCGTTTCAACGTGTGTTATACATCTTGTGTGTTTTTTTTTGCTCTAATAAAGCTTTTTGTAGTATATTGGTGCTTAGAGGGATTTTAAGGGATTTTTCCCAAGTGGTTGCAAAGTTTGACATAGGATCCAAAGAGTTGCTATTGATAAATTTGTACCAGAATGATATATTGCCTGCCGCGTTCTTAGTGGATGTCAGAGGGAAAAGTGTCTCCCATATTTCAGTAGGAAGATTAATAAGTTTTATGGGCTTTGTTTTATGGAGATGGGAGATTTGGAGATAGGTGTAGAGGTTTTGATTATTTAGTTTATATTTCCATTTAAGAAAGTCGAAGGAAGCTAAAGCAGATTGATGAAATAAATTATTTACTGACTCTATGCCCGCTTCAAGCCAGTTCTTCAGGTTGATCTGGGGGATAAGTGATTTTAGTGATGATATTGGAATATTGTGTGGTTTAGTGGTTTTAGAGGATGTGGGGATTTTAATTAAACTTTTCCATGCCGTAATAGTTGCCTGGATGGACGGATGGGTGGATTTCTGAGGGGTTTGTGAGGACCATATGAGGTATAGGAAGTCGTGGAGAGGGTTCTGTGATTGGGCTTGTTATAAGATAGTTCAGGGTTTGTCGGGGGCATTAGGCAGCCAGTATTTGGACATGTCTAGAAGGGAAGCTAAGTGATATTGGTGAGGGTCGAGTAGACCAAAACCTCCTTTGATTGGGGAAGTTATTAAGGTTGAATAGGCAATTCTGTGTTTTTTGTCCTTCCAGAGATAGTGTAACACTATCTTGCGAAGATTACAAAAGAACTTGTAGTGCAGGGGGATGGGTAGGGTTCTAGAATGATATAAGATTTTTGGAAAAATTACCATCTTGTATGCTGCTATTTTCCCTGAGAGTGAGAATTCAAAAGAGGCTAAATGGTTGAGCTCTTTTTTGATGTTTTCTAGTAGAGGGGGAAAATTACATGCGTATAGGTCTGATGTTTTGGGTGGGATATGGATGCCCAAGTAGGGTATGGAATGTTTGGTCCATGGAAAAGGGGATATTTTGGAGATTTTGGATTTCATATCAGATGAAATGTTGATGCCCATCATTAGGGACTTGCTTTCGTTTACCTTATATAGGGACTCTTCTGTGAAGCTTTTTAGTGTGTGACAAATTTGTGGTAAGAAAGTCTCAGGATCGTTTATGGTGAGAAGGACATCATCCGCAAATAGGCTGATTTTTTGTTCTGAGGAGGCTAGGGGTATGCCTCGGATATTTGGATTCGATCTTATATGTTCTGCTAGGGATTCCATGACCAGTACAAAAATGAGAGGGGATAGAGGGCATCCCTGCCTAGTTCCATTGGATATGTTAAATTGACAGGAGAGAAAGCCAGATACATTAAATTGGGCCGAGGGTGAATGGTATAGGGCCATGATTGCCCTGAGCAAATTTGGACAGAGGCGCCAGGCAGGTTAAAATGATCTAAAAACAACTAAAAAGGAGGAGTACAGGTGGACTTACCTCCTGAAATGATGGACAATCGAGATTGTTCAAATCGCAAATAACAATTTGCGATTTGAACAATGACAGAGGCGCATTGCCACTTTTGGACCTTTTTGAGCTTGCACTCCTTGCCTGATGAAGCGGGTTATACCTGCAAAACGTGTTGCGGAGTGCCAAAATAAATTGTTATTTGCGATTTGAACAATCTCGATTGTCCATCATTTCAGGAGGTAAGTCCACCTGTACTCCTCCTTTTTAGTTGTTTTTTAGATCATTTTAACCTGCTTGGCGCCTCTGTCCAAATTTGCACAGTATATAGTCCACCTTGGGTGAAGGGGACTCTCCCCTTCTTTCTATCTACAGAGAGCGACTTCTTATACCTGAGTGGGGTCAGGTTCTAATGCTCCCCACCTGCATTTCAAGTGGTTGCCTATGTGGTAACCCATGTTTGTGAGTATATCCACATCTGTTAATTATTTTGCCAACAATTGCTAGACTTACTGCACCATATTGGGCTCTCGGTTTTTCTTTTTTTGTTTCAAGTGCATGATTGCCCTGAGGATAGGGCCTTGTAACCCAAATGTAATTAGTGTTTGCTCTAGAAATCCCCAGTGGACCCTGTCAAAGGCCTTCTCCGCATCCAAAGCAAGGAAGAGAGAAGGCCCTCGACAGGACCCCAAGGAATGGAGGATGTTAATAACTTTCCACATGCCATCAGCAGCCTGTCTACCTTGGTGAAGCCGATCTGGTCTAGTTTAAGCACATCAGGAGGTAGTATGTTGAACAAGCGGTTGGCAATTATTTTTAAATAAAGCTTAAGATTGCAGTTTAAAAGGGAGATCGGGCGGTAGTTGGAGGGAGCAGATGTGTTTTTTCCGGGCTTGGGAATTACTGAGATGATTGCTCTAGTGAAATCAGCTAGGATGGAGCCTTTGGAGATAAATTCATTAAATATGGGAGTTAATTTTGGGGCTAGAAGGGTCGCAAATTGTGAGAATCTGCTCAGCTGCCTGTGCAGGCAGGCAGCTTTTTGACCACTGTTCAGGTCTGCATTCTGCAGGTCTCTTTAAGAGAGACCTTTTGTCAGTATTGCAGCTTGCTGCTGAGGAATTTGCATACATTCATTATGCAAATCCCCTACCTGCCTCCTGTGATGATTGGCAGTATAAAGGTTGGGATTACCCACAGTCCTTTGCTGGTCATTCCTTCAGGGTTTGTAGTAAACACTCCTAGTGAGTGTCAGCCATGCTACTTCTTGTTGAAGTTATCTTAGAGTAATTCTGGGGACTGCACTAGGCAGTTTCGTTAGTGCCGTTAGGATTACTTATCTGTTTGTTTGTCTGTTGCGACTGTCCTGTCCCAGCGGTGGTCGATAGGAAGTCGTTCTGTGTGTCTGGGTGCTAACCGGAACAGCGGTTGTTACTGGTAGCCCCTTCTGATCTGTCTTCCCTGGATCGCACTCGCCTTGCGCTAGTGCTGTGGATCCTTCTGATCTGTCTTCCTGGATCGCACTAGTCTCTGGAGCTGGTGCTGTGGATCCTACTGATCTGTCTTCCTGGATCGCACTAGTCTCTGGAGCTGGTGCTGTGGATCCTTCTGATCTGTCTTCCTGGATCGCACTAACCGCTAGCGGTAGAGGCTGTGGATCTTTCTGATCTGTGTTTCTGCTTGGATCACACTTCCTCTGACGGAAGAGCGGTGGATCCTTTCTGCCTAGTTCCTGTTTCACGTTTGTCTGTCTTGTCTGATACGAACGCTTGCTGTTGGCTCGGTGAGGTAACCGTTAAGCAAGCGCTTGCGTTCTCTTTTTCGTGTTTGTCTGTCTTTGGTTAGTTAGGCGTGCTTGTCTCTGTTGTGCATAACACGCGGAGACCGCGCACGAACGCGTGCACTGTTGCGAATAAGTGCGGTGTTCGCGTTCAGCTAGCGTTTGTTATTTTCTTTATCTTTCTCTTTGTATGATTTGCTGTGCCTTTGCTACCCTTATGCTCTGTCCTGCTCAGTCTTGTGTCGCTATTGGCAATCACCATTCTTGCGATTGCGTTTCCTACTTCGTTTCCGCCGTTGTGTGTTCGCCGTCGCTGGGTGGCGACTAGTTTGGTGGGCACACATTGGTTCTGTCCCTTTACTCTGTTCCCTGTGGGCTATCCAGCCCTGCCTGATTGTACCTTGTCCCGGATCTGTACAATTCCCATTTGGCATCTGTGGCTGTGCAGCGGCTGTGTTCGCCTGCACTCCACAGCGCCATCTGCCGGTGGGAATTGCCCTCTTCGGGTGCATAGCACCTAGCCTGGGTGTCCTCAATAATACGCTTGTGGAGGAAATCCGCCGCGTCAGCGCACGTCTGGTGCGCTGACCACGGAGACGATTCCACAATCGTTAAACAAATGTTTTGTAATATTCATTTGAAAAGCCGTCTGGGCCTGGGGTTTTTTGAGTTTTTAATTTGTTTATAGTATTTAATACCTCTGAGACAGAAATTGGCGTGTTCAATAAGTTCTTTTGTTGGTCTGAAATGGAAGGTTGATTTATTTTTGCCAGGAATTGTTCTATAGTTGAGCGTGATGGTTGGAAGGTATTGGGGTCGTTTTTAAGATTGTAGAGAGAACTATAGAAGTGGGTTATATAAGGCTCGGTTGTTAAAGGGATGAATTAATTTCTGTATTTTGGTTTTAGCCTGTCTATTTTTAATTAGTTTGGCTAACAGTGGACTAGCTTTGTTGTGCTGGTGATAATAGCTGAATTTGAGTTTAGATATGTGGAATTCGTAGTCCTCTGCTAAGGTAATCCTGAGTTGTTGACGAAGTGAGAATAAATGAGAATAAGTCATTGGCTAATTTGGGGGAGTGGTTGAGTGTATTTTCTGTCTCAGTGGCTTTAATTTTTGATAAGAGATTGGATATTTTTGCCGTGTTGGCCCTCTTGGCAGCTGCTCCTAATTTTATGAGGAGGCCTCTGATATAGGCCTTGTGAGCTTGCCAGACTATGCTCTCCCCAACTTCGCCCGTGGCATTAATAGCATAAAATTCCTCAATGTTATCTCCAATGAGTTTTGAGTTTGCAGGTGAAAACAGCAAGGCTGTGTTTAGTCTCCAAGGTGAGGGTTTTTTCTGATTGGGAGCTACGTTTAGTGATATAGAGGTAGGGGCATGGTCTGACCATGAGATAAAATGGATTTTGGCCTCTTTGATTAGTTGGAGTGTGTATCGGTCCGTGAGGAAAAAGTCTATTCTCGAATAAGACTTGTGTACGTGAGAATTGAAGGTGTAGTCCATTTCCGAGCTGTGGAGGGCTCTAAAAGGGTCGAACAGGTCTTCACTGTGGAGGTATTTGGAAGGGGATCTTGGCGGTTTGATCCTTTGATTGGAGGTATCTAGTGCTTGATCCGAAATTGCGTTAAAGTCCCCTCCTATTATTAGTGATCCTTTTTGTATTGAACGCACTTTCTTAATAAGCTTAGCTATAAATTTCTGTTGACCTGTGTTAGGTGCATACAGATTAAGGAGGGAGATTTCCACATTATTGATCGTTCCTGTGAAGAGAAAATATCTACCTAAGGGGTCTATTTCTACTGTATTGGTGGTGACTGACAGGTTGTTATGGAACGTAATGAGAACTCCCTGCTTTTTCTTTGTAAAGTTGCTGAATAATTTATAAGAGTAGGAGGAGTGGTGACATAGGGATGAATTACTGTCTAGAAGGTGTGTCTCTTGGATGAACAATAAGTCTGTGTTATGAAGAAGAGCTTCCTTCCAAAGGGAGTGTCTCTTGACTGGGTTGTTTAAACCTTTAGCATTGATCGATGTGATTTTTAGTGCCATTATTTAAGGTGGGTAGTGATGGAATTGGAGTTGAGCCAACATAAAACAGTAAGATATGATTGAGGGTGTAAGTGGTAGGAGTCCTGGCATGGAGGGTTGGTGGGGTGGAGGAGGTGGAAGGCCTCTAGAGTCATTCTGTGTATCCTGTAGAAGGTTGTCATCTAGGATGCTGTATAAAAAGTCTACAGTGGGGGACAGTAGACGACCATCATTAGAATTCCGTAGGGATGACTGACTTGTTATGGTCATAGCAAGTTGTGACCTGTACTCAGGTGACCTTTTTGGTAGATTTCTGCCAAGGTTGTTGTATTTTAGAAATTTCTCTGGAGCGACGGAATCTCCCAGTGATGTCAGAAGGAAGCATATTACACGCTTTAAGGAGTTTAAAACCTTCATTTATGGAGAAGATGGGGTGTATCTTCCCGTCTCGTTGGATCAACAGCTTGGTGGGAAAGCCCCAACGATATTGGATGGTATTTTAGCGTAGAATTTTTGTGATTGGTTGTAGGTCTCTACGTTTTGTTAATGTTGCTTGGGAGAGGTCAGCGTAGAGAGTGATGTTTTTGTATGGGTCTGGAAGAGCTGCTTTGGTGCGAATGGCATGGAGCAAGCTTTCTTTAGTCGTGTAAAATTGAAAGCAGCAGATTACATCTCGGGGTGTGGAGGCTGGTAGGTTGGGCTGTTTGGGAAGCCTGTGGACTATCTCGATCGCTGCTTCTATGTCTGAGAGATGGGGCAGGGTGGTCTTAGTGAGCTGGGTGACATATTCCCGGAGCTGAGCAGGGGTGACTGTTTCATTTATGCCTCTAAACTTGAGATTGCAGTGGCGGTTTCTATCTTCGAGATCAGCAGCTTTCATTTTAAGCCAATCAATGTTGTTTTGGTTTTCGCCTAGGCAGTCTACGGTTTTATTGTGCTCAGGGGTAAGTGTTGCGATGGCTTTCTCAGTGACTGCGACTCTGTCCCCCAAGATAGATAGGGATTGCTATAGGTGATTTGTGATTGTGGTGAATTCCAGAGTTAGGGAAGTTATGAGTGAGAGCAGCAGCTCTTTCATATACGTTTGGGTCAGTGCTTGCTCTGATGCAGGGAATTGTTCAATAGGGGAAGCTGTGAGAGTGTCTGTGCAAAGAGAAGTTCCCACCTGAGTATCGGATTCCTCCAGCCGTTGTTTGGACTTCACCGGACTGCAAGAAGAGGGAGAAGCTGTGTCGGGTGGTGAGTCATCCATTTGAATTAGGTCGCCGCTGCTCGCGGTGGTAGAAGAGGAGCTGCCTGTTCTCGCTGCAGCGTGAAGCCATCTTTGTTGTTTCCGCGGGCCTGGATCCCCGCGAAGATTTCGGATATTTTCTTTGGTTTCTGCTGCCCCATCTTTCATTTTTTTGAGGCCTCTAGGTCCTTCAGGGATTCCTCCATCGCTAGGGGTTCTTTTGTCGCGTTTCGGCAGGCGGTATGGGTTGCTTTGAGCGGTCTGAGTACGGAGCAGAGGAGTTATGCGTCCGACATGTACGAGCTCCAGACACGCCCCCTACACAGTCTATTCTATTGAGCTGAACTCCCCATCAGATAAAAATCTTTGCAAGATGCAGGACACAAAGATGCTGTACAAAGATCAGTATCTGCAAAAGATCCGTTCCTGCAAAATGCATTCATAGTCTATGATATCTGCAGATCCTCATAAACACCTTGTTTAACAGACATTTATCTGCATATCTGACAATCATCTGCAGAACTGAAGATCCATCCTGGTGGATCTTATCTGCAGATGAATGTCTGTTAAACAAGGTGTGTATGAGGATCTGCAGATATCATAGACTATGAATGCATTTTGCAAGAATGGATCTTTTTCAGGAACTGATCTTTTGCAGATACTGATCTGTTGAATGTGTACAGCATCTTTGTGTCCAGCATCTTGCAAAGATTTTTATCTGATGGGGAGTTCAGCTCTATAGAATAGGCTGTGTAGAGTATAGCTCTCATACTACATGGGATGGGGTAAAATTGGTCTGTGATCTTGCCTTTCCCAAACACTTTTATCTCAAGTGTGTATGTAGCCTAAGGTTGCTGGATGATTTAGAAAGTCAGTAGATTGGTTGCAACCTGAAGAAATAGTCGCAGAGTAAGAAAGTGAACATCCTGCCATCACCACAATTTAAACCAGAGTTGCTGCAGCCACAACGCAGAGTACTAACCACTACACGATCATGACATGTTTAACGAGTCAGGTAGGATTTTGAGCCTACAATTTTCTGATCCGTAGTCAGAAGCGTTATCCATTGCGCCACTGGCCCTACTGCTGACATATGCATAGCAAGTTTTTCTTGCGGCCACAAGGAGACCGGGCCTCGTTGAAGTGCCCTATTCCAAGGAGACTGGGGCCTCGTTGAAGTGCCCTATTCCAAGGAGACTGGGGCCTCGTTGAAGTGCCCTATTCCACTGAACGTCTTCTGTAGCGAGAACTTCTTTGAGAAATAATCTCTATAAAAATGTCATGAATTTGCTCTCTCTGAGTCCAGATATTCACAATGCTGTTCTAAAAGCTTGAAGAAGGTTGCAAGAGGAGTGCAGAAAGCAGCCTGCCATAAACCGTATTCACACCAGGTTGCTTGCAGCCACAACAAAGAGTACTAGCCACTATAGGATCAGGGCACATTTTGTATGCTAGTCCCAGGTGTAACAGTTACCCGTAGCAACAGGTTAACCCTGTTAACGACAGTTCATAAAAGAGACAGCAGGCTTCCAATGTTGTAAAAGTCAGGCTCTTGCCTGATTTATTTATGAAAATTAGACAGTTGCCAGTAATTACAAAACAGTCTATCAAACAAAACAAAACCTAGCTCGGCTGAGCAACTACCTGTCTCACTCCAGTCCCTGACTGACTATAAATAAACAGGATTGTAGCAAAACATACAAGCAAAATGGCAACTTACAGCGTACATGCAGAGTTTAGCCTTTTCTCCCATGTGAGAGCTCTGTTCCCTCCAGAGTTCAGGAACCAAGTGAGCTCCTTCCTGGTCAGACTGGCTGACCTTTATTCAGCACCTGTGCTCCACCCTGCACATGTGTAATACCTCGACTGGGCCAGGTGGCCAGAGAACCCACCCACACTTCCCTGGTGAGCTCCAGGACCCTTAAACAGCTTTTGAAAAAACCAAATTAGCACACACAGTTTTTTGTTTTTTTTTCCTGGAGCTTTATTTGACCAAGCACCTTAAACGAGGTGCTACATACACACCACCCATAACTTTTCCTATAAGAGCACATGACACCCTGTCACATATCTCCCCCCTCTGTTTGTAAGGCCATAGTGAGAGCATTGAACGCAGGCCTCTTGGTAATTTGGTGGTGGGGCAGTTTAGGGTGTTTTATTATTACATAATAGGTTCATTACATTATTGTGCTCTTGGTACTGGGGTGCTAAAATATAATAGGTATATGCATTGTAATAGGTTAATTTATGTCTGATATCTGTTCCTTTTGATTCTGCTGTCTTTTTCTTCTCTTTCAGATGCTGGGCGGTCCTTAGGAGTTTGTGAGGAGATTTGGGTTGCTGAGCGGAGGTGAGAGATTTTCCTCAGATGATTGACAGCTGTATGTTGGAGCCAATTTCAGCTGGCCAATTACAGAAGGGTTCGCCTCTAACCTGAGATGCTCTACCCTTTTCTCCTCAGTATCCAGTCAAGCAAGCTGGAAGCAGGAGCTGTGTTAGTTGTTCCTGTCATTGACAGTTTATGACTTTGATTTATTCTTGTGGTTTATTTAACCCCCTTTATTTATTTTCATCTTTGTTTTATTATTTACTCTTGTTTCTTATTTATTCCTCCCCCCCCCCCCATTTTATTTATTTTATTTCCCTTTTCTTTTCTCTATCTCCTGTTCCTTTCTTATTTATTTCTTTTATATCATTTCCCTGCTCTCATCTGCTATCGACCAGATCTGGCGGAGAGTAGCTGCTGTTGCGGGGGCTGAGGGGGGTGAAGACATGCTGCGCAGGTTGCTGGACTCTATTTCTGCCCCTCTGCCTAACTCGCAACCTCCACCCGCTGTGCAGCCACAGAGGATCCCGACTGACCTGCCGCCCCAGGATTTCCAGCTGTCGGCGATGATCCCTGCCGCCACCGCTGCTGCATCTGTACCTGCCCCGTCCGGATCGGCTGTGCGGAAGTCCAGAAACCGCACGAAGAAGGCTAAACACCAGGATCCACCTGCTTCAGCTGCCGGAGCGGGCGCGGACGTATCCATGGCGCCGCCGGCGAAGAGGGCCAAAAAACCCAGGCGCCCTTACTCCCCGGACCTCTGGGGAGCACGATCCCAGCGCACAGGAAGTGCCCAAGCAAGTTTGGGCGGAAATTCGTCTGGCCCGAGGGGCGGAAACAGCCGCAGCCACATGACCGGAAGTCGATCCGGCGGCCATCTTGCCAGTGATCCGGGGACACTATGCTTTCCAGGGCTGCCTGTCAGCGCTGCTGCCTGGAATGCCTCCTCATCACCTGCCGCTGCTGCTGACCCTCTCCCCTCTTCTTCCACCGCACATCCCCCGGCCTCCTCTCCTCTGCAGGACCTCCCGGGACCTTCAACATCAGCGACACCCATGGCTCCTGAGGCGTCACAGGCACATACCTCGGCCTTCCTGCAGCTACACTGCCAGCCTCCACCACCTACCCAGCCAGGCAATCTACTCCAAGGGGTCGCAGGCTGCTCAGCTGCGGATCCGGAGTCCAGCTCATCGGATGGGGAAGCAGAGGAACCTGCCCACGAGATTCCAGCTCCCAACCCGGGTGAGAACATGGGGTTTTCTGGGGAGGGTTTATTTAATCGTTTTAATGTCTTATTGAACTGTCTGCAGCAGGTTGTTGAAAAAATGCCGGGGCCCTCCCCGGTGGTTTCTCCTGCTGCAGTTTGGGTGCCTCGATGCACACAGAGTGTTTCTCCTCCTATACCTCCTCCTTCTAACAGTAATGAAAATTCTTATCAAATGTTAACGCCACCCGTCCTTAGACCGGGTGTCTCGGAGACTGTTTATAAAGATGTTATGCCTGTGGCCTCCTCGCCTTTAGGTTATCATTTGCCTCAGGCTGTAAAGGAAAAAATATGGCGTGGAGAATATGTGGACATACTTTCTTTATTGCCTTTTCAGAAAGACTATTTGAAAGAAAAGAAGGAGGAGGAGGATAGGCGGAGGCCGGTAGCTAGGAGTTTCACAAATTGGTTACAAGCTTTCTTGATTTACATGAGTGTGCTAATTGAAAAAGATTCTGGTCTAGCCTTAGGCCTTCTGCAACATTTAGACTCCGTTTTTGAGGCTCAGCGGCAGTTTGGAGGGATTGCCTGGTTTCTATACGACGAGGCATTGCGGCAGAAGATGTCAGTCTATCCCTCTCTGCGCTGGGGCTCAAAAGATGCTGAGCTTTGGTTACGTTTAATGATTCCTCAACAAGTACAAAAGCCCAAACCGTCTGTGGCGAGTAGTTCTTCGGGTGCTATTCCTTTTAAGAAAGGAGTATGCTACGCGTTCAACGAGTCGCAGTGCTGCTTTGCGACAAATTGTCGCCAACGACATGAGTGCGCGCATTGCGGTGGCTCGCATGCGGCGGCGCAATGCTACAAGAAAGCAGTGATGGCCGTGCAGGGGTCCACCAAAGAATCGCTTTTTCGAAGCTCTGACGCCAGTGAACACGCGAAACCTCATGCTGTACCTAAACCATTGTCCAAATCAGGAGATTAAAACTTTTCTGGCCAATGGTTTTACGAAAGGTTTTTTCCTTCCCCCTTTCAACGGTTTGGGCTGTTTTTGGGCTAACAATCTAAAATCCGTCAACCAACGACCTGACATTGTGAGGGAAAAAATCGCTAAAGAGGTCCGGGCTGGCCGAGTTGCTGGCCCGTTCAAGTCACCTCCTTTTGAGAATTTTAGGGTGTCACCTTTAGGGATCGTACCTAAGAAAGATCCGGGTGAATGGCGTTTAATTCACCACCTGTCTTTCCCTAGGGGTGACTCACTGAATGACTCAATTGATGCCAGCTTATGTTCGGTATCGTACCTATCTTTTGATCAGGCTGTATCTGTGATCAGGACATATGGCCAAGACGCTTTACTAGCGAAGGCCGACATAAAGTGTCGTTTGCTCCCCATTTGGCCGGGTGCGTATAATTCACTCGGTTTTCAATTTGAAGGACAATTCTATTACGACATATGTCTCCCCATGGGCTGTTCTTTATCCTTCTGTTATTTCGAGATCTTTGCGACCTTTTTGGAGTGGGCAGTTCAACTTGAATCCCCTGTCGGCCGCGTTTTGCAATCTCGACGATTTCATTTTCGTCTCCCCCCCCCCGGATTCCGATGCAGCGTGGAATTTATTTTTAACATTTCAGCGCGTTTCTGGATTTTTGGGAGTTCCATTGGCTGAGGAGAAATCAGTACTGCCAGTAACGGAATTAACTTTTCTCGGCATTACCATTGACACTCACCTGATGGAATTCCGGCTTCCACCGGAAAAAATTGCGCAGTTAAAAGTATTGCTTAATTCTTTATTGAGCAAATCGAAAGCGACCGTTCGGGAATTGCAGGAGCTGCTGGGCCGCCTGGCCTTTGCGAGCAGGATCATGCCCATGGGGAGGGTTTTTTTCCAGACGCACTGCCCGTTTGTTATCGGGCCTTAAGAACCCCTTTTGGCATGTCAGACTGACGAGAGGACCTGCCAGTAAAATTGACCAATTTTAACGGGAGATCTATGTGGCAGGAGAGTTTTATCAAAGATGAACATATGGATCTGTTCACAGATGCCGCCGGATCTATTGGCTACGGAGCTTACTGGCAAGGATGTTGGAGTGCGGAACGGTGGCCCGCAGATTGGTTTGTTCAAGGTTACACGAAAAACATTGTTTTGTTGGTTTTTTCCCAGTTCTGGTGGCCTTAGTGGTTTGGGGAGGCGGCTTTGCAAACAAGTGTATTTTGTTGCAGTCAGATAACAAAGGAGTAGTGTTTGCAATAAATACGCTTACTTCAAAATCGCTTCCTGTGTTGCAGATCCTGAGACAATTAGTGCTGTTGTGTCTGCGTTTTAATGTATGGTTAAAAGCAGTGCATCTTCCAGGGAAATTAAACCTGATTGCTGACGCTTTATCCCGACAGCAATTTGCCTTATTCAGGGAGCTGGCGCCATCTGCACACGAGGAGGGTGTACCTTGTCCAACTCATCTGTGGAGTTTGATCGGGAGTTAGTTGCATCGGCAATTCGTCAATCTCTGTCAGCCAGAACATGGGCCGAATACTCGGCTGCATGGGCTGACTGGTGCGCTTTCACAGATGTTTGCTCCATGTCACCGTTAGCAAGCACAGTAGAACTATTCCTGTCTTTTATTTGTGCTAAGACCTCAGATGGTATGTCTATTTCAGCGCTGCAGCGTAAATTATCTGGCATCTCTTTCTTTAGGCGCTTGCACAATGCTTCCCCTTGTTCTGATTATTTTTTAGTTAAACAACTATTAAAAGGTTTAACCTTCTTGGCGGTATAAAAAAATCCGCCAGGAGGGAGCGCAGCAGTTTTTTTTAAATTTTGTTTTCCCTAAAGCATGTAGCGAGCCCAGGGCTCAGCGGCATCCCCCCGCCCTCTTCGATCGCCTTCGGCGATCTCCGATCAGGAAATCCCGTTCAAAGAACGGGATTTCCTGGAGGGCTTCCCCCGTCGCCATGGCGACGGGGCGGGATGACGTCACCGACGTCGGGACGTCATTGGGAGTCCCGGGCCACCCCTCGACGCTGCTTGGCACTGATTGGCCAGGCAGCGCACGGGGTCTGGGGGGGCGTGCGGCGCGACGGATAGCGGCGATCGTGCACGGGGCGGCGGCGATCAGTGTGCTGGCGCAGCTAGCAAAGTGCTAGCTGCGTCCAGCAAAAAAAAATTAAACAAATCGGCCCAGCAGGGCCGGAGAAAACCTCCTGCGCGGCTTACCCCAAACTACGGGGTTACCGCCAAGGAGGTTAAAATCAGCCCCGGCTGTACCGGATGGGAGACGGCCGATTCCTTTTTGTTTGCTTGAGGACTTAGTGCATGTTTTACCACTCATCTGTCTGTCTGACTATGAAGTGCGTTTGTTCAGGGCTGCATTTCCCCTTGCCTTTTTTGGCGCTTTGCGTATATCCGAGTTGGTCTCTAAGTCCAGAAAAGTACATACGGGCCTGGGCCATCGAGATGTGGTTCTGTCACCAGACGTAGTACAGGTGCTTATTAGAAGGTCCAAAACTGATCGGTTGGGTAGGGGTACATGGTTAACCTTGTACCGCTTGGAGGGTAGATCTTCTTGCCCCTTCCGGGTAGTCTCGGATTTCCTGCAGGTACGGGCGCAATCCGTTTCCTTTTTAGCGCATGCTGACGGTTCCCCCCTGTCCATGTTTAAATTCAGATCAATTTTAAGCAAATGCCTGGGCATTTTGGGCTTGAGGGCTCTCAAGTTCTCTAGCCATTCCTTTAGAATTGGAGCGGCCACGGAGCCTGCTAGGTTAGGTCTCCCTGAACCTGTTATTAAGCGGATCGGGAGATGGGAATCTAGGAGGTATCTGCTGTATATTCGCCCTGCATTGTCGTGTTACTAATAACTTCTATTTTACAGGTTTGAAACATGTGGTCTGGATTGTAGGGCACTCCTACATCTTCTGGGCACGGATGAGAGCCAAGGAGAGACCGTATACCGATAATCTGGACTTGAATGTTGATCGTTTTCAGATTTATTGGAAGGGTGCTAGAGGGATGCGCTGGGGTGCTTTTATTCCCAAGGTGTATTCACTTTTAGACTCATGGCCGGTCCCGGATGTCATGATCGTTCACTTAGGGGGGAATGATGTAGGCAAATTCAAAACACTGGAGCTGTTGGCACAAATGCAGCAGGATTTTATACAGATCCATGAGGTTTTTCCCAGCACAGTGCTGGTCTTCTCAGAAATTGTCCAGCGTTACCTATGGTTGCCTCGTGGTCCCAAGAGGTTTCATGAAAGGATCCGTAGGCGGGTTAATTTTGCCATGAGCAAGTTCATGCCTCAGATTGGCGGATTTTCTTTTCGCCATACGGAGCTGGAAGGTGACATCTGCGGATTGTACCGCCATGATTTGGTTCATCTTTCCCCCATAGGTTTAGATATTTTTAACTTAGGTTTACAAGCTATGGTTGAGAAGGCCTTGGGCGGGTGTG
Source organism: Hyperolius riggenbachi (assembly GCF_040937935.1). Lineage (NCBI taxonomy): Eukaryota > Metazoa > Chordata > Amphibia > Anura > Hyperoliidae > Hyperolius > Hyperolius riggenbachi. Next base: position 81,133,672 of record NC_090648.1, on the reverse strand, counting down.
CCAGGCCTTAGCCTGGCAGGTGGCGGTTAAAGTCGCCCACGATTGTGGGTGGGCTAGCTGCTTTGGACTATTTATGAACAATTTATACTGGTCTAAAGACTCTATGTTTCTTGATTAAGTATCAATTGAGTTGTTATTTTATTTGTTTATGTTTGATTCACCAGTTAATAAACAATTAATTTCAATCAATTTAAACCGCAATAAATAGTGCCTACGGCCATTTAAAATCCAAGCTGGTTGTCAGTGTTTTATTAATTAGGTCCTTTAGCACTTATGTCCATGCCACTTAAATTACCATGTAAGGCCATAGTGAGAGCATTGAACGCAGGCCTCTTGGTAATTTGGTGGTGGGACAGTTTAGGGTGTTTTATTATTACATAATAGGTTCATTACATTATTGTGCTCTTGGTACTGGGGTGCCAAAAATATAATAGGTATATGCATTGTAATAGGTTCATTTATGTCTGATATCTGTTCCTTTTGATTTTGCTGTCTTTTTCTTCTCTTTCAGATGCTGGGCGGTCCTTAGGAGTTTGTGAGGAGATTTGGGTTGCTGAGCGGAGGTGAGAGATTTTCCTCAGATGATTGGCAGCTGTATGTTGGAGCCAATTTCAGCTGGCCAATCACAGAAGGGTTCGCCTCTAACCTGAGATGCTCTACCCTTTTCTCCTCAGTATCCAGTCAAGCAAGCTGGAAGCACCCACCCACCCCCCTTTTCTTCAAGTATTGTCGTAGGCGGATTGACTTTATTGGCGGTTAAAGTCGCCCACGATTGTGGGTGGGCTAGCTGCTTTGGACTATTTATGAACAATTTATCCTGGTCTAAAGACTCTATGTTTCTTGATGAAGTATCAATTGATACTTTTGGTTGAGTTGTTATTTTATTTGTTGATGTTTGATTCACCAGTTAATAAACAATTAATTTCAATCAATTTAAACCGCAATAAATAGTGCCTATGGCCATTTAAAATCCAAGCTGGTTGTCAGTGTTTTATTAATTAGGACCTTTAGCACTTATGTCCATGCCACTTAAATTACCATGAACCCGTGGGGTCGTACACTGTTTGCCACCATACAGTGTGTCCTAGACAGGGCATCTGCATTAACCTGCAACTTCCCTGCACGATGTTCAATGGTGAAACTGAAATTCTTAAGGGACAGAAACCATCTGGTAACCCTATCATGCCAAGAAAAGTCCTCACCTGCTTCTTTGCTGTGGGCCGAGGCCAATCTTTGATAGCTTCAATTTTGTTTACCTGTGGCTTTATGAGACCCCGCCCAATTATGTATCAGGCCTCGTCTAGTCCTATTTTCTTTGGGTTAGTGGTTAAACACGCCTGTCTTATTGAATTTATCACTGCCTGGAGCTTAGGAAGATGACTTTCCCAATCCATGCTAAAAACCACCACATCATTCAGATATGCCGCCGCACAATGCTGATGCGGATGTAATATCTCATCCATCATGCGTTGAAAGGTTGCAGGGGCTCCCTGCAATCCAAAGGGCATGCCTACATATTGGAATAAGCCAAAAGGGGTTGAAAACGCTGTTTTCTCCTTTAGTTTCATCTGTTAAAGCACCTGCCAGCAGAGTTGCTCGAATGTACCCAAATTTGATTCGAGTACATTCGATTTCGGGAATGGGTCAAATTCGGATTCGGCCGTGATCACGATCATAGAATTTGATTCGAATTCAAGTCGTGATCACTAATTGAATTTGGGTAATATTCGTGATCACGAATTAGGATGGCCTTACAGCAATGTTTCTTTTAAAGGGAAATCCCAATTAAATAGGTGTAATTAAAAAAAAATTGATGGAAAACTTTTTTTCTGCATTTGCTTGTTTGTTCTTCTTCATCATCTTCTTTTTCTTTTTTTACCATCTTCTTTCTCATCACCATCATCTTCATCATCTTCTTAACTGGCACCTGGTTCTTCTTCTTCACCTGGTTCTTCTTCTTCTGGTTCATCTTCACTTGGTTTTTCATCTTCTTCTTCACCTGGTTCTTCTTCGACTTCTTCTTCTTCATCATCATCTGGTTCTTCTTCTTCTTCTTCATCTTCATCTGATTCTTCTTCACCTGGTTCTTCTTCTTCACCATCTTCTTCTTCATTTTATTTTCATATTCTTCCTCTTGTACCCTGAACTTAATGTTTTTTCCCATACAGAATTCCACTGTTTTTACATTTTTTCTTCAACAGCATAGCTAAATTTGTGGCGTAATAGCTAGTGGGGCATGGCAGCAGCGCATAATTCTGTGGACCCTGGCGGTGGGAACACAGACAGCCGGAGGTTAAATACAGCAGCAGCAGCAGTAGGAGGAGGAGGAGGAGTGATGTGTGGCAGCAGGCAATGTAACAAGCCATGGCACCTAGTGTTGGTACTACAGCTGTAATAAACACCATATAGCAGGAGGTTCTGGACAGCAGTCGTGAAGCCCACATTGTGTCCAATACACAACTGGGACAACACAGTTTTCAACCCAGACACCTCAGTATATTTTTTTTTGACAAAATGTAGCTATTGTAGTGGCGTAATAGCTAGTGGCGCATGGCAGCAGCACATAATTCTGTGGACCCTGGCGGTGGAAACACAGACAGCAGGAGGTTAAATACAGCAGCAGGAGGAGGAGTGATGTGTGGCAGCAGGCAATGTAACAAGCCATGGCACCTAGCGTTGGTACTACGGCTGTAATAAACACCATATAACAGGAGGTTCCGGACAGCAGTCGTGAAGCCCACATTGTGTCCAACACACAACTGGGACAGCACAGTTTTCAACCCAGACACCTCAGTATAATTATTTTTTTTGACAAAATGTAGCTATTGTAGTGGCGTAATAGCTAGTGGCGCATGGCAGCAGCGCATAATTCTGTGGACCCTGGCGATGGGAACACAGACAGCAGGAGGTTAAATAAATTGTTTGCACTTTTCTACATAATCGCTAGCCTTGCATTTTCCACACCTGTTTCTACTGCAATACTGAGGGGGTTGTTTACGCATTGAAGTGCCCTTGTCAGTATATATACATTGGAGAAACAACTAGAGCAGTTAAAACACGTATCCTGGAGCACATTGGTGACATTAAACATAAACGCAATACACCTGTTGCACGACATTTCCTGGAACATCATGGGGGCGACCCTGAGGGGTTAAGATATTGGGTGGTTCAACAGTGGAGAATGGGCCCAAGAGGAGGAAATTTGGATCAGAAATTGAGGCAAATCGAGGCCCAATGGATCTACAGGATGGGCACGCTGTCTCCGGGTGGTCTGAATGAAGGATTTACCTACACACCATTTTTGTAGAAATATTCACTTTTAGTAGTGCTATTTAAATGTGTATGGTTTTTATACCTATCAGTGCCCGTTATCTTACTCCATCGCCGCCTCTGTAAGGTTTCATGTGCACGAAGGCCGTGCCCTGTATATACTCACCTTTGTGTGGAGGTACGGAGTTTAAGATCTGCTGCAAATGAGCCCCCTAGGAGAAAAGGTTGCTCTCTACCAATAATTTGTGCCCCGTATACTTACCTGTGTGTGTGTAGGTATGGAGTTTAAGATCTGCTGTTAAATGAGCCCCCTAGGAGAAAAGATCGTTCTCTACCAATAATCTGTGTCTCTGGTCATGGGAATGGTAAATCTGGTGTGTTGGTAGTATGCGTTATAAACGTCTATGTTCGTCTCCCCAGTCATGGGAGGTAATAATCATCTCTGCACGCATAGAACCCTGGATTTGATGGGGTAATAAAGTGATACAGTGATATTAAACTCTGCGGCGGAGCAGGGGGCGTGATATGTTTACATCTATACTTCACCTCCCCTCGCACGTCTCTACCAATGGCAGCAAGGTGGGCGTCACCCTAGTAGTCCATTGTGACATGGTTTATAGGCTACTACTGTTTATGTTATGGGGTCCGCCCCCTGCCTCCACGCACTGCCGCTGCCTTATGGCAGGCGCGCATGCGTAAGGACGTCCGCGTTAGAGTGCCGCTGATTGGTCGCGTGTACGGTGGCCAATCACGCTGCCTGCCTGGTGACGACATCACCACGCTGGGCGCCCATTGGCCTACCTCGGGGCAACCCACGTGACTCCAGCGGACCAATCGGCTCGCTGTTTTTGCGGCTTGGAAGAGTTTTTAAGTTTTCACGTCTTTCTAAGTAAGTATAAGTTACCACAAGTAAATATTAAATAGGCAAACCAATGCGCTGTGGATATATATCTTTGTAGGAGCCCTAATCTCTCTATAAGGGCCGTTTTCGGGGTCCATGGGGATGTATAGAGCCCACCCTTGATTGGACAATACTGTGACTGACAGGTGTCTGGACCTATGAGGAAAGGGGAACGAAGGGGAGTGGTTGGACGCCTACTCCGCACCCACCTCATGTGACCTTGGAACAGTATAAAAGGAGGGCTCTCTCGCCATGTTGGCTAGGCTGTTGTCATAGGCCTATACGCTTTGCTACTATCTACAATGTTTTAATTACGCTGTTATCTATCTTTTCACTATATGCACTAATGCACTGCACCTTGTCCCTTGAAAAAGCTTCCATCAGGAAGTGAAACATGTCGGGTTTTTTATATGGTGGGGGGTCTTTGTAATTTATAACTGAGTACTCTGAGTTGAAGTAGGGGGAGAGCTTTTCTCCAAATAATACTTACCTACTGCATCAACTTTGTTTGTAGCTAACAATATGACAGTCTCACTTTATTTTTAACTGAATCATTAAATGTTAAGTTTTATTCCCCCGGTAGGGAACTATTTTGTTAGTTGTGTTTAACTCAGGATCTGTGTTGTTCTTTGCTTTAGAAAGTCAGTAGATTGGTTGCAACCTGAAGAAATAGTTGCAGAGGAAGAAAGTAAAGAGCCTGCCGTGACCCAGATTTAAACCGGGGTTGCTGCAGCCACAACGCAGAGTACTAACCACTATACGATCACGGCATGTTAAAGGAGCCAGGTAGGAGTCAAACCTACAACCTTCTGATGCGTAGTCAGATGTGTTTTCCATTGCGCCACTGGCGCTACTGCTGACATACGTATAGCAAGTTTTTCTTGCGGCCACAAGGAGACCGGGCCTCGTTGAAGTGCCCTATTCCACTGAACGTCTTCTGTAGCGAGAACTTCTTTGAGAGATAATCTCTATAAAAATGTCATGAATTTGCTCTCTCTGAGTCCAGATATTCACAATGCTGTTCTAAAAGCTTGAAGAAGGTTGCAAGAGGAGTGCAGAAAGCAGCCTGTCGTAAACCGTATTCACACCAGGTTGCTTGCAGCCACAACAAAGAGTACTAGCCACTATAGGATCAGGGCACATTTTGTATGCTAGTCCCGGAGTTATTCACACATTTCTTAAGCTGTTGTTGTTGCAGCCGCACCGAGTGTAGTTAGTGTTAACGGGAAAGTTGCTGGGTGAAGACAAGGAGTGAAGCCAAGCACTATGGAAAGGGTCCTCTGTCTGAGCAGCTGTCTGTTGTGAGTGGGGCACGGCAGGCTAAGTTCTTCTATCTCCTTCTAGGAGCAAAATCCTCAAAGCATTATCTCTGCATGATTGATCAGGGTCTGCTGTTAAAGTTGTCTGTGCAGAACAATGTCAAAGCAGAGTTGTCCTTTAAGCATTGCTAGCAGCCATCCAAAGTATGGGCGCCAAGGTGAATTGATGCTCAAGTGCTCTGTGTAACAGTAGGTCTTTTTCTTGTGCGGGTTTCTTGGGGAAGGCAAGTGGTGAAAGTTGGCCTAGGCTTAGCAAGGGACTGGCAACTGGTGAGGCCAAGATGCCATGTGAGGATGGTGTTTGTGAAGATGTTTGAAGATGCTACAAAGCAGAGAAAGGCAAAATGTTGTAATGAAGAAGTGAAGCAAGCAGAGCCTAAGGTTCCTGGATGCTTTAGAAAGTCACTAGATTGGTTGCAACCTGAAGAAATAGTTGCAGAGGAAGAAAGTAAAGAGCCTGCCGTGACTCGGATTCAAACCAGGGTTGTTGCAGCCTCAACGCAGAGTACTAACCACTATACGATCACGGCATGTTAAACGAGCCAGGTAGGAGTCAAACCTACAATCTTCTGATCCGTAGTCAGACGCGTTATCCATTGCGCCACTGGCCCTACTGCTGACATATGTATAGCAAGTTTTTCTTGCGGCCGCAAGGAGACCGGGCCTCGTTGAAGTGCCCTATTCTACTGAACGTCTTCTGTAGCGAGAACTTCTTTGAGAGATAATCTCTATAAAAATGTCATGAATTTGCTCTTTCTGAGTCCAGATATTCACAATGCTGTTCTAAAAGCTTGAAGAAGGTTGCAAGAGGAGTGCAGAAAGCAGCCTGCCGTAAACCGTATTCACACCAGGTTGCTTGCAGCCACAACAAAGAGTACTAGCCACTATAGGATCAGGGCACATTTTGTATGCTAGTCCCGGAGTTATTCACACATTTCTTAAGCTGTTGTTGTTGCAGCCGCACCGAGTGTAGTTAGTGTTAATGGGAAAGTTGCTGGGTGAAGACAAGGAGTGAAGCCAAGCAGTATGGAAAGGGTCCTCTGTCTGAGCAGCTGTCTGTTGTGAGTGGGGCACGGCAGGCTAAGTTCTTCTATCTCCTTCTAGGAGCAAAATCCTCAAAGCATTATCTCTGCATGATTGATCAGGGTCTGCTGTTAAAGTTGTCTGTGCAGAACAATGTCAAAGCAGAGTTGTCCTTTAAGCATTGCTAGCAGCCATCCAAAGTATGGGCGCCAAGGTGAATTGATGCTCAAGTGCTCTGTGTAACATAGGTCTTTTTCTTGTGCGGGTTTCTTGGGGAAGGCAAGTGGTGAAAGTTGGCCTAGGCTTAGCAAGGGACTGGCAACTGGTGAGGCCAAGATGCCATGTGAGGATGGTGTTTGTGAAGATGTTTGAAGATGCTACAAAGCAGAGAAAGGCAAAATGTTGTAATGAAGAAGTGAAGCAAGCAGAGCCGAAGGTTCCTGGATGCTTTAGAAAGTCACTAGATTGGTTGCAACCTGAAGAAATAGTTGCAGAGGAAGAAAGTAAAGAGCCTGCCATGACCCGGATTCGAACCAGGGTTGCTGCGGCCACAACGCAGAGTACTAACCACTATACGATCACGGCATGTTAATCGAGCCAGGTAGGAGTCGAACCTACAATCTTCTGATCCGTAGTCAGACGCGTTATCCATTGCGCCACTGGCCCTACTGCTGACATACGTATAGCAAGTTTTTCTTGCGGCCGCAAGGAGACCGGGCCTCGTTGAAGTGCCCTATTCCACTGAACGTCTTCTGTAGCGAGAACTTCTTTGAGAGATAATCTCTATAAAAATGTCATGAATTTGCTCTCTCTGAGTCCAGATATTCACAATGCTGTTCTAAAAGCTTGAAGAAGGTTGCAAGAGGAGTGCAGAAAGCAGCCTGCCGTAAACCGTATTCACACCAGGTTGCTTGCAGCCATAACAAAGAGTACTAGCCACTATAGGATCAGGGCACATTTTGTATGCTAGTCCCGGAGTTATTCACACATTTCTTAAGCTGTTGTTGTTGCAGCCGCACCGAGTGTAGTTAGTGTTAACGGGAAAGTTGCTGGGTGAAGACAAGGAGTGAAGCCAAGCAGTATGGAAAGGGTCCTCTGTCTGAGCAGCTGTCTGTTGTGAGTGGGGCACGGCAGGCTAAGTTCTTCTATCTCCTTCTAGGAGCAAAATCCTCAAAGCATTATCTCTGCATGATTGATCAGGGTCTGCTGTTAAAGTTGTCTGTGCAGAACAATGTCAAAGCAGAGTTGTCCTTTAAGCATTGCTAGCAGCCATCCAAAGTATGGGCGCCAAGGTGAATTGATGCTCAAGTGCTCTGTGTAACATAGGTCTTTTTCTTGTGCGGGTTTCTTGGGGAAGGCAAGTGGTGAAAGTTGGCCTAGGCTTAGCAAGGGACTGGCAACTGGTGAGGCCAAGATGCCATGTGAGGATGGTGTTTGTGAAGATGTTTGAAGATGCTACAAAGCAGAGAAAGGCAAAATGTTGTAATGAAGAAGTGAAGCAAGCAGAGCCGAAGGTTCCTGGATGCTTTAGAAAGTCACTAGATTGGTTGCAACCTGAAGAAATAGTTGCAGAGGAAGAAAGTAAAGAGCCTGCCATGACCCGGATTCGAACCAGGGTTGCTGCGGCCACAACGCAGAGTACTAACCACTATACGATCACGGCATGTTAATCGAGCCAGGTAGGAGTCGAACCTACAATCTTCTGATCCGTAGTCAGACGCGTTATCCATTGCGCCACTGGCCCTACTGCTGACATACGTATAGCAAGTTTTTCTTGCGGCCGCAAGGAGACCGGGCCTCGTTGAAGTGCCCTATTCCACTGAACGTCTTCTGTAGCGAGAACTTCTTTGAGAGATAATCTCTATAAAAATGTCATGAATTTGCTCTCTCTGAGTCCAGATATTCACAATGCTGTTCTAAAAGCTTGAAGAAGGTTGCAAGAGGAGTGCAGAAAGCAGCCTGCCGTAAACCGTATTCACACCAGGTTGCTTGCAGCCATAACAAAGAGTACTAGCCACTATAGGATCAGGGCACATTTTGTATGCTAGTCCCGGAGTTATTCACACATTTCTTAAGCTGTTGTTGTTGCAGCCGCACCGAGTGTAGTTAGTGTTAACGGGAAAGTTGCTGGGTGAAGACAAGGAGTGAAGCCAAGCAGTATGGAAAGGGTCCTCTGTCTGAGCAGCTGTCTGTTGTGAGTGGGGCACGGCAGGCTAAGTTCTTCTATCTCCTTCTAGGAGCAAAATCCTCAAAGCATTATCTCTGCATGATTGATCAGGGTCTGCTGTTAAAGTTGTCTGTGCAGAACAATGTCAAAGCAGAGTTGTCCTTTAAGCATTGCTAGCAGCCATCCAAAGTATGGGCGCCAAGGTGAATTGATGCTCAAGTGCTCTGTGTAACATAGGTCTTTTTCTTGTGCGGGTTTCTTGGGGAAGGCAAGTGGTGAAAGTTGGCCTAGGCTTAGCAAGGGACTGGCAACTGGTGAGGCCAAGATGCCATGTGAGGATGGTGTTTGTGAAGATGTTTGAAGATGCTACAAAGCAGAGAAAGGCAAAATGCTGTAATGAAGAAGTGAAGCAAGCAGAGCCGAAGGTTCCTGGATGCTTTAGAAAGTCACTAGATTGGTTGCAACCTGAAGAAATAGTTGCAGAGGAAGAAAGTAAAGAGCCTGCCATGACCCGGATTCGAACCGGGGTTGCTGCGGCCACAACGCAGAGTACTAACCACTATACGATCACGGCATGTTAATCGAGCCAGGTAGGAGTCGAACCTACAATCTTCTGATCCGTAGTCAGACGTGTTATCCATTGCGCCACTGGCCCTACTGCTGACATACGTATAGCAAGTTTTTCTTGCGGCCGCAAGGAGACCGGGCCTCGTTGAAGTGCCCTATTCCACTGAACGTCTTCTGTAGCGAGAACTTCTTTGAGAGATAATCTCTATAAAAATGTCATGAATTTGCTCTCTCTGAGTCCAGATATTCACAATGTTGTTCTAAAAGCTTGAAGAAGGTTGCAAGAGGAGTGCAGAAAGCAGCCTGCCGTAAACCGTATTCACACCAGGTTGCTTGCAGCCATAACAAAGAGTACTAGCCACTATAGGATCAGGGCACATTTTGTATGCTAGTCCCGGAGTTATTCACACATTTCTTAAGCTGTTGTTGTTGCAGCCGCACCGAGTGTAGTTAGTGTTAACGGGAAAGTTGCTGGGTGAAGACAAGGAGTGAAGCCAAGCAGTATGGAAAGGGTCCTCTGTCTGAGCAGCTGTCTGTTGTGAGTGGGGCACGGCAGGCTAAGTTCTTCTATCTCCTTCTAGGAGCAAAATCCTCAAAGCATTATCTCTGCATGATTGATCAGGGTCTGCTGTCAAAGTTGTCTGTGCAGAACAATGTCAAAGCAGAGTTGTCCTTTAAGCATTGCTAGCAGCCATCCAAAGTATGGGCGCCAAGGTGAATTGATGCTCAAGTGCTCTGTGTAACATAGGTCTTTTTCTTGTGCGGGTTTCTTGGGGAAGGCAAGTGGTGAAAGTTGGCCTAGGCTTAGCAAGGGACTGGCAACTGGTGAGGCCAAGATGCCATGTGAGGATGGTGTTTGTGAAGATGTTTGAAGATGCTACAAAGCAGAGAAAGGCAAAATGTTGTAATGAAGAAGTGAAGCAAGCAGAGCCGAAGGTTCCTGGATGCTTTAGAAAGTCACTAGATTGGTTGCAACCTGAAGAAATAGTTGCAGAGGAATAAAGTAAAGAGCCTGCCGTGACCCGGATTCGAACCGGGGTTGCTGCGGCCACAACGCAGAGTACTAACCACTATACGATCACGGCATGTTAATCGAGCCAGGTAGGAGTCGAACCTACAATCTTCTGATCCGTAGGCAGACGCGTTATCCATTGCGCCACTGGCCCTACTGCTGACATACGTATAGCAAGTTTTTCTTGCGGCCGCAAGGAGACCGGGCCTCGTTGAAGTGCCCTATTCCACTGAACGTCTTCTGTAGCGAGAACTTCTTTGAGAGATAATCTCTATAAAAATGTCATGAATTTGCTCTCTCTGAGTCCAGATATTCACAATGCTGTTCTAAAAGCTTGAAGAAGGTTGCAAGAGGAGTGCAGAAAGCAGCCTGCCGTAAACCGTATTCACACCAGGTTGCTTGCAGCCATAACAAAGAGTACTAGCCACTATAGGATCAGGGCACATTTTGTATGCTAGTCCCGGAGTTATTCACACATTTCTTAAGCTGTTGTTGTTGCAGCCGCACCGAGTGTAGTTAGTGTTAACGGGAAAGTTGCTGGGTGAAGACAAGGAGTGAAGCCAAGCAGTATGGAAAGGGTCCTCTGTCTGAGCAGCGGTCTGTTGTGAGTGGGGCACGGCAGGCTAAGTTCTTCTATCTCCTTCTAGGAGCAAAATCCTCAAAGCATTATCTCTGCATGATTGATCAGGGTCTGCTGTTAAAGTTGTCTGTGCAGAACAATGTCAAAGCAGAGTTGTCCTTTAAGCATTGCTAGCAGCCATCCAAAGTATGGGCGCCAAGGTGAATTGATGCTCAAGTGCTCTGTGTAACATAGGTCTTTTTCTTGTGCGGGTTTCTTGGGGAAGGCAAGTGGTGAAAGTTGGCCTAGGCTTAGCAAGGGACTGGCAACTGGTGAGGCCAAGATGCCATGTGAGGATGGTGTTTGTGAAGATGTTTGAAGATGCTACAAAGCAGAGAAAGGCAAAATGTTGTAATGAAGAAGTGAAGCAAGCAGAGCCGAAGGTTCCTGGATGCTTTAGAAAGTCACTAGATTGGTTGCAACCTGAAGAAATAGTTGCAGAGGAAGAAAGTAAAGAGCCTGCCGTGACCCGGATTCGAACCGGGGTTGCTGCGGCCACAACGCAGAGTACTAACCACTATACGATCACGGCATGTTAATCGAGCCAGGTAGGAGTCGAACCTACAATCTTCTGATCCGTAGTCAGACGCGTTATCCATTGCACCACTGGCCCTACTGCTGACATACGTATAGCAAGTTTTTCTTGCGGCCGCAAGGAGACCGGGCCTCGTTGAAGTGCCCTATTCCACTGAACGTCTTCTGTAGCGAGAACTTCTTTGAGAGATAATCTCTATAAAAATGTCATGAATTTGCTCTCTCTGAGTCCAGATATTCACAATGCTGTTCTAAAAGCTTGAAGAAGGTTGCAAGAGGAGTGCAGAAAGCAGCCTGCCGTAAACCGTATTCACACCAGGTTGCTTGCAGCCATAACAAAGAGTACTAGCCACTATAGGATCAGGGCACATTTTGTATGCTAGTCCCGGAGTTATTCACACATTTCTTAAGCTGTTGTTGTTGCAGCCGCACCGAGTGTAGTTAGTGTTAACGGGAAAGTTGCTGGGTGAAGACAAGGAGTGAAGCCAAGCAGTATGGAAAGGGTCCTCTGTCTGAGCAGCTGTCTGTTGTGAGTGGGGCACGGCAGGCTAAGTTCTTCTATCTCCTTCTAGGAGCAAAATCCTCAAAGCATTATCTCTGCATGATTGATCAGGGTCTGCTGTTAAAGTTGTCTGGGCAGAACAATGTCAAAGCAGAGTTGTCCTTTAAGCATTGCTAGCAGCCATCCAAAGTATGGGCGCCAAGGTGAATTGATGCTCAAGTGCTCTGTGTAACATAGGTCTTTTTCTTGTGCGGGTTTCTTGGGGAAGGCAAGTGGTGAAAGTTGGCCTAGGCTTAGCAAGGGACTGGCAACTGGTGAGGCCAAGACGCCATGTGAGGATGGTGTTTGTGAAGATGTTTGAAGATGCTACAAAGCAGAGAAAGGCAAAATGTTGTAATGAAGAAGTGAAGCAAGCAGAGCCGAAGGTTCCTGGATGCTTTAGAAAGTCACTAGATTGGTTGCAACCTGAAGAAATAGTTGCAGAGGAAGAAAGTAAAGAGCCTGCCGTGACCCGGATTCAAACCGGGGTTGCTGCGGCCACAACGCAGAGTACTAACCACTATACGATCACAGCATGTTAATCGAGCCAGGTAGGAGTCGAACCTACAATCTTCTGATCCGTAGTCAGACGCGTTATCCATTGCGCCACTGGCCCTACTGCTGACATACGTATAGCAAGTTTTTCTTGCGGCCGCAAGGAGACCGGGCCTCGTTGAAGTGCCCTATTCCACTGAACGTCTTCTGTAGCGAGAACTTCTTTGAGAGATAATCTCTATAAAAATGTCATGAATTTGCTCTCTCTGAGTCCAGATATTCACAATGCTGTTCTAAAAGCTTGAAGAAGGTTGCAAGAGGAGTGCAGAAAGCAGCCTGCCGTAAACCGTATTCACACCAGGTTGCTTGCAGCCATAACAAAGAGTACTAGCCACTATAGGATCAGGGCACATTTTGTATGCTAGTCCCGGAGTTATTCACACATTTCTTAAGCTGTTGTTGTTGCAGCCGCACCGAGTGTAGTTAGTGTTAACGGGAAAGTTGCTGGGTGAAGACAAGGAGTGAAGCCAAGCAGTATGGAAAGGGTCCTCTGTCTGAGCAGCTGTCTGTTGTGAGTGGGGCACGGCAGGCTAAGTTCTTCTATCTCCTTCTAGGAGCAAAATCCTCAAAGCATTATCTCTGCATGATTGATCAGGGTCTGCTGTTAAAGTTGTCTGTGCAGAACAATGTCAAAGCAGAGTTGTCCTTTAAGCATTGCTAGCAGCCATCCAAAGTATGGGCGCCAAGGTGAATTGATGCTCAAGTGCTCTGTGTAACATAGGTCTTTTTCTTGTGCGGGTTTCTTGGGGAAGGCAAGTGGTGAAAGTTGGCCTAGGCTTAGCAAGGGACTGGCAACTGGTGAGGCCAAGATGCCATGTGAGGATGGTGTTTGTGAAGATGTTTGAAGATGCTACAAAGCAGAGAAAGGCAAAATGTTGTAATGAAGAAGTGAAGCAAGCAGAGCCGAAGGTTCCTGGATGCTTTAGAAAGTCACTAGATTGGTTGCAACCTGAAGAAATAGTTGCAGAGGAAGAAAGTAAAGAGCCTGCCGTGACCCGGATTCGAACCGGGGTTGCTGCGGCCACAACGCAGAGTACTAACCACTATACGATCACGGCATGTTAATCGAGCCAGGTAGGAGTCGAACCTACAATCTTCTGATCCGTAGTCAGACGCGTTATCCATTGCGCCACTGGCCCTACTGCTGACATACGTATAGCAAGTTTTTCTTGCGGCCGCAAGGAGACCGGGCCTCGTTGAAGTGCCCTATTCCACTGAACGTCTTCTGTAGCGAGAACTTCTTTGAGAGATAATCTCTATAAAAATGTCATGAATTTGCTCTCTCTGAGTCCAGATATTCACAATGCTGTTCTAAAAGCTTGAAGAAGGTTGCAAGAGGAGTGCAGAAAGCAGCCTGCCGTAAACCGTATTCACACCAGGTTGCTTGCAGCCATAACAAAGAGTACTAGCCACTATAGGATCAGGGTACATTTTGTATGCTAGTCCCGGAGTTATTCACACATTTCTTAAGCTGTTGTTGTTGCAGCCGCACCGAGTGTAGTTAGTGTTAACGGGAAAGTTGCTGGGTGAAGACAAGGAGTGAAGCCAAGCAGTATGGAAAGGGTCCTCTGTCTGAGCAGCTGTCTGTTGTGAGTGGGGCACGGCAGGCTAAGTTCTTCTATCTCCTTCTAGGAGCAAAATCCTCAAAGCATTATCTCTGCATGATTGATCAGGGTCTGCTGTTAAAGTTGTCTGTGCAGAACAATGTCAAAGCAGAGTTGTCCTTTAAGCATTGCTAGCAGCCATCCAAAGTATGGGCGCCAAGGTGAATTGATGCTCAAGTGCTCTGTGTAACATAGGTCTTTTTCTTGTGCGGGTTTCTTGGGGAAGGCAAGTGGTGAAAGTTGGCCTAGGCTTAGCAAGGGACTGGCAACTGGTGAGGCCAAGATGCCATGTGAGGATGGTGTTTGTGAAGATGTTTGAAGATGCTACAAAGCAGAGAAAGGCAAAATGTTGTAATGAAGAAGTGAAGCAAGCAGAGCCGAAGGTTCCTGGATGCTTTAGAAAGTCACTAGATTGGTTGCAACCTGAAGAAATAGTTGCAGAGGAAGAAAGTAAAGAGCCTGCCGTGACCCGGATTCGAACCGGGGTTGCTGCGGCCACAACGCAGAGTACTAACCACTATACGATCACGGCATGTTAATCGAGCCAGGTAGGAGTCGAACCTACAATCTTCTGATCCGTAGTCAGACGCGTTACCCATTGCGCCACTGGCCCTACTGCTGACATACGTATAGCAAGTTTTTCTTGCGGCCGCAAGGAGACCGGGCCTCGTTGAAGTGCCCTATTCCACTGAACGTCTTCTGTAGCGAGAACTTCTTTGAGAGATAATCTCTATAAAAATGTCATGAATTTGCTCTCTCTGAGTCCAGATATTCACAATGCTTTTCTAAAAGCTTGAAGAAGGATGCAAGAGGAGTGCAGAAAGCAGCCTGCCGTAAACCGTATTCACACCAGGTTGCTTGCAGCCATAACAAAGAGTACTAGCCACTATAGGATCAGGGCACATTTTGTATGCTAGTCCCGGAGTTATTCACACATTTCTTAAGCTGTTGTTGTTGCAGCCGCACCGAGTGTAGTTAGTGTTAACGGGAAAGTTGCTGGGTGAAGACAAGGAGTGAAGCCAAGCAGTATGGAAAGGGTCCTCTGTCTGAGCAGCTGTCTGTTGTGAGTGGGGCACGGCAGGCTAAGTTCTTCTATCTCCTTCTAGGAGCAAAATCCTCAAAGCATTATCTCTGCATGATTGATCAGGGTCTGCTGTTAAAGTTGTCTGTGCAGAACAATGTCAAAGCAGAGTTGTCCTTTAAGCATTGCTAGCAGCCATCCAAAGTATGGGCGCCAAGGTGAATTGATGCTCAAGTGCTCTGTGTAACATAGGTCTTTTTCTTGTGCGGGTTTCTTGGGGAAGGCAAGTGGTGAAAGTTGGCCTAGGCTTAGCAAGGGACTGGCAACTGGTGAGGCCAAGATGCCATGTGAGGATGGTGTTTGTGAAGATGTTTGAAGATGCTACAAAGCAGAGAAAGGCAAAATGTTGTAATGAAGAAGTGAAGCAAGCAGAGCCGAAGGTTCCTGGATGCTTTAGAAAGTCACTAGATTGGTTGCAACCTGAAGAAATAGTTGCAGAGGAAGAAAGTAAAGAGCCTGCCGTGACCCGGATTCGAACCGGGGTTGCTGCGGCCACAACGCAGAGTACTAACCACTATACGATCACGGCATGTTAATCGAGCCAGGTAGGAGTCGAACCTACAATCTTCTGATCCGTGGTCAGACGCGCTATCCATTGCGCCACTGGCCCTACTGCTGACATACGTATAGCAAGTTTTTCTTGCGGCCGCAAGGAGACCGGGCCTCGTTGAAGTGCCCTATTCCACTGAACGTCTTCTGTAGCGAGAACTTCTTTGAGAGATAATCTCTATAAAAATGTCATGAATTTGCTCTCTCTGAGTCCAGATATTCACAATGCTGTTCTAAAAGCTTGAAGAAGGTTGCAAGAGGAGTGCAGAAAGCAGCCTGCCGTAAACCGTATTCACACCAGGTTGCTTGCAGCCATAACAAAGAGTACTAGCCACTATAGGATCAGGGCACATTTTGTATGCTAGTCCCGGAGTTATTCACACATTTCTTAAGCTGTTGTTGTTGCAGCCGCACCGAGTGTAGTTAGTGTTAACGGGAAAGTTGCTGGGTGAAGACAAGGAGTGAAGCCAAGCAGTATGGAAAGGGTCCTCTGTCTGAGCAGCTGTCTGTTGTGAGTGGGGCACGGCAGGCTAAGTTCTTCTATCTCCTTCTAGGAGCAAAATCCTCAAAGCATTATCTCTGCATGATTGATCAGGGTCTGCTGTTAAAGTTGTCTGGGCAGAACAATGTCAAAGCAGAGTTGTCCTTTAAGCATTGCTAGCAGCCATCCAAAGTATGGGCGCCAAGGTGAATTGATGCTCAAGTGCTCTGTGTAACATAGGTCTTTTTCTTGTGCGGGTTTCTTGGGGAAGGCAAGTGGTGAAAGTTGGCCTAGGCTTAGCAAGGGACTGGCAACTGGTGAGGCCAAGATGCCATGTGAGGATGGTGTTTGTGAAGATGTTTGAAGATGCTACAAAGCAGAGAAAGGCAAAATGTTGTAATGAAGAAGTGAAGCAAGCAGAGCCGAAGGTTCCTGGATGCTTTAGAAAGTCACTAGATTGGTTGCAACCTGAAGAAATAGTTGCAGAGGAAGAAAGTAAAGAGCCTGCCGTGACCCGGATTCGAACCGGGGTTGCTGCAGCCACAACGCAGAGTACTAACCACTATACGATCACGGCATGTTAATCGAGCCAGGTAGGAGTCGAACCTACAATATTCTGATCCGTAGTCAGGCGCGTTATCCATTGCGCCACTGGCCCTACTGCTGACATACGTATAGCAAGTTTTTCTTGCGGCCGCAAGGAGACCGGGCCTCGTTGAAGTGCCCTATTCCACTGAACGTCTTCTGTAGCGAGAACTTCTTTGAGAGATAATCTCTATAAAAATGTCATGAATTTGCTCTCTCTGAGTCCAGATATTCACAATGCTGTTCTAAATGCTTGAAGAAGGTTGCAAGAGGAGTGCAGAAAGCAGCCTGCCGTAAACCGTATTCACACCAGGTTGCTTGCAGCCATAACAAAGAGTACTAGCCACTATAGGATCAGGGCACATTTTGTATGCTAGTCCCGGAGTTATTCACACATTTCTTAAGCTGTTGTTGTTGCAGCCGCACCGAGTGTAGTTAGTGTTAACGGGAAAGTTGCTGGGTGAAGACAAGGAGTGAAGCCAAGCAGTATGGAAAGGGTCCTCTGTCTGAGCAGCTGTCTGTTGTGAGTGGGGCACGGCAGGCTAAGTTCTTCTATCTCCTTCTAGGAGCAAAATCCTCAAAGCATTATCTCTGCATGATTGATCAGGGTCTGCTGTTAAAGTTGTCTGTGCAGAACAATGTCAAAGCAGAGTTGTCCTTTAAGCATTGCTAGCAGCCATCCAAAGTATGGGCGCCAAGGTGAATTGATGCTCAAGTGCTCTGTGTAACATAGGTCTTTTTCTTGTGCGGGTTTCTTGGGGAAGGCAAGTGGTGAAAGTTGGCCTAGGCTTAGCAAGGGACTGGCAACTGGTGAGGCCAAGATGCCATGTGAGGATGGTGTTTGTGAAGATGTTTGAAGATGCTACAAAGCAGAGAAAGGCAAAATGTTGTAATGAAGAAGTGAAGCAAGCAGAGCCGAAGGTTCCTGGATGCTTTAGAAAGTCACTAGATTGGTTGCAACCTGAAGAAATAGTTGCAGAGGAAGAAAGTAAAGAGCCTGCCGTGACCCGGATTCGAACCGGGGTTGCTGCGGCCACAACGCAGAGTACTAACCACTATACGATCACGGCATGTTAATCGAGCCAGGTAGGAGTCGAACCTACAATCTTCTGATCCGTAGTCAGACGCGTTATCCATTGCGCCACTGGCCCTACTGCTGACATACGTATAGCAAGTTTTTCTTGCGGCCTCAAGGAGACCGGGCCTCGTTGAAGTGCCCTATTCCACTGAACGTCTTCTGTAGCGAGAACTTCTTTGAGAGATAATCTCTATAAAAATGTCATGAATTTGCTCTCTCTGAGTCCAGATATTCACAATGCTGTTCTAAAAGCTTGAAGAAGGTTGCAAGAGGAGTGCAGAAAGCAGCCTGCCGTAAACCGTATTCACACCAGGTTGCTTGCAGCCATAACAAAGAGTACTAGCCACTATAGGATCAGGGCACATTTTGTATGCTAGTCCCGGAGTTATTCACACATTTCTTAAGCTGTTGTTGTTGCAGCCGCACCGAGTGTAGTTAGTGTTAACGGGAAAGTTGCTGGGTGAAGACAAGGAGTGAAGCCAAGCAGTATGGAAAGGGTCCTCTGTCTGAGCAGCTGTCTGTTGTGAGTGGGGCACGGCAGGCTAAGTTCTTCTATCTCCTTCTAGGAGCAAAATCCTCAAAGCATTATCTCTGCATGATTGATCAGGGTCTGCTGTTAAAGTTGTCTGTGCAGAACAATGTCAAAGCAGAGTTGTCCTTTAAGCATTGCTAGCAGCCATCCAAAGTATGGGCGCCAAGGTGAATTGATGCTCAAGTGCTCTGTGTAACATAGGTCTTTTTCTTGTGCGGGTTTCTTGGGGAAGGCAAGTGGTGAAAGTTGGCCTAGGCTTAGCAAGGGACTGGCAACTGGTGAGGCCAAGATGCCATGTGAGGATGGTGTTTGTGAAGATGTTTGAAGATGCTACAAAGCAGAGAAAGGCAAAATGTTGTAATGAAGAAGTGAAGCAAGCAGAGCCGAAGGTTCCTGGATGCTTTAGAAAGTCACTAGATTGGTTGCAACCTGAAGAAATAGTTGCAGAGGAAGAAAGTAAAGAGCCTGCCGTGACCCGGGGTTGCTGCGGCCACAACGCAGAGTACTAACCACTATACGATCACGGCATGTTAATCGAGCCAGGTAGGAGTCGAACCTACAATCTTCTGATCCGTAGTCAGACGCGTTATCCATTGCGCCACTGGCCCTACTGCTGACATACGTATAGCAAGTTTTTCTTGCGGCCGCAAGGAGACCGGGCCTCGTTGAAGTGCCCTATTCCACTGAACGTCTTCTGTAGCGAGAACTTCTTTGAGAGATAATCTCTATAAAAATGTCATGAATTTGCTCTCTCTGAGTCCAGATATTCACAATGCTGTTCTAAAAGCTTGAAGAAGGTTGCAAGAGGAGTGCAGAAAGCAGCCTGCCGTAAACCGTATTCACACCAGGTTGCTTGCAGCCATAACAAAGAGTACTAGCCACTATAGGATCAGGGCACATTTTGTATGCTAGTCCCGGAGTTATTCACACATTTCTTAAGCTGTTGTTGTTGCAGCCGCACCGAGTGTAGTTAGTGTTAACGGGAAAGTTGCTGGGTGAAGACAAGGAGTGAAGCCAAGCAGTATGGAAAGGGTCCTCTGTCTGAGCAGCTGTCTGTTGTGAGTGGGGCACGGCAGGCTAAGTTCTTCTATCTCCTTCTAGGAGCAAAATCCTCAAAGCATTATCTCTGCATGATTGATCAGGGTCTGCTGTTAAAGTTGTCTGTGCAGAACAATGTCAAAGCAGAGTTGTCCTTTAAGCATTGCTAGCAGCCATCCAAAGTATGGGCGCCAAGGTGAATTGATGCTCAAGTGCTCTGTGTAACATAGGTCTTTTTCTTGTGCGGGTTTCTTGGGGAAGGCAAGTGGTGAAAGTTGGCCTAGGCTTAGCAAGGGACTGGCAACTGGTGAGGCCAAGATGCCATGTGAGGATGGTGTTTGTGAAGATGTTTGAAGATGCTACAAAGCAGAGAAAGGCAAAATGTTGTAATGAAGAAGTGAAGCAAGCAGAGCCGAAGGTTCCTGGATGCTTTAGAAAGTCACTAGATTGGTTGCAACCTGAAGAAATAGTTGCAGAGGAAGAAAGTAAAGAGCCTGCCGTGACCCGGGGTTGCTGTGGCCACAACGCAGAGTACTAACCACTATACGATCACGGCATGTTAATCGAGCCAGGTAGGAGTCGAACCTACAATCTTCTGATCCGTAGTCAGACGCGTTATCCATTGCGCCACTGGCCCTACTGCTGACATACGTATAGCAAGTTTTTCTTGCGGCCGCAAGGAGACCGGGCCTCGTTGAAGTGCCCTATTCCACTGAACGTCTTCTGTAGCGAGAACTTCTTTGAGAGATAATCTCTATAAAAATGTCATGAATTTGCTCTCTCTGAGTCCAGATATTCACAATGCTGTTCTAAAAGCTTGAAGAAGGTTGCAAGAGGAGTGCAGAAAGCAGCCTGCCGTAAACCGTATTCACACCAGGTTGCTTGCAGCCATAACAAAGAGTACTAGCCACTATAGGATCAGGGCACATTTTGTATGCTAGTCCCGGAGTTATTCACACATTTCTTAAGCTGTTGTTGTTGCAGCCGCACCGAGTGTAGTTAGTGTTAACGGGAAAGTTGCTGGGTGAAGACAAGGAGTGAAGCCAAGCAGTATGGAAAGGGTCCTCTGTCTGAGCAGCTGTCTGTTGTGAGTGGGGCACGGCAGGCTAAGTTCTTCTATCTCCTTCTAGGAGCAAAATCCTCAAAGCATTATCTCTGCATGATTGATCAGGGTCTGCTGTTAAAGTTGTCTGTGCAGAACAATGTCAAAGCAGAGTTGTCCTTTAAGCATTGCTAGCAGCCATCCAAAGTATGGGCGCCAAGGTGAATTGATGCTCAAGTGCTCTGTGTAACATAGGTCTTTTTCTTGTGCGGGTTTCTTGGGGAAGGCAAGTGGTGAAAGTTGGCCTAGGCTTAGCAAGGGACTGGCAACTGGTGAGGCCAAGATGCCATGTGAGGATGGTGTTTGTGAAGATGTTTGAAGATGCTACAAAGCAGAGAAAGGCAAAATGTTGTAATGAAGAAGTGAAGCAAGCAGAGCCGAAGGTTCCTGGATGCTTTAGAAAGTCACTAGATTGGTTGCAACCTGAAGAAATAGTTGCAGAGGAAGAAAGTAAAGAGCCTGCCGTGACCCGGGGTTGCTGCGGCCACAACGCAGAGTACTAACCACTATACGATCACGGCATGTTAATCGAGCCAGGTAGGAGTCGAACCTACAATCTTCTGATCCGTAGTCAGACGCGTTATCCATTGCGCCACTGGCCCTACTGCTGACATACGTATAGCAAGTTTTTCTTGCGGCCGCAAGGAGACCGGGCCTCGTTGAAGTGCCCTATTCCACTGAACGTCTTCTGTAGCGAGAACTTCTTTGAGAGATAATCTCTATAAAAATGTCATGAATTTGCTCTCTCTGAGTCCAGATATTCACAATGCTGTTCTAAAAGCTTGAAGAAGGTTGCAAGAGGAGTGCAGAAAGCAGCCTGCCGTAAACCGTATTCACACCAGGTTGCTTGCAGCCATAACAAAGAGTACTAGCCACTATAGGATCAGGGCACATTTTGTATGCTAGTCCCGGAGTTATTCACACATTTCTTAAGCTGTTGTTGTTGCAGCCGCACCGAGTGTAGTTAGTGTTAACGGGAAAG
Organism: Hyperolius riggenbachi; assembly: GCF_040937935.1. NCBI lineage: Eukaryota > Metazoa > Chordata > Amphibia > Anura > Hyperoliidae > Hyperolius > Hyperolius riggenbachi. The sequence goes on along the minus strand of NC_090648.1, from coordinate 81,112,132 downwards.
TTGCTGGGTGAAGACAAGGAGTGAAGCCAAGCAGTATGGAAAGGGTCCTCTGTCTGAGCAGCTGTCTGTTGTGAGTGGGGCACGGCAGGCTAAGTTCTTCTATCTCCTTCTAGGAGCAAAATCCTCAAAGCATTATCTCTGCATGATTGATCAGGGTCTGCTGTTAAAGTTGTCTGTGCAGAACAATGTCAAAGCAGAGTTGTCCTTTAAGCATTGCTAGCAGCCATCCAAAGTATGGGCGCCAAGGTGAATTGATGCTCAAGTGCTCTGTGTAACATAGGTCTTTTTCTTGTGCGGGTTTCTTGGGGAAGGCAAGTGGTGAAAGTTGGCCTAGGCTTAGCAAGGGACTGGCAACTGGTGAGGCCAAGATGCCATGTGAGGATGGTGTTTGTGAAGATGTTTGAAGATGCTACAAAGCAGAGAAAGGCAAAATGTTGTAATGAAGAAGTGAAGCAAGCAGAGCCGAAGGTTCCTGGATGCTTTAGAAAGTCACTAGATTGGTTGCAACCTGAAGAAATAGTTGCAGAGGAAGAAAGTAAAGAGCCTGCCGTGACCCGGATTCGAACCGGGGTTGCTGCGGCCACAACGCAGAGTACTAACCACTATACGATCACGGCATGTTAATCGAGCCAGGTAGGAGTCGAACCTACAATCTTCTGATCCGTAGTCAGACGCGTTATCCATTGCGCCACTGGCCCTACTGCTGACATACGTATAGCAAGTTTTTCTTGCGGCCGCAAGGAGACCGGGCCTCGTTGAAGTGCCCTATTCCACTGAACGTCTTCTGTAGCGAGAACTTCTTTGAGAGATAATCTCTATAAAAATGTCATGAATTTGCTCTCTCTGAGTCCAGATATTCACAATGCTGTTCTAAAAGCTTGAAGAAGGTTGCAAGAGGAGTGCAGAAAGCAGCCTGCCGTAAACCGTATTCACACCAGGTTGCTTGCAGCCATAACAAAGAGTACTAGCCACTATAGGATCAGGGCACATTTTGTATGCTAGTCCCGGAGTTATTCACACATTTCTTAAGCTGTTGTTGTTGCAGCCGCACCGAGTGTAGTTAGTGTTAACGGGAAAGTTGCTGGGTGAAGACAAGGAGTGAAGCCAAGCAGTATGGAAAGGGTCCTCTGTCTGAGCAGCTGTCTGTTGTGAGTGGGGCACGGCAGGCTAAGTTCTTCTATCTCCTTCTAGGAGCAAAATCCTCAAAGCATTATCTCTGCATGATTGATCAGGGTCTGCTGTTAAAGTTGTCTGTGCAGAACAATGTCAAAGCAGAGTTGTCCTTTAAGCATTGCTAGCAGCCATCCAAAGTATGGGCGCCAAGGTGAATTGATGCTCAAGTGCTCTGTGTAACATAGGTCTTTTTCTTGTGCGGGTTTCTTGGGGAAGGCAAGTGGTGAAAGTTGGCCTAGGCTTAGCAAGGGACTGGCAACTGGTGAGGCCAAGATGCCATGTGAGGATGGTGTTTGTGAAGATGTTTGAAGATGCTACAAAGCAGAGAAAGGCAAAATGTTGTAATGAAGAAGTGAAGCAAGCAGAGCCTAAGGTTCCTGGATGCTTTAGAAAGTCACTAGATTGGTTGCAACCTGAAGAAATAGTTGCAGAGGAAGAAAGTAAAGAGCCTGCCGTGACCCGGATTCGAACCCGGGTTGCTGCGGCCACAACGCAGAGTACTAACCACTATACGATCACGGCAATCGAGCCAGGTAGGAGTCGAACCTACAATCTTCTGATCCGTAGTCAGACGCGTTATCCATTGCGCCACTGGCCCTACTGCTGACATACGTATAGCAAGTTTTTCTTGCGGCCGCAAGGAGACCGGGCCTCGTTGAAGTGCCCTATTCCACTGAACGTCTTCTGTAGCGAGAACTTCTTTGAGAGATAATCTCTATAAAAATGTCATGAATTTGCTCTCTCTGAGTCCAGATATTCACAATGCTGTTCTAAAAGCTTGAAGAAGGTTGCAAGAGGAGTGCAGAAAGCAGCCTGCCGTAAACCGTATTCACACCAGGTTGCTTGCAGCCATAACAAAGAGTACTAGCCACTATAGGATCAGGGCACATTTTGTATGCTAGTCCCGTAATTATTCACACATTTCTTAAGCTGTTGTTGTTGCAGCCGCACCGAGTGTAGTTAGTGTTAACGGGAAAGTTGCTGGGTGAAGACAAGGAGTGAAGCCAAGCAGTATGGAAAGGGTCCTCTGTCTGAGCAGCTGTCTGTTGTGAGTGGGGCACGGCAGGCTAAGTTCTTCTATCTCCTTCTAGGAGCAAAATCCTCAAAGCATTATCTCTGCATGATTGATCAGGGTCTGCTGTTAAAGTTGTCTGTGCAGAACAATGTCAAAGCAGAGTTGTCCTTTAAGCATTGCTAGCAGCCATCCAAAGTATGGGCGCCAAGGTGAATTGATGCTCAAGTGCTCTGTGTAACATAGGTCTTTTTCTTGTGCGGGTTTCTTGGGGAAGGCAAGTGGTGAAAGTTGGCCTAGGCTTAGCAAGGGACTGGCAACTGGTGAGGCCAAGATGCCATGTGAGGATGGTGTTTGTGAAGATGTTTGAAGATGCTACAAAGCAGAGAAAGGCAAAATGTTGTAATGAAGAAGTGAAGCAAGCAGAGCCTAAGGTTCCTGGATGCTTTAGAAAGTCACTAGATTGGTTGCAACCTGAAGAAATAGTTGCAGAGGAAGAAAGTAAAGAGCCTGCCGTGACTCGGATTCAAACCAGGGTTGTTGCAGCCTCAACGCAGAGTACTAACCACTATACGATCATGGCATGTTAAACGAGCCAGGTAGGAGTCAAACCTACAATCTTCTGATCCGTAGTCAGACGCGTTATCCATTGCGCCACTGGCCCTACTGCTGACATATGTATAGCAAGTTTTTCTTGCGGCCGCAAGGAGACCGGGCCTCGTTGAAGTGCCCTATTCTACTGAACGTCTTCTGTAGCGAGAACTTCTTTGAGAGATAATCTCTATAAAAATGTCATGAATTTGCTCTTTCTGAGTCCAGATATTCACAATGCTGTTCTAAAAGCTTGAAGAAGGTTGCAAGAGGAGTGCAGAAAGCAGCCTGCCGTAAACCGTATTCACACCAGGTTGCTTGCAGCCACAACAAAGAGTACTAGCCACTATAGGATCAGGGCACATTTTGTATGCTAGTCCCGGAGTTATTCACACATTTCTTAAGCTGTTGTTGTTGCAGCCGCACCGAGTGTAGTTAGTGTTAATGGGAAAGTTGCTGGGTGAAGACAAGGAGTGAAGCCAAGCAGTATGGAAAGGGTCCTCTGTCTGAGCAGCTGTCTGTTGTGAGTGGGGCACGGCAGGCTAAGTTCTTCTATCTCCTTCTAGGAGCAAAATCCTCAAAGCATTATCTCTGCATGATTGATCAGGGTCTGCTGTTAAAGTTGTCTGTGCAGAACAATGTCAAAGCAGAGTTGTCCTTTAAGCATTGCTAGCAGCCATCCAAAGTATGGGCGCCAAGGTGAATTGATGCTCAAGTGCTCTGTGTAACATAGGTCTTTTTCTTGTGCGGGTTTCTTGGGGAAGGCAAGTGGTGAAAGTTGGCCTAGGCTTAGCAAGGGACTGGCAACTGGTGAGGCCAAGATGCCATGTGAGGATGGTGTTTGTGAAGATGTTTGAAGATGCTACAAAGCAGAGAAAGGCAAAATGTTGTAATGAAGAAGTGAAGCAAGCAGAGCCGAAGGTTCCTGGATGCTTTAGAAAGTCACTAGATTGGTTGCAACCTGAAGAAATAGTTGCAGAGGAAGAAAGTAAAGAGCCTGCCGTGACCCGGATTCGAACCGGGGTTGCTGCGGCCACAACGCAGAGTACTAACCACTATACGATCACAGCATGTTAATCGAGCCAGGTAGGAGTCGAACCTACAATCTTCTGATCCGTAGTCAGACGCGTTATCCATTGCGCCACTGGCCCTACTGCTGACATACGTATAGCAAGTTTTTCTTGCGGCCGCAAGGAGACCGGGCCTCGTTGAAGTGCCCTATTCCACTGAACGTCTTCTGTAGCGAGAACTTCTTTGAGAGATAATCTCTATAAAAATGTCATGAATTTGCTCTCTCTGAGTCCAGATATTCACAATGCTGTTCTAAAAGCTTGAAGAAGGTTGCAAGAGGAGTGCAGAAAGCAGCCTGCCGTAAACCGTATTCACACCAGGTTGCTTGCAGCCATAACAAAGAGTACTAGCCACTATAGGATCAGGGCACATTTTGTATGCTAGTCCCGGAGTTATTCACACATTTCTTAAGCTGTTGTTGTTGCAGCCGCACCGAGTGTAGTTAGTGTTAACGGGAAAGTTGCTGGGTGAAGACAAGGAGTGAAGCCAAGCAGTATGGAAAGGGTCCTCTGTCTGAGCAGCTGTCTGTTGTGAGTGGGGCACGGCAGGCTAAGTTCTTCTATCTCCTTCTAGGAGCAAAATCCTCAAAGCATTATCTCTGCATGATTGATCAGGGTCTGCTGTTAAAGTTGTCTGTGCAGAACAATGTCAAAGCAGAGTTGTCCTTTAAGCATTGCTAGCAGCCATCCAAAGTATGGGCGCCAAGGTGAATTGATGCTCAAGTGCTCTGTGTAACATAGGTCTTTTTCTTGTGCGGGTTTCTTGGGGAAGGCAAGTGGTGAAAGTTGGCCTAGGCTTAGCAAGGGACTGGCAACTGGTGAGGCCAAGATGCCATGTGAGGATGGTGTTTGTGAAGATGTTTGAAGATGCTACAAAGCAGAGAAAGGCAAAATGTTGTAATGAAGAAGTGAAGCAAGCAGAGCCGAAGGTTCCTGGATGCTTTAGAAAGTCACTAGATTGGTTGCAACCTGAAGAAATAGTTGCAGAGGAAGAAAGTAAAGAGCCTGCCATGACCCGGATTCGAACCAGGGTTGCTGCGGCCACAACGCAGAGTACTAACCACTATACGATCACGGCATGTTAATCGAGCCAGGTAGGAGTCGAACCTACAATCTTCTGATCCGTAGTCAGACGCGTTATCCGTTGCGCCACTGGCCCTACTGCTGACATATGTATAGCAAGTTTTTCTTGTGGCCGCAAGGAGACCGGGCCTCGTTGAAGTGCCCTATTCCACTGAACGTCTTCTGTAGCGAGAACTTCTTTGAGAGATAATCTCTATAAAAATGTCATGAATTTGCTCTCTCTGAGTCCAGATATTCACAATGCTGTTCTAAAAGCTTGAAGAAGGTTGCAAGAGGAGTGCAGAAAGCAGCCTGCCGTAAACCGTATTCACACCAGGTTGCTTGCAGCCATAACAAAGAGTACTAGCCACTATAGGATCAGGGCACATTTTGTATGCTAGTCCCGGAGTTATTCACACATTTCTTAAGCTGTTGTTGTTGCAGCCGCACCGAGTGTAGTTAGTGTTAATGGGAAAGTTGCTGGGTGAAGACAAGGAGTGAAGCCAAGCAGTATGGAAAGGGTCCTCTGTCTGAGCAGCTGTCTGTTGTGAGTGGGGCACGGCAGGCTAAGTTCTTCTATCTCCTTCTAGGAGCAAAATCCTCAAAGCATTATCTCTGCATGATTGATCAGGGTCTGCTGTTAAAGTTGTCTGTGCAGAACAATGTCAAAGCAGAGTTGTCCTTTAAGCATTGCTAGCAGCCATCCAAAGTATGGGCGCCAAGGTGAATTGATGCTCAAGTGCTCTGTGTAACATAGGTCTTTTTCTTGTGCGGGTTTCTTGGGGAAGGCAAGTGGTGAAAGTTGGCCTAGGCTTAGCAAGGGACTGGCAACTGGTGAGGCCAAGATGCCATGTGAGGATGGTGTTTGTGAAGATGTTTGAAGATGCTACAAAGCAGAGAAAGGCAAAATGTTGTAATGAAGAAGTGAAGCAAGCAGAGCCGAAGGTTCCTGGATGCTTTAGAAAGTCACTAGATTGGTTGCAACCTGAAGAAATAGTTGCAGAGGAAGAAAGTAAAGAGCCTGCCGTGACCCGGATTCGAACCGGGGTTGCTGCAGCCACAACGCAGAGTACTAACCACTATACGATCACGGCATGTTAATCGAGCCAGGTAGGAGTCGAACCTACAATCTTCTGATCCGTAGTCAGACGCGTTATCCATTGCGCCACTGGCCCTACTGTTGACATACGTATAGCAAGTTTTTCTTGCGGCCGCAAGGAGACCGGGCCTCGTTGAAGTGCCCTATTCCACTGAACGTCTTCTGTAGCGAGAACTTCTTTGAGAGATAATCTCTATAAAAATGTCATGAATTTGCTCTCTCTGAGTCCAGATATTCACAATGCTGTTCTAAAAGCTTAAAGAAGGTTGCAAGAGGAGTGCAGAAAGCAGCCTGCCGTAAACCGTATTCACACCAGGTTGCTTGCAGCCATAACAAAGAGTACTAGCCACTATAGGATCAGGGCACATTTTGTATGCTAGTCCCGGAGTTATTCACACATTTCTTAAGCTGTTGTTGTTGCAGCCGCACCGAGTGTAGTTAGTGTTAACGGGAAAGTTGCTGGGTGAAGACAAGGAGTGAAGCCAAGCAGTATGGAAAGGGTCCTCTGTCTGAGCAGCTGTCTGTTGTGAGTGGGGCACGGCAGGCTAAGTTCTTCTATCTCCTTCTAGGAGCAAAATCCTCAAAGCATTATCTCTGCATGATTGATCAGGGTCTGCTGTTAAAGTTGTCTGTGCAGAACAATGTCAAAGCAGAGTTGTCCTTTAAGCATTGCTAGCAGCCATCCAAAGTATGGGCGCCAAGGTGAATTGATGCTCAAGTGCTCTGTGTAACATAGGTCTTTTTCTTGTGCGGGTTTCTTGGGGAAGGCAAGTGGTGAAAGTTGGCCTAGGCTTAGCAAGGGACTGGCAACTGGTGAGGCCAAGATGCCATGTGAGGATGGTGTTTGTGAAGATGTTTGAAGATGCTACAAAGCAGAGAAAGGCAAAATGCTGTAATGAAGAAGTGAAGCAAGCAGAGCCGAAGGTTCCTGGATGCTTTAGAAAGTCACTAGATTGGTTGCAACCTGAAGAAATAGTTGCAGAGGAAGAAAGTAAAGAGCCTGCCATGACCCAGATTCGAACCGGGGTTGCTGCGGCCACAACGCAGAGTACTAACCACTATACGATCACGGCATGTTAATCGAGCCAGGTAGGAGTCGAACCTACAATCTTCTGATCCGTAGTCAGACGCGTTATCCATTGCGCCACTGGCCCTACTGCTGACATACGTATAGCAAGTTTTTCTTGCGGCCGCAAGGAGACCGGGCCTCGTTGAAGTGCCCTATTCCACTGAACGTCTTCTGTAGCGAGAACTTCTTTGAGAGATAATCTCTATAAAAATGTCATGAATTTGCTCTCTCTGAGTCCAGATATTCACAATGTTGTTCTAAAAGCTTGAAGAAGGTTGCAAGAGGAGTGCAGAAAGCAGCCTGCCGTAAACCGTATTCACACCAGGTTGCTTGCAGCCATAACAAAGAGTACTAGCCACTATAGGATCAGGGCACATTTTGTATGCTAGTCCCGGAGTTATTCACACATTTCTTAAGCTGTTGTTGTTGCAGCCGCACCGAGTGTAGTTAGTGTTAACGGGAAAGTTGCTGGGTGAAGACAAGGAGTGAAGCCAAGCAGTATGGAAAGGGTCCTCTGTCTGAGCAGCTGTCTGTTGTGAGTGGGGCACGGCAGGCTAAGTTCTTCTATCTCCTTCTAGGAGCAAAATCCTCAAAGCATTATCTCTGCATGATTGATCAGGGTCTGCTGTTAAAGTTGTCTGTGCAGAACAATGTCAAAGCAGAGTTGTCCTTTAAGCATTGCTAGCAGCCATCCAAAGTATGGGCGCCAAGGTGAATTGATGCTCAAGTGCTCTGTGTAACATAGGTCTTTTTCTTGTGCGGGTTTCTTGGGGAAGGCAAGTGGTGAAAGTTGGCCTAGGCTTAGCAAGGGACTGGCAACTGGTGAGGCCAAGATGCCATGTGAGGATGGTGTTTGTGAAGATGTTTGAAGATGCTACAAAGCAGAGAAAGGCAAAATGTTGTAATGAAGAAGTGAAGCAAGCAGAGCCGAAGGTTCCTGGATGCTTTAGAAAGTCACTAGATTGGTTGCAACCTGAAGAAATAGTTGCAGAGGAAGAAAGTAAAGAGCCTGCCGTGACCCGGGGTTGCTGCGGCCACAACGCAGAGTACTAACCACTATACGATCACGGCATGTTAATCGAGCCAGGTAGGAGTCGAACCTACAATCTTCTGATCCGTAGTCAGACGCGTTATCCATTGCGCCACTGGCCCTACTGCTGACATACGTATAGCAAGTTTTTCTTGCGGCCGCAAGGAGACCGGGCCTCGTTGAAGTGCCCTATTCCACTGAACGTCTTCTGTAGCGAGAACTTCTTTGAGAGATAATCTCTATAAAAATGTCATGAATTTGCTCTCTCTGAGTCCAGATATTCACAATGCTGTTCTAAAAGCTTGAAGAAGGTTGCAAGAGGAGTGCAGAAAGCAGCCTGCCGTAAACCGTATTCACACCAGGTTGCTTGCAGCCATAACAAAGAGTACTAGCCACTATAGGATCAGGGCACATTTTGTATGCTAGTCCCGGAGTTATTCACACATTTCTTAAGCTGTTGTTGTTGCAGCCGCACCGAGTGTAGTTAGTGTTAACGGGAAAGTTGCTGGGTGAAGACAAGGAGTGAAGCCAAGCAGTATGGAAAGGGTCCTCTGTCTGAGCAGCTGTCTGTTGTGAGTGGGGCACGGCAGGCTAAGTTCTTCTATCTCCTTCTAGGAGCAAAATCCTCAAAGCATTATCTCTGCATGATTGATCAGGGTCTGCTGTTAAAGTTGTCTGTGCAGAACAATGTCAAAGCAGAGTTGTCCTTTAAGCATTGCTAGCAGCCATCCAAAGTATGGGCGCCAAGGTGAATTGATGCTCAAGTGCTCTGTGTAACATAGGTCTTTTTCTTGTGCGGGTTTCTTGGGGAAGGCAAGTGGTGAAAGTTGGCCTAGGCTTAGCAAGGGACTGGCAACTGGTGAGGCCAAGATGCCATGTGAGGATGGTGTTTGTGAAGATGTTTGAAGATGCTACAAAGCAGAGAAAGGCAAAATGTTGTAATGAAGAAGTGAAGCAAGCAGAGCCGAAGGTTCCTGGATGCTTTAGAAAGTCACTAGATTGGTTGCAACCTGAAGAAATAGTTGCAGAGGAAGAAAGTAAAGAGCCTGCCGTGACCCGGGGTTGCTGTGGCCACAACGCAGAGTACTAACCACTATACGATCACGGCATGTTAATCGAGCCAGGTAGGAGTCGAACTTACAATCTTCTGATCCGTAGTCAGACGCGTTATCCATTGCGCCACTGGCCCTACTGCTGACATACGTATAGCAAGTTTTTCTTGCGGCCGCAAGGAGACCGGGCCTCGTTGAAGTGCCCTATTCCACTGAACGTCTTCTGTAGCGAGAACTTCTTTGAGAGATAATCTCTATAAAAATGTCATGAATTTGCTCTCTCTGAGTCCAGATATTCACAATGCTGTTCTAAAAGCTTGAAGAAGGTTGCAAGAGGAGTGCAGAAAGCAGCCTGCCGTAAACCGTATTCACACCAGGTTGCTTGCAGCCATAACAAAGAGTACTAGCCACTATAGGATCAGGGCACATCTTGTATGCTAGTCCCGGAGTTATTCACACATTTCTTAAGCTGTTGTTGTTGCAGCCGCACCGAGTGTAGTTAGTGTTAACGGGAAAGTTGCTGGGTGAAGACAAGGAGTGAAGCCAAGCAGTATGGAAAGGGTCCTCTGTCTGAGCAGCTGTCTGTTGTGAGTGGGGCACGGCAGGCTAAGTTCTTCTATCTCCTTCTAGGAGCAAAATCCTCAAAGCATTATCTCTGCATGATTGATCAGGGTCTGCTGTTAAAGTTGTCTGTGCAGAACAATGTCAAAGCAGAGTTGTCCTTTAAGCATTGCTAGCAGCCATCCAAAGTATGGGCGCCAAGGTGAATTGATGCTCAAGTGCTCTGTGTAACATAGGTCTTTTTCTTGTGCGGGTTTCTTGGGGAAGGCAAGTGGTGAAAGTTGGCCTAGGCTTAGCAAGGGACTGGCAACTGGTGAGGCCAAGATGCCATGTGAGGATGGTGTTTGTGAAGATGTTTGAAGATGCTACAAAGCAGAGAAAGGCAAAATGTTGTAATGAAGAAGTGAAGCAAGCAGAGCCGAAGGTTCCTGGATGCTTTAGAAAGTCACTAGATTGGTTGCAACCTGAAGAAATAGTTGCAGAGGAAGAAAGTAAAGAGCCTGCCGTGACCCGGGGTTGCTGCGGCCACAACGCAGAGTACTAACCACTATACGATCACGGCATGTTAATCGAGCCAGGTAGGAGTCGAACCTACAATCTTCTGATCCGTAGTCAGACGCGTTATCCATTGCGCCACTGGCCCTACTGCTGACATACGTATAGCAAGTTTTTCTTGCGGCCGCAAGGAGACCGGGCCTCGTTGAAGTGCCCTATTCCACTGAACGTCTTCTGTAGCGAGAACTTCTTTGAGAGATAATCTCTATAAAAATGTCATGAATTTGCTCTCTCTGAGTCCAGATATTCACAATGCTGTTCTAAAAGCTTGAAGAAGGTTGCAAGAGGAGTGCAGAAAGCAGCCTGCCGTAAACCGTATTCACACCAGGTTGCTTGCAGCCATAACAAAGAGTACTAGCCACTATAGGATCAGGGCACATTTTGTATGCTAGTCCCGGAGTTATTCACACATTTCTTAAGCTGTTGTTGTTGCAGCCGCACCGAGTGTAGTTAGTGTTAACGGGAAAGTTGCTGGGTGAAGACAAGGAGTGAAGCCAAGCAGTATGGAAAGGGTCCTCTGTCTGAGCAGCTGTCTGTTGTGAGTGGGGCACGGCAGGCTAAGTTCTTCTATCTCCTTCTAGGAGCAAAATCCTCAAAGCATTATCTCTGCATGATTGATCAGGGTCTGCTGTTAAAGTTGTCTGTGCAGAACAATGTCAAAGCAGAGTTGTCCTTTAAGCATTGCTAGCAGCCATCCAAAGTATGGGCGCCAAGGTGAATTGATGCTCAAGTGCTCTGTGTAACATAGGTCTTTTTCTTGTGCGGGTTTCTTGGGGAAGGCAAGTGGTGAAAGTTGGCCTAGGCTTAGCAAGGGACTGGCAACTGGTGAGGCCAAGATGCCATGTGAGGATGGTGTTTGTGAAGATGTTTGAAGATGCTACAAAGCAGAGAAAGGCAAAATGTTGTAATGAAGAAGTGAAGCAAGCAGAGCCGAAGGTTCCTGGATGCTTTAGAAAGTCACTAGATTGGTTGCAACCTGAAGAAATAGTTGCAGAGGAAGAAAGTAAAGAGCCTGCCGTGACCCGGATTCGAACCGGGGTTGCTGCGGCCACAACGCAGAGTACTAACCACTATACGATCACGGCATGTTAATCGAGCCAGGTAGGAGTCGAACCTACAATCTTCTGATCCGTAGTCAGACGCGTTATCCATTGCGCCACTGGCCCTACTGCTGACATACGTATAGCAAGTTTTTCTTGCGGCCGCAAGGAGACCGGGCCTCGTTGAAGTGCCCTATTCCACTGAACGTCTTCTGTAGCGAGAACTTCTTTGAGAGATAATCTCTATAAAAATGTCATGAATTTGCTCTCTCTGAGTCCAGATATTCACAATGCTGTTCTAAAAGCTTGAAGAAGGTTGCAAGAGGAGTGCAGAAAGCAGCCTGCCGTAAACCGTATTCACACCAGGTTGCTTGCAGCCATAACAAAGAGTACTAGCCACTATAGGATCAGGGCACATTTTGTATGCTAGTCCCGGAGTTATTCACACATTTCTTAAGCTGTTGTTGTTGCAGCCGCACCGAGTGTAGTTAGTGTTAACGGGAAAGTTGCTGGGTGAAGACAAGGAGTGAAGCCAAGCAGTATGGAAAGGGTCCTCTGTCTGAGCAGCTGTCTGTTGTGAGTGGGGCACGGCAGGCTAAGTTCTTCTATCTCCTTCTAGGAGCAAAATCCTCAAAGCATTATCTCTGCATGATTGATCAGGGTCTGCTGTTAAAGTTGTCTGTGCAGAACAATGTCAAAGCAGAGTTGTCCTTTAAGCATTGCTAGCAGCCATCCAAAGTATGGGCGCCAAGGTGAATTGATGCTCAAGTGCTCTGTGTAACATAGGTCTTTTTCTTGTGCGGGTTTCTTGGGGAAGGCAAGTGGTGAAAGTTGGCCTAGGCTTAGCAAGGGACTGGCAACTGGTGAGGCCAAGATGCCATGTGAGGATGGTGTTTGTGAAGATGTTTGAAGATGCTACAAAGCAGAGAAAGGCAAAATGTTGTAATGAAGAAGTGAAGCAAGCAGAGCCTAAGGTTCCTGGATGCTTTAGAAAGTCACTAGATTGGTTGCAACCTGAAGAAATAGTTGCAGAGGAAGAAAGTAAAGAGCCTGCCGTGACCCGGATTCGAACCCGGGTTGCTGCGGCCACAACGCAGAGTACTAACCACTATACGATCACGGCAATCGAGCCAGGTAGGAGTCGAACCTACAATCTTCTGATCCGTAGTCAGACGCGTTATCCATTGCGCCACTGGCCCTACTGCTGACATACGTATAGCAAGTTTTTCTTGCGGCCGCAAGGAGACCGGGCCTCGTTGAAGTGCCCTATTCCACTGAACGTCTTCTGTAGCGAGAACTTCTTTGAGAGATAATCTCTATAAAAATGTCATGAATTTGCTCTCTCTGAGTCCAGATATTCACAATGCTGTTCTAAAAGCTTGAAGAAGGTTGCAAGAGGAGTGCAGAAAGCAGCCTGCCGTAAACCGTATTCACACCAGGTTGCTTGCAGCCATAACAAAGAGTACTAGCCACTATAGGATCAGGGCACATTTTGTATGCTAGTCCCGGAGTTATTCACACATTTCTTAAGCTGTTGTTGTTGCAGCCGCACCGAGTGTAGTTAGTGTTAACGGGAAAGTTGCTGGGTGAAGACAAGGAGTGAAGCCAAGCAGTATGGAAAGGGTCCTCTGTCTGAGCAGCTGTCTGTTGTGAGTGGGGCACGGCAGGCTAAGTTCTTCTATCTCCTTCTAGGAGCAAAATCCTCAAAGCATTATCTCTGCATGATTGATCAGGGTCTGCTGTTAAAGTTGTCTGTGCAGAACAATGTCAAAGCAGAGTTGTCCTTTAAGCATTGCTAGCAGCCATCCAAAGTATGGGCGCCAAGGTGAATTGATGCTCAAGTGCTCTGTGTAACATAGGTCTTTTTCTTGTGCGGGTTTCTTGGGGAAGGCAAGTGGTGAAAGTTGGCCTAGGCTTAGCAAGGGACTGGCAACTGGTGAGGCCAAGATGCCATGTGAGGATGGTGTTTGTGAAGATGTTTGAAGATGCTACAAAGCAGAGAAAGGCAAAATGTTGTAATGAAGAAGTGAAGCAAGCAGAGCCTAAGGTTCCTGGATGCTTTAGAAAGTCACTAGATTGGTTGCAACCTGAAGAAATAGTTGCAGAGGAAGAAAGTAAAGAGCCTGCCGTGACTCGGATTCAAACCAGGGTTGTTGCAGCCTCAACGCAGAGTACTAACCACTATACGATCATGGCATGTTAAACGAGCCAGGTAGGAGTCAAACCTACAATCTTCTGATCCGTAGTCAGACGCGTTATCCATTGCGCCACTGGCCCTACTGCTGACATATGTATAGCAAGTTTTTCTTGCGGCCGCAAGGAGACCGGGCCTCGTTGAAGTGCCCTATTCTACTGAACGTCTTCTGTAGCGAGAACTTCTTTGAGAGATAATCTCTATAAAAATGTCATGAATTTGCTCTTTCTGAGTCCAGATATTCACAATGCTGTTCTAAAAGCTTGAAGAAGGTTGCAAGAGGAGTGCAGAAAGCAGCCTGCCGTAAACCGTATTCACACCAGGTTGCTTGCAGCCACAACAAAGAGTACTAGCCACTATAGGATCAGGGCACATTTTGTATGCTAGTCCCGGAGTTATTCACACATTTCTTAAGCTGTTGTTGTTGCAGCCGCACCGAGTGTAGTTAGTGTTAATGGGAAAGTTGCTGGGTGAAGACAAGGAGTGAAGCCAAGCAGTATGGAAAGGGTCCTCTGTCTGAGCAGCTGTCTGTTGTGAGTGGGGCACGGCAAGCTAAGTTCTTCTATCTCCTTCTAGGAGCAAAATCCTCAAAGCATTATCTCTGCATGATTGATCAGGGTCTGCTGTTAAAGTTGTCTGTGCAGAACAATGTCAAAGCAGAGTTGTCCTTTAAGCATTGCTAGCAGCCATCCAAAGTATGGGCGCCAAGGTGAATTGATGCTCAAGTGCTCTGTGTAACATAGGTCTTTTTCTTGTGCGGGTTTCTTGGGGAAGGCAAGTGGTGAAAGTTGGCCTAGGCTTAGCAAGGGACTGGCAACTGGTGAGGCCAAGATGCCATGTGAGGATGGTGTTTGTGAAGATGTTTGAAGATGCTACAAAGCAGAGAAAGGCAAAATGTTGTAATGAAGAAGTGAAGCAAGCAGAGCCGAAGGTTCCTGGATGCTTTAGAAAGTCACTAGATTGGTTGCAACCTGAAGAAATAGTTGCAGAGGAAGAAAGTAAAGAGCCTGCCGTGACCCGGATTCGAACCGGGGTTGCTGCGGCCACAACGCAGAGTACTAACCACTATACGATCACGGCATGTTAATCGAGCCAGGTAGGAGTCGAACCTACAATCTTCTGATCCGTAGTCAGACGCGTTATCCATTGCGCCACTGGCCCTACTGCTGACATACGTATAGCAAGTTTTTCTTGCGGCCGCAAGGAGACCGGGCCTCGTTGAAGTGCCCTATTCCACTGAACGTCTTCTGTAGCGAGAACTTCTTTGAGAGATAATCTCTATAAAAATGTCATGAATTTGCTCTCTCTGAGTCCAGATATTCACAATGCTGTTCTAAAAGCTTGAAGAAGGTTGCAAGAGGAGTGCAGAAAGCAGCCTGCCGTAAACCGTATTCACACCAGGTTGCTTGCAGCCATAACAAAGAGTACTAGCCACTATAGGATCAGGGCACATTTTGTATGCTAGTCCCGGAGTTATTCACACATTTCTTAAGCTGTTGTTGTTGCAGCCGCACCGAGTGTAGTTAGTGTTAACGGGAAAGTTGCTGGGTGAAGACAAGGAGTGAAGCCAAGCAGTATGGAAAGGGTCCTCTGTCTGAGCAGCTGTCTGTTGTGAGTGGGGCACGGCAGGCTAAGTTCTTCTATCTCCTTCTAGGAGCAAAATCCTCAAAGCATTATCTCTGCATGATTGATCAGGGTCTGCTGTTAAAGTTGTCTGTGCAGAACAATGTCAAAGCAGAGTTGTCCTTTAAGCATTGCTAGCAGCCATCCAAAGTATGGGCGCCAAGGTGAATTGATGCTCAAGTGCTCTGTGTAACATAGGTCTTTTTCTTGTGCGGGTTTCTTGGGGAAGGCAAGTGGTGAAAGTTGGCCTAGGCTTAGCAAGGGACTGGCAACTGGTGAGGCCAAGATGCCATGTGAGGATGGTGTTTGTGAAGATGTTTGAAGATGCTACAAAGCAGAGAAAGGCAAAATGTTGTAATGAAGAAGTGAAGCAAGCAGAGCCGAAGGTTCCTGGATGCTTTAGAAAGTCACTAGATTGGTTGCAACCTGAAGAAATAGTTGCAGAGGAAGAAAGTAAAGAGCCTGCCATGACCCGGATTCGAACCAGGGTTGCTGCGGCCAAAACGCAGAGTACTAACCACTATACGATCACGGCATGTTAATCGAGCCAGGTAGGAGTCGAACCTACAATCTTCTGATCCGTAGTCAGACGCGTTATCCGTTGCGCCACTGGCCCTACTGCTGACATATGTATAGCAAGTTTTTCTTGTGGCCGCAAGGAGACCGGGCCTCGTTGAAGTGCCCTATTCCACTGAACGTCTTCTGTAGCGAGAACTTCTTTGAGAGATAATCTCTATAAAAATGTCATGAATTTGCTCTCTCTGAGTCCAGATATTCACAATGCTGTTCTAAAAGCTTGAAGAAGGTTGCAAGAGGAGTGCAGAAAGCAGCCTGCCGTAAACCGTATTCACACCAGGTTGCTTGCAGCCATAACAAAGAGTACTAGCCACTATAGGATCAGGGCACATTTTGTATGCTAGTCCCGGAGTTATTCACACATTTCTTAAGCTGTTGTTGTTGCAGCCGCACCGAGTGTAGTTAGTGTTAACGGGAAAGTTGCTGGGTGAAGACAAGGAGTGAAGCCAAGCAGTATGGAAAGGGTCCTCTGTCTGAGCAGCTGTCTGTTGTGAGTGGGGCACGGCAGGCTAAGTTCTTCTATCTCCTTCTAGGAGCAAAATCCTCAAAGCATTATCTCTGCATGATTGATCAGGGTCTGCTGTTAAAGTTGTCTGTGCAGAACAATGTCAAAGCAGAGTTGTCCTTTAAGCATTGCTAGCAGCCATCCAAAGTATGGGCGCCAAGGTGAATTGATGCTCAAGTGCTCTGTGTAACATAGGTCTTTTTCTTGTGCGGGTTTCTTGGGGAAGGCAAGTGGTGAAAGTTGGCCTAGGCTTAGCAAGGGACTGGCAACTGGTGAGGCCAAGATGCCATGTGAGGATGGTGTTTGTGAAGATGTTTGAAGATGCTACAAAGCAGAGAAAGGCAAAATGTTGTAATGAAGAAGTGAAGCAAGCAGAGCCGAAGGTTCCTGGATGCTTTAGAAAGTCACTAGATTGGTTGCAACCTGAAGAAATAGTTGCAGAGGAAGAAAGTAAAGAGCCTGCCGTGACCCGGATTCGAACCGGGGTTGCTGCGGCCACAACGCAGAGTACTAACCACTATACGATCACGGCATGTTAATCGAGCCAGGTAGGAGTCGAACCTACAATCTTCTGATCCGTAGTCAGACGCGTTATCCATTGCGCCACTGGCCCTACTGCTGACATACGTATAGCAAGTTTTTCTTGCGGCCGCAAGGAGACCGGGCCTCGTTGAAGTGCCCTATTCCACTGAACGTCTTCTGTAGCGAGAACTTCTTTGAGAGATAATCTCTATAAAAATGTCATGAATTTGCTCTCTCTGAGTCCAGATATTCACAATGCTGTTCTAAAAGCTTGAAGAAGGTTGCAAGAGGAGTGCAGAAAGCAGCCTGCCGTAAACCGTATTCACACCAGGTTGCTTGCAGCCATAACAAAGAGTACTAGCCACTATAGGATCAGGGCACATTTTGTATGCTAGTCCCGGAGTTATTCACACATTTCTTAAGCTGTTGTTGTTGCAGCCGCACCGAGTGTAGTTAGTGTTAACGGGAAAGTTGCTGGGTGAAGACAAGGAGTGAAGCCAAGCAGTATGGAAAGGGTCCTCTGTCTGAGCAGCTGTCTGTTGTGAGTGGGGCACGGCAGGCTAAGTTCTTCTATCTCCTTCTAGGAGCAAAATCCTCAAAGCATTATCTCTGCATGATTGATCAGGGTCTGCTGTTAAAGTTGTCTGTGCAGAACAATGTCAAAGCAGAGTTGTCCTTTAAGCATTGCTAGCAGCCATCCAAAGTATGGGCGCCAAGGTGAATTGATGCTCAAGTGCTCTGTGTAACATAGGTCTTTTTCTTGTGCGGGTTTCTTGGGGAAGGCAAGTGGTGAAAGTTGGCCTAGGCTTAGCAAGGGACTGGCAACTGGTGAGGCCAAGATGCCATGTGAGGATGGTGTTTGTGAAGATGTTTGAAGATGCTACAAAGCAGAGAAAGGCAAAATGTTGTAATGAAGAAGTGAAGCAAGCAGAGCCTAAGGTTCCTGGATGCTTTAGAAAGTCACTAGATTGGTTGCAACCTGAAGAAATAGTTGCAGAGGAAGAAAGTAAAGAGCCTGCCGTGACTCGGATTCAAACCAGGGTTGTTGCAGCCTCAACGCAGAGTACTAACCACTATACGATCATGGCATGTTAAACGAGCCAGGTAGGAGTCAAACCTACAATCTTCTGATCCGTAGTCAGACGCGTTATCCATTGCGCCACTGGCCCTACTGCTGACATATGTATAGCAAGTTTTTCTTGCGGCCGCAAGGAGACCGGGCCTCGTTGAAGTGCCCTATTCTACTGAACGTCTTCTGTAGCGAGAACTTCTTTGAGAGATAATCTCTATAAAAATGTCATGAATTTGCTCTTTCTGAGTCCAGATATTCACAATGCTGTTCTAAAAGCTTGAAGAAGGTTGCAAGAGGAGTGCAGAAAGCAGCCTGCCGTAAACCGTATTCACACCAGGTTGCTTGCAGCCACAACAAAGAGTACTAGCCACTATAGGATCAGGGCACATTTTGTATGCTAGTCCCGGAGTTATTCACACATTTCTTAAGCTGTTGTTGTTGCAGCCGCACCGAGTGTAGTTAGTGTTAATGGGAAAGTTGCTGGGTGAAGACAAGGAGTGAAGCCAAGCAGTATGGAAAGGGTCCTCTGTCTGAGCAGCTGTCTGTTGTGAGTGGGGCACGGCAGGCTAAGTTCTTCTATCTCCTTCTAGGAGCAAAATCCTCAAAGCATTATCTCTGCATGATTGATCAGGGTCTGCTGTTAAAGTTGTCTGTGCAGAACAATGTCAAAGCAGAGTTGTCCTTTAAGCATTGCTAGCAGCCATCCAAAGTATGGGCGCCAAGGTGAATTGATGCTCAAGTGCTCTGTGTAACATAGGTCTTTTTCTTGTGCGGGTTTCTTGGGGAAGGCAAGTGGTGAAAGTTGGCCTAGGCTTAGCAAGGGACTGGCAACTGGTGAGGCCAAGATGCCATGTGAGGATGGTGTTTGTGAAGATGTTTGAAGATGCTACAAAGCAGAGAAAGGCAAAATGTTGTAATGAAGAAGTGAAGCAAGCAGAGCCGAAGGTTCCTGGATGCTTTAGAAAGTCACTAGATTGGTTGCAACCTGAAGAAATAGTTGCAGAGGAAGAAAGTAAAGAGCCTGCCGTGACCCGGATTCGAACCGGGGTTGCTGCGGCCACAACGCAGAGTACTAACCACTATACGATCACGGCATGTTAATCGAGCCAGGTAGGAGTCGAACCTACAATCTTCTGATCCGTAGTCAGACGCGTTATCCATTGCGCCACTGGCCCTACTGCTGACATACGTATAGCAAGTTTTTCTTGCGGCCGCAAGGAGACCGGGCCTCGTTGAAGTGCCCTATTCCACTGAACGTCTTCTGTAGCGAGAACTTCTTTGAGAGATAATCTCTATAAAAATGTCATGAATTTGCTCTCTCTGAGTCCAGATATTCACAATGCTGTTCTAAAAGCTTGAAGAAGGTTGCAAGAGGAGTGCAGAAAGCAGCCTGCCGTAAACCGTATTCACACCAGGTTGCTTGCAGCCATAACAAAGAGTACTAGCCACTATAGGATCAGGGCACATTTTGTATGCTAGTCCCGGAGTTATTCACACATTTCTTAAGCTGTTGTTGTTGCAGCCGCACCGAGTGTAGTTAGTGTTAACGGGAAAGTTGCTGGGTGAAGACAAGGAGTGAAGCCAAGCAGTATGGAAAGGGTCCTCTGTCTGAGCAGCTGTCTGTTGTGAGTGGGGCACGGCAGGCTAAGTTCTTCTATCTCCTTCTAGGAGCAAAATCCTCAAAGCATTATCTCTGCATGATTGATCAGGGTCTGCTGTTAAAGTTGTCTGTGCAGAACAATGTCAAAGCAGAGTTGTCCTTTAAGCATTGCTAGCAGCCATCCAAAGTATGGGCGCCAAGGTGAATTGATGCTCAAGTGCTCTGTGTAACATAGGTCTTTTTCTTGTGCGGGTTTCTTGGGGAAGGCAAGTGGTGAAAGTTGGCCTAGGCTTAGCAAGGGACTGGCAACTGGTGAGGCCAAGATGCCATGTGAGGATGGTGTTTGTGAAGATGTTTGAAGATGCTACAAAGCAGAGAAAGGCAAAATGTTGTAATGAAGAAGTGAAGCAAGCAGAGCCGAAGGTTCCTGGATGCTTTAGAAAGTCACTAGATTGGTTGCAACCTGAAGAAATAGTTGCAGAGGAAGAAAGTAAAGAGCCTGCCATGACCCGGATTCGAACCAGGGTTGCTGCGGCCACAACGCAGAGTACTAACCACTATACGATCACGGCATGTTAATCGAGCCAGGTAGGAGTCGAACCTACAATCTTCTGATCCGTAGTCAGACGCGTTATCCGTTGCGCCACTGGCCCTACTGCTGACATATGTATAGCAAGTTTTTCTTGTGGCCGCAAGGAGACCGGGCCTCGTTGAAGTGCCCTATTCCACTGAACGTCTTCTGTAGCGAGAACTTCTTTGAGAGATAATCTCTATAAAAATGTCATGAATTTGCTCTCTCTGAGTCCAGATATTCACAATGCTGTTCTAAAAGCTTGAAGAAGGTTGCAAGAGGAGTGCAGAAAGCAGCCTGCCGTAAACCGTATTCACACCAGGTTGCTTGCAGCCATAACAAAGAGTACTAGCCACTATAGGATCAGGGCACATTTTGTATGCTAGTCCCGGAGTTATTCACACATTTCTTAAGCTGTTGTTGTTGCAGCCGCACCGAGTGTAGTTAGTGTTAATGGGAAAGTTGCTGGGTGAAGACAAGGAGTGAAGCCAAGCAGTATGGAAAGGGTCCTCTGTCTGAGCAGCTGTCTGTTGTGAGTGGGGCACGGCAGGCTAAGTTCTTCTATCTCCTTCTAGGAGCAAAATCCTCAAAGCATTATCTCTGGATGATTGATCAGGGTCTGCTGTTAAAGTTGTCTGTGCAGAACAATGTCAAAGCAGAGTTGTCCTTTAAGCATTGCTAGCAGCCATCCAAAGTATGGGCGCCAAGGTGAATTGATGCTCAAGTGCTCTGTGTAACATAGGTCTTTTTCTTGTGCGGGTTTCTTGGGGAAGGCAAGTGGTGAAAGTTGGCCTAGGCTTAGCAAGGGACTGGCAACTGGTGAGGCCAAGATGCCATGTGAGGATGGTGTTTGTGAAGATGTTTGAAGATGCTACAAAGCAGAGAAAGGCAAAATGTTGTAATGAAGAAGTGAAGCAAGCAGAGCCGAAGGTTCCTGGATGCTTTAGAAAGTCACTAGATTGGTTGCAACCTGAAGAAATAGTTGCAGAGGAAGAAAGTAAAGAGCCTGCCGTGACCCGGATTCGAACCGGGGTTGCTGCAGCCACAACGCAGAGTACTAACCACTATACGATCACGGCATGTTAATCGAGCCAGGTAGGAGTCGAACCTACAATCTTCTGATCCGTAGTCAGACGCGTTATCCATTGCGCCACTGGCCCTACTGTTGACATACGTATAGCAAGTTTTTCTTGCGGCCGCAAGGAGACCGGGCCTCGTTGAAGTGCCCTATTCCACTGAACGTCTTCTGTAGCGAGAACTTCTTTGAGAGATAATCTCTATAAAAATGTCATGAATTTGCTCTCTCTGAGTCCAGATATTCACAATGCTGTTCTAAAAGCTTGAAGAAGGTTGCAAGAGGAGTGCAGAAAGCAGCCTGCCGTAAACCGTATTCACACCAGGTTGCTTGCAGCCATAACAAAGAGTACTAGCCACTATAGGATCAGGGCACATTTTGTATGCTAGTCCCGGAGTTATTCACACATTTCTTAAGCTGTTGTTGTTGCAGCCGCACCGAGTGTAGTTAGTGTTAACGGGAAAGTTGCTGGGTGAAGACAAGGAGTGAAGCCAAGCAGTATGGAAAGGGTCCTCTGTCTGAGCAGCTGTCTGTTGTGAGTGGGGCACGGCAGGCTAAGTTCTTCTATCTCCTTCTAGGAGCAAAATCCTCAAAGCATTATCTCTGCATGATTGATCAGGGTCTGCTGTCAAAGTTGTCTGTGCAGAACAATGTCAAAGCAGAGTTGTCCTTTAAGCATTGCTAGCAGCCATCCAAAGTATGGGCGCCAAGGTGAATTGATGCTCAAGTGCTCTGTGTAACATAGGTCTTTTTCTTGTGCGGGTTTCTTGGGGAAGGCAAGTGGTGAAAGTTGGCCTAGGCTTAGCAAGGGACTGGCAACTGGTGAGGCCAAGATGCCATGTGAGGATGGTGTTTGTGAAGATGTTTGAAGATGCTACAAAGCAGAGAAAGGCAAAATGTTGTAATGAAGAAGTGAAGCAAGCAGAGCCGAAGGTTCCTGGATGCTTTAGAAAGTCACTAGATTGGTTGCAACCTGAAGAAATAGTTGCAGAGGAAGAAAGTAAAGAGCCTGCCGTGACCCGGATTCGAACCGGGGTTGCTGCGGCCACAACGCAGAGTACTAACCACTATACGATCACGGCATGTTAATCGAGCCAGGTAGGAGTCGAACCTACAATCTTCTGATCCGTAGGCAGACGCGTTATCCATTGCGCCACTGGCCCTACTGCTGACATACGTATAGCAAGTTTTTCTTGCGGCCGCAAGGAGACCGGGCCTCGTTGAAGTGCCCTATTCCACTGAACGTCTTCTGTAGCGAGAACTTCTTTGAGAGATAATCTCTATAAAAATGTCATGAATTTGCTCTCTCTGAGTCCAGATATTCACAATGCTGTTCTAAAAGCTTGAAGAAGGTTGCAAGAGGAGTGCAGAAAGCAGCCTGCCGTAAACCGTATTCACACCAGGTTGCTTGCAGCCATAACAAAGAGTACTAGCCACTATAGGATCAGGGCACATTTTGTATGCTAGTCCCGGAGTTATTCACACATTTCTTAAGCTGTTGTTGTTGCAGCCGCACCGAGTGTAGTTAGTGTTAACGGGAAAGTTGCTGGGTGAAGACAAGGAGTGAAGCCAAGCAGTATGGAAAGGGTCCTCTGTCTGAGCAGCTGTCTGTTGTGAGTGGGGCACGGCAGGCTAAGTTCTTCTATCTCCTTCTAGGAGCAAAATCCTCAAAGCATTATCTCTGCATGATTGATCAGGGTCTGCTGTTAAAGTTGTCTGTGCAGAACAATGTCAAAGCAGAGTTGTCCTTTAAGCATTGCTAGCAGCCATCCAAAGTATGGGC
Source organism: Hyperolius riggenbachi (assembly GCF_040937935.1). Classification (NCBI taxonomy): domain Eukaryota; kingdom Metazoa; phylum Chordata; class Amphibia; order Anura; family Hyperoliidae; genus Hyperolius; species Hyperolius riggenbachi. The sequence continues at coordinate 81,089,297 of NC_090648.1, read as the reverse complement.
GCCAAGGTGAATTGATGCTCAAGTGCTCTGTGTAACATAGGTCTTTTTCTTGTGCGGGTTTCTTGGGGAAGGCAAGTGGTGAAAGTTGGCCTAGGCTTAGCAAGGGACTGGCAACTGGTGAGGCCAAGATGCCATGTGAGGATGGTGTTTGTGAAGATGTTTGAAGATGCTACAAAGCAGAGAAAGGCAAAATGTTGTAATGAAGAAGTGAAGCAAGCAGAGCCGAAGGTTCCTGGATGCTTTAGAAAGTCACTAGATTGGTTGCAACCTGAAGAAATAGTTGCAGAGGAAGAAAGTAAAGAGCCTGCCGTGACCCGGATTCGAACCGGGGTTGCTGCGGCCACAACGCAGAGTACTAACCACTATACGATCACGGCATGTTAATCGAGCCAGGTAGGAGTCGAACCTACAATCTTCTGATCCGTAGTCAGACGCGTTATCCATTGCGCCACTGGCCCTACTGCTGACATACGTATAGCAAGTTTTTCTTGCGGCCGCAAGGAGACCGGGCCTCGTTGAAGTGCCCTATTCCACTGAACGTCTTCTGTAGCGAGAACTTCTTTGAGAGATAATCTCTATAAAAATGTCATGAATTTGCTCTCTCTGAGTCCAGATATTCACAATGCTGTTCTAAAAGCTTGAAGAAGGTTGCAAGAGGAGTGCAGAAAGCAGCCTGCCGTAAACCGTATTCACACCAGGTTGCTTGCAGCCATAACAAAGAGTACTAGCCACTATAGGATCAGGGCACATTTTGTATGCTAGTCCCGGAGTTATTCACACATTTCTTAAGCTGTTGTTGTTGCAGCCGCACCGAGTGTAGTTAGTGTTAACGGGAAAGTTGCTGGGTGAAGACAAGGAGTGAAGCCAAGCAGTATGGAAAGGGTCCTCTGTCTGAGCAGCTGTCTGTTGTGAGTGGGGCACGGCAGGCTAAGTTCTTCTATCTCCTTCTAGGAGCAAAATCCTCAAAGCATTATCTCTGCATGATTGATCAGGGTCTGCTGTTAAAGTTGTCTGGGCAGAACAATGTCAAAGCAGAGTTGTCCTTTAAGCATTGCTAGCAGCCATCCAAAGTATGGGCGCCAAGGTGAATTGATGCTCAAGTGCTCTGTGTAACATAGGTCTTTTTCTTGTGCGGGTTTCTTGGGGAAGGCAAGTGGTGAAAGTTGGCCTAGGCTTAGCAAGGGACTGGCAACTGGTGAGGCCAAGATGCCATGTGAGGATGGTGTTTGTGAAGATGTTTGAAGATGCTACAAAGCAGAGAAAGGCAAAATGTTGTAATGAAGAAGTGAAGCAAGCAGAGCCGAAGGTTCCTGGATGCTTTAGAAAGTCACTAGATTGGTTGCAACCTGAAGAAATAGTTGCAGAGGAAGAAAGTAAAGAGCCTGCCGTGACCCGGATTCGAACCGGGGTTGCTGCAGCCACAACGCAGAGTACTAACCACTATACGATCACGGCATGTTAATCGAGCCAGGTAGGAGTCGAACCTACAATCTTCTGATCCGTAGTCAGACGCGTTATCCATTGCGCCACTGGCCCTACTGCTGACATACGTATAGCAAGTTTTTCTTGCGGCCGCAAGGAGACCGGGCCTCGTTGAAGTGCCCTATTCCACTGAACGTCTTCTGTAGCGAGAACTTCTTTGAGAGATAATCTCTATAAAAATGTCATGAATTTGCTCTCTCTGAGTCCAGATATTCACAATGCTGTTCTAAAAGCTTGAAGAAGGTTGCAAGAGGAGTGCAGAAAGCAGCCTGCCGTAAACCGTATTCACACCAGGTTGCTTGCAGCCATAACAAAGAGTACTAGCCACTATAGGATCAGGGCACATTTTGTATGCTAGTCCCGGAGTTATTCACACATTTCTTAAGCTGTTGTTGTTGCAGCCGCACCGAGTGTAGTTAGTGTTAACGGGAAAGTTGCTGGGTGAAGACAAGGAGTGAAGCCAAGCAGTATGGAAAGGGTCCTCTGTCTGAGCAGCTGTCTGTTGTGAGTGGGGCACGGCAGGCTAAGTTCTTCTATCTCCTTCTAGGAGCAAAATCCTCAAAGCATTATCTCTGCATGATTGATCAGGGTCTGCTGTTAAAGTTGTCTGTGCAGAACAATGTCAAAGCAGAGTTGTCCTTTAAGCATTGCTAGCAGCCATCCAAAGTATGGGCGCCAAGGTGAATTGATGCTCAAGTGCTCTGTGTAACATAGGTCTTTTTCTTGTGCGGGTTTCTTGGGGAAGGCAAGTGGTGAAAGTTGGCCTAGGCTTAGCAAGGGACTGGCAACTGGTGAGGCCAAGATGCCATGTGAGGATGGTGTTTGTGAAGATGTTTAAAGATGCTACAAAGCAGAGAAAGGCAAAATGTTGTAATGAAGAAGTGAAGCAAGCAGTGCCGAAGGTTCCTGGATGCTTTAGAAAGTCACTAGATTGGTTGCAACCTGAAGAAATAGTTGCAGAGGAAGAAAGTAAAGAGCCTGCCATGACCCGGATTCGAACCGGGGTTGCTGCGGCCACAATGCAGAGTACTAACCACTATACGATCACGGCATGTTAATCGAGCCAGGTAGGAGTCGAACCTACAATCTTCTGATCCGTAGTCAGACGCGTTACCCATTGCGCCACTGGCCCTACTGCTGACATACGTATAGCAAGTTTTTCTTGCGGCCGCAAGGAGACCGGGCCTCGTTGAAGTGCCCTATTCCACTGAACGTCTTCTGTAGCGAGAACTTCTTTGAGAGATAATCTCTATAAAAATGTCATGAATTTGCTCTCTCTGAGTCCAGATATTCACAATGCTTTTCTAAAAGCTTGAAGAAGGATGCAAGAGGAGTGCAGAAAGCAGCCTGCCGTAAACCGTATTCACACCAGGTTGCTTGCAGCCATAACAAAGAGTACTAGCCACTATAGGATCAGGGCACATTTTGTATGCTAGTCCCGGAGTTATTCACACATTTCTTAAGCTGTTGTTGTTGCAGCCGCACCGAGTGTAGTTAGTGTTAACGGGAAAGTTGCTGGGTGAAGACAAGGAGTGAAGCCAAGCAGTATGGAAAGGGTCCTCTGTCTGAGCAGCTGTCTGTTGTGAGTGGGGCACGGCAGGCTAAGTTCTTCTATCTCCTTCTAGGAGCAAAATCCTCAAAGCATTATCTCTGCATGATTGATCAGGGTCTGCTGTTAAAGTTGTCTGTGCAGAACAATGTCAAAGCAGAGTTGTCCTTTAAGCATTGCTAGCAGCCATCCAAAGTATGGGCGCCAAGGTGAATTGATGCTCAAGTGCTCTGTGTAACATAGGTCTTTTTCTTGTGCGGGTTTCTTGGGGAAGGCAAGTGGTGAAAGTTGGCCTAGGCTTAGCAAGGGACTGGCAACTGGTGAGGCCAAGATGCCATGTGAGGATGGTGTTTGTGAAGATGTTTGAAGATGCTACAAAGCAGAGAAAGGCAAAATGTTGTAATGAAGAAGTGAAGCAAGCAGAGCCGAAGGTTCCTGGATGCTTTAGAAAGTCACTAGATTGGTTGCAACCTGAAGAAATAGTTGCAGAGGAAGAAAGTAAAGAGCCTGCCGTGACCCGGATTCGAACCGGGGTTGCTGCGGCCACAACGCAGAGTACTAACCACTATACGATCACGGCATGTTAATCGAGCCAGGTAGGAGTCGAACCTACAATCTTCTGATCCGTAGTCAGACGCGTTATCCATTGCGCCACTGGCCCTACTGCTGACATACGTATAGCAAGTTTTTCTTGCGGCCGCAAGGAGACCGGGCCTCGTTGAAGTGCCCTATTCCACTGAACGTCTTCTGTAGCGAGAACTTCTTTGAGAGATAATCTCTATAAAAATGTCATGAATTTGCTCTCTCTGAGTCCAGATATTCACAATGCTGTTCTAAAAGCTTGAAGAAGGTTGCAAGAGGAGTGCAGAAAGCAGCCTGCCGTAAACCGTATTCACACCAGGTTGCTTGCAGCCATAACAAAGAGTACTAGCCACTATAGGATCAGGGCACATTTTGTATGCTAGTCCCGGAGTTATTCACACATTTCTTAAGCTGTTGTTGTTGCAGCCGCACCGAGTGTAGTTAGTGTTAACGGGAAAGTTGCTGGGTGAAGACAAGGAGTGAAGCCAAGCAGTATGGAAAGGGTCCTCTGTCTGAGCAGCTGTCTGTTGTGAGTGGGGCACGGCAGGCTAAGTTCTTCTATCTCCTTCTAGGAGCAAAATCCTCAAAGCATTATCTCTGCATGATTGATCAGGGTCTGCTGTTAAAGTTGTCTGTGCAGAACAATGTCAAAGCAGAGTTGTCCTTTAAGCATTGCTAGCAGCCATCCAAAGTATGGGCGCCAAGGTGAATTGATGCTCAAGTGCTCTGTGTAACATAGGTCTTTTTCTTGTGCGGGTTTCTTGGGGAAGGCAAGTGGTGAAAGTTGGCCTAGGCTTAGCAAGGGACTGGCAACTGGTGAGGCCAAGATGCCATGTGAGGATGGTGTTTGTGAAGATGTTTGAAGATGCTACAAAGCAGAGAAAGGCAAAATGTTGTAATGAAGAAGTGAAGCAAGCAGAGCCGAAGGTTCCTGGATGCTTTAGAAAGTCACTAGATTGGTTGCAACCTGAAGAAATAGTTGCAGAGGAAGAAAGTAAAGAGCCTGCCGTGACCCGGATTCGAACCGGGGTTGCTGCGGCCACAACGCAGAGTACTAACCACTATACGATCACGGCATGTTAATCGAGCCAGGTAGGAGTCGAACCTACAATCTTCTGATCCGTAGTCAGACGCGTTATCCATTGCGCCACTGGCCCTACTGCTGACATACGTATAGCAAGTTTTTCTTGCGGCCGCAAGGAGACCGGGCCTCGTTGAAGTGCCCTATTCCACTGAACGTCTTCTGTAGCGAGAACTTCTTTGAGAGATAATCTCTATAAAAATGTCATGAATTTGCTCTCTCTGAGTCCAGATATTCACAATGCTGTTCTAAAAGCTTGAAGAAGGTTGCAAGAGGAGTGCAGAAAGCAGCCTGCCGTAAACCGTATTCACACCAGGTTGCTTGCAGCCATAACAAAGAGTACTAGCCACTATAGGATCAGGGCACATTTTGTATGCTAGTCCCGGAGTTATTCACACATTTCTTAAGCTGTTGTTGTTGCAGCCGCACCGAGTGTAGTTAGTGTTAACGGGAAAGTTGCTGGGTGAAGACAAGGAGTGAAGCCAAGCAGTATGGAAAGGGTCCTCTGTCTGAGCAGCTGTCTGTTGTGAGTGGGGCACGGCAGGCTAAGTTCTTCTATCTCCTTCTAGGAGCAAAATCCTCAAAGCATTATCTCTGCATGATTGATCAGGGTCTGCTGTTAAAGTTGTCTGTGCAGAACAATGTCAAAGCAGAGTTGTCCTTTAAGCATTGCTAGCAGCCATCCAAAGTATGGGCGCCAAGGTGAATTGATGCTCAAGTGCTCTGTGTAACATAGGTCTTTTTCTTGTGCGGGTTTCTTGGGGAAGGCAAGTGGTGAAAGTTGGCCTAGGCTTAGCAAGGGACTGGCAACTGGTGAGGCCAAGATGCCATGTGAGGATGGTGTTTGTGAAGATGTTTGAAGATGCTACAAAGCAGAGAAAGGCAAAATGTTGTAATGAAGAAGTGAAGCAAGCAGAGCCGAAGGTTCCTGGATGCTTTAGAAAGTCACTAGATTGGTTGCAACCTGAAGAAATAGTTGCAGAGGAAGAAAGTAAAGAGCCTGCCGTGACCCGGATTCGAACCCGGGTTGCTGCAGCCACAACGCAGAGTACTAACCACTATACGATCACGGCAATCGAGCCAGGTAGGAGTCGAACCTACAATCTTCTGATCCGTAGTCAGACGCGTTATCCATTGCGCCACTGGCCCTACTGCTGACATACGTATAGCAAGTTTTTCTTGCGGCCGCAAGGAGACCGGGCCTCGTTGAAGTGCCCTATTCCACTGAACGTCTTCTGTAGCGAGAACTTCTTTGAGAGATAATCTCTATAAAAATGTCATGAATTTGCTCTCTCTGAGTCCAGATATTCACAATGCTGTTCTAAAAGCTTGAAGAAGGTTGCAAGAGGAGTGCAGAAAGCAGCCTGCCGTAAACCGTATTCACACCAGGTTGCTTGCAGCCATAACAAAGAGTACTAGCCACTATAGGATCAGGGCACATTTTGTATGCTAGTCCCGGAGTTATTCACACATTTCTTAAGCTGTTGTTGTTGCAGCCGCACCGAGTGTAGTTAGTGTTAACGGGAAAGTTGCTGGGTGAAGACAAGGAGTGAAGCCAAGCAGTATGGAAAGGGTCCTCTGTCTGAGCAGCTGTCTGTTGTGAGTGGGGCACGGCAGGCTAAGTTCTTCTATCTCCTTCTAGGAGCAAAATCCTCAAAGCATTATCTCTGCATGATTGATCAGGGTCTGCTGTTAAAGTTGTCTGTGCAGAACAATGTCAAAGCAGAGTTGTCCTTTAAGCATTGCTAGCAGCCATCCAAAGTATGGGCGCCAAGGTGAATTGATGCTCAAGTGCTCTGTGTAACATAGGTCTTTTTCTTGTGCGGGTTTCTTGGGGAAGGCAAGTGGTGAAAGTTGGCCTAGGCTTAGCAAGGGACTGGCAACTGGTGAGGCCAAGATGCCATGTGAGGATGGTGTTTGTGAAGATGTTTGAAGATGCTACAAAGCAGAGAAAGGCAAAATGTTGTAATGAAGAAGTGAAGCAAGCAGAGCCGAAGGTTCCTGGATGCTTTAGAAAGTCACTAGATTGGTTGCAACCTGAAGAAATAGTTGCAGAGGAAGAAAGTAAAGAGCCTGCCGTGACCCGGATTCGAACCCGGGTTGCTGCGGCCACAACGCAGAGTACTAACCACTATACGATCACGGCAATCGAGCCAGGTAGGAGTCGAACCTACAATCTTCTGATCCGTAGTCAGACGCGTTATCCATTGCGCCACTGGCCCTACTGCTGACATACGTATAGCAAGTTTTTCTTGCGGCCGCAAGGAGACCGGGCCTCGTTGAAGTGCCCTATTCCACTGAACGTCTTCTGTAGCGAGAACTTCTTTGAGAGATAATCTCTATAAAAATGTCATGAATTTGCTCTCTCTGAGTCCAGATATTCACAATGCTGTTCTAAAAGCTTGAAGAAGGTTGCAAGAGGAGTGCAGAAAGCAGCCTGCCGTAAACCGTATTCACACCAGGTTGCTTGCAGCCATAACAAAGAGTACTAGCCACTATAGGATCAGGGCACATTTTGTATGCTAGTCCCGGAGTTATTCACACATTTCTTAAGCTGTTGTTGTTGCAGCCGCACCGAGTGTAGTTAGTGTTAACGGGAAAGTTGCTGGGTGAAGACAAGGAGTGAAGCCAAGCAGTATGGAAAGGGTCCTCTGTCTGAGCAGCTGTCTGTTGTGAGTGGGGCACGGCAGGCTAAGTTCTTCTATCTCCTTCTAGGAGCAAAATCCTCAAAGCATTATCTCTGCATGATTGATCAGGGTCTGCTGTTAAAGTTGTCTGTGCAGAACAATGTCAAAGCAGAGTTGTCCTTTAAGCATTGCTAGCAGCCATCCAAAGTATGGGCGCCAAGGTGAATTGATGCTCAAGTGCTCTGTGTAACATAGGTATTTTTCTTGTGTGGGTTTCTTGGGGAAGGCAAGTGGTGAAAGTTGGCCTAGGCTTAGCAAGGGACTGGCAACTGGTGAGGCCAAGATGCCATGTGAGGATGGTGTTTGTGAAGATGTTTGAAGATGCTACAAAGCAGAGAAAGGCAAAATGTTGTAATGAAGAAGTGAAGCAAGCAGAGCCGAAGGTTCCTGGATGCTTTAGAAAGTCACTAGATTGGTTGCAACCTGAAGAAATAGTTGCAGAGGAAGAAAGTAAAGAGCCTGCCATGACCCGGATTCGAACCGGGGTTGCTGCGGCCACAACGCAGAGTACTAACCACTATACGATCACGGCATGTTAATCGAGCCAGGTAGGAGTCAAACCTACAATCTTCTGATCCGTAGTCAGACGCGTTATCCATTGCGCCACTGGCCCTACTGCTGACATACGTATAGCAAGTTTTTCTTGCGGCCGCAAGGAGACCGGGCCTCGTTGAAGTGCCCTATTCCACTGAACGTCTTCTGTAGCGAGAACTTCTTTGAGAGATAATCTCTATAAAAATGTCATGAATTTGCTCTCTCTGAGTCCAGATATTCACAATGCTGTTCTAAAAGCTTGAAGAAGGTTGCAAGAGGAGTGCAGAAAGCAGCCTGCCGTAAACCGTATTCACACCAGGTTGCTTGCAGCCATAACAAAGAGTACTAGGCACTATAGGATCAGGGCACATTTTGTATGCTAGTCCCGGAGTTATTCACACATTTCTTAAGCTGTTGTTGTTGCAGCCGCACCGAGTGTAGTTAGTGTTAACGGGAAAGTTGCTGGGTGAAGACAAGGAGTGAAGCCAAGCAGTATGGAAAGGGTCCTCTGTCTGAGCAGCTGTCTGTTGTGAGTGGGGCACGGCAGGCTAAGTTCTTCTATCTCCTTCTAGGAGCAAAATCCTCAAAGCATTATCTCTGCATGATTGATCAGGGTCTGCTGTTAAAGTTGTCTGTGCAGAACAATGTCAAAGCAGAGTTGTCCTTTAAGCATTGCTAGCAGCCATCCAAAGTATGGGCGCCAAGGTGAATTGATGCTCAAGTGCTCTGTGTAACATAGGTCTTTTTCTTGTGCGGGTTTCTTGGGGAAGGCAAGTGGTGAAAGTTGGCCTAGGCTTAGCAAGGGACTGGCAACTGGTGAGGCCAAGATGCCATGTGAGGATGGTGTTTGTGAAGATGTTTGAAGATGCTACAAAGCAGAGAAAGGCAAAATGTTGTAATGAAGAAGTGAAGCAAGCAGAGCCGAAGGTTCCTGGATGCTTTAGAAAGTCACTAGATTGGTTGCAACCTGAAGAAATAGTTGCAGAGGAAGAAAGTAAAGAGCCTGCCGTGACCTGGATTCGAACCGGGGTTGCTGCGGCCACAACGCAGAGTACTAACCACTATACGATCACGGCATGTTAATCGAGCCAGGTAGGAGTCGAACCTACAATCTTCTGATCCGTAGTCAGACGCGTTATCCATTGCGCCACTGGCCCTACTGCTGACATACGTATAGCAAGTTTTTCTTGCGGCCGCAAGGAGACCGGGCCTCGTTGAAGTGCCCTATTCCACTGAACGTCTTCTGTAGCGAGAACTTCTTTGAGAGATAATCTCTATAAAAATGTCATGAATTTGCTCTCTCTGAGTCCAGATATTCACAATGCTGTTCTAAAAGCTTGAAGAAGGTTGCAAGAGGAGTGCAGAAAGCAGCCTGCCGTAAACCGTATTCACACCAGGTTGCTTGCAGCCATAACAAAGAGTACTAGCCACTATAGGATCAGGGCACATTTTGTATGCTAGTCCCGGAGTTATTCACACATTTCTTAAGCTGTTGTTGTTGCAGCCGCACCGAGTGTAGTTAGTGTTAACGGGAAAGTTGCTGGGTGAAGACAAGGAGTGAAGCCAAGCAGTATGGAAAGGGTCCTCTGTCTGAGCAGCTGTCTGTTGTGAGTGGGGCACGGCAGGCTAAGTTCTTCTATCTCCTTCTAGGAGCAAAATCCTCAAAGCATTATCTCTGCATGATTGATCAGGGTCTGCTGTTAAAGTTGTCTGTGCAGAACAATGTCAAAGCAGAGTTGTCCTTTAAGCATTGCTAGCAGCCATCCAAAGTATGGGCGCCAAGGTGAATTGATGCTCAAGTGCTCTGTGTAACATAGGTCTTTTTCTTGTGCGGGTTTCTTGGGGAAGGCAAGTGGTGAAAGTTGGCCTAGGCTTAGCAAGGGACTGGCAACTGGTGAGGCCAAGATGCCATGTGAGGATGGTGTTTGTGAAGATGTTTGAAGATGCTACAAAGCAGAGAAAGGCAAAATGTTGTAATGAAGAAGTGAAGCAAGCAGAGCCGAAGGTTCCTGGATGCTTTAGAAAGTCACTAGATTGGTTGCAACCTGAAGAAATAGTTGCAGAGGAAGAAAGTAAAGAGCCTGCCGTGACCCGGATTCGAACCGGGGTTGCTGCGGCCACAACGCAGAGTACTAACCACTATACGATCACGGCAATCGAGCCAGGTAGGAGTCGAACCTACAATCTTCTGATCCGTAGTCAGACGCGTTATCCATTGCGCCACTGGCCCTACTGCTGACATATGTATAGCAAGTTTTTCTTGCGGCCGCAAGGAGACCGGGCCTCGTTGAAGTGCCCTATTCCACTGAACGTCTTCTGTAGCGAGAACTTCTTTGAGAGATAATCTCTATAAAAATGTCATGAATTTGCTCTCTCTGAGTCCAGATATTCACAATGCTGTTCTAAAAGCTTGAAGAAGGTTGCAAGAGGAGTGCAGAAAGCAGCCTGCCGTAAACCGTATTCACACCAGGTTGCTTGCAGCCATAACAAAGAGTACTAGCCACTATAGGATCAGGGCACATTTTGTATGCTAGTCCCGGAGTTATTCACACATTTCTTAAGCTGTTGTTGTTGCAGCCGCACCGAGTGTAGTTAGTGTTAACGGGAAAGTTGCTGGGTGAAGACAAGGAGTGAAGCCAAGCAGTATGGAAAGGGTCCTCTGTCTGAGCAGCTGTCTGTTGTGAGTGGGGCACGGCAGGCTAAGTTCTTCTATCTCCTTCTAGGAGCAAAATCCTCAAAGCATTATCTCTGCATGATTGATCAGGGTCTGCTGTTAAAGTTGTCTGGGCAGAACAATGTCAAAGCAGAGTTGTCCTTTAAGCATTGCTAGCAGCCATCCAAAGTATGGGCGCCAAGGTGAATTGATGCTCAAGTGCTCTGTGTAACATAGGTCTTTTTCTTGTGCGGGTTTCTTGGGGAAGGCAAGTGGTGAAAGTTGGCCTAGGCTTAGCAAGGGACTGGCAACTGGTGAGGCCAAGATGCCATGTGAGGATGGTGTTTGTGAAGATGTTTGAAGATGCTACAAAGCAGAGAAAGGCAAAATGTTGTAATGAAGAAGTGAAGCAAGCAGAGCCGAAGGTTCCTGGATGCTTTAGAAAGTCACTAGATTGGTTGCAACCTGAAGAAATAGTTGCAGAGGAAGAAAGTAAAGAGCCTGCCGTGACCCGGATTCGAACCGGGGTTGCTGCGGCCACAACGCAGAGTACTAACCACTATACGATCACGGCATGTTAATCGAGCCAGGTAGGAGTCGAACCTACAATCTTCTGATCCGTAGTCAGACGCGTTATCCATTGCGCCACTGGCCCTACTGCTGACATACGTATAGCAAGTTTTTCTTGCGGCCGCAAGGAGACCGGGCCTCGTTGAAGTGCCCTATTCCACTGAACGTCTTCTGTAGCGAGAACTTCTTTGAGAGATAATCTCTATAAAAATGTCATGAATTTGCTCTCTCTGAGTCCAGATATTCACAATGCTGTTCTAAAAGCTTGAAGAAGGTTGCAAGAGGAGTGCAGAAAGCAGCCTGCCGTAAACCGTATTCACACCAGGTTGCTTGCAGCCATAACAAAGAGTACTAGCCACTATAGGATCAGGGCACATTTTGTATGCTAGTCCCGGAGTTATTCACACATTTCTTAAGCTGTTGTTGTTGCAGCCGCACCGAGTGTAGTTAGTGTTAACGGGAAAGTTGCTGGGTGAAGACAAGGAGTGAAGCCAAGCAGTATGGAAAGGGTCCTCTGTCTGAGCAGCTGTCTGTTGTGAGTGGGGCACGGCAGGCTAAGTTCTTCTATCTCCTTCTAGGAGCAAAATCCTCAAAGCATTATCTCTGCATGATTGATCAGGGTCTGCTGTTAAAGTTGTCTGTGCAGAACAATGTCAAAGCAGAGTTGTCCTTTAAGCATTGCTAGCAGCCATCCAAAGTATGGGCGCCAAGGTGAATTGATGCTCAAGTGCTCTGTGTAACATAGGTCTTTTTCTTGTGCGGGTTTCTTGGGGAAGGCAAGTGGTGAAAGTTGGCCTAGGCTTAGCAAGGGACTGGCAACTGGTGAGGCCAAGATGCCATGTGAGGATGGTGTTTGTGAAGATGTTTGAAGATGCTACAAAGCAGAGAAAGGCAAAATGTTGTAATGAAGAAGTGAAGCAAGCAGAGCCGAAGGTTCCTGGATGCTTTAGAAAGTCACTAGATTGGTTGCAACCTGAAGAAATAGTTGCAGAGGAAGAAAGTAAAGAGCCTGCCGTGACCCGGATTCGAACCGGGGTTGCTGCGGCCACAACGCAGAGTACTAACCACTATACGATCACGGCATGTTAATCGAGCCAGGTAGGAGTCGAACCTACAATCTTCTGATCCGTAGTCAGACGCGTTATCCATTGCGCCACTGGCCCTACTGCTGACATACGTATAGCAAGTTTTTCTTGCGGCCGCAAGGAGACCGGGCCTCGTTGAAGTGCCCTATTCCACTGAACGTCTTCTGTAGCGAGAACTTCTTTGAGAGATAATCTCTATAAAAATGTCATGAATTTGCTCTCTCTGAGTCCAGATATTCACAATGCTGTTCTAAAAGCTTGAAGAAGGTTGCAAGAGGAGTGCAGAAAGCAGCCTGCCGTAAACCGTATTCACACCAGGTTGCTTGCAGCCATAACAAAGAGTACTAGCCACTATAGGATCAGGGCACATTTTGTATGCTAGTCCCGGAGTTATTCACACATTTCTTAAGCTGTTGTTGTTGCAGCCGCACCGAGTGTAGTTAGTGTTAACGGGAAAGTTGCTGGGTGAAGACAAGGAGTGAAGCCAAGCAGTATGGAAAGGGTCCTCTGTCTGAGCAGCTGTCTGTTGTGAGTGGGGCACGGCAGGCTAAGTTCTTCTATCTCCTTCTAGGAGCAAAATCCTCAAAGCATTATCTCTGCATGATTGATCAGGGTCTGCTGTTAAAGTTGTCTGGGCAGAACAATGTCAAAGCAGAGTTGTCCTTTAAGCATTGCTAGCAGCCATCCAAAGTATGGGCGCCAAGGTGAATTGATGCTCAAGTGCTCTGTGTAACATAGGTCTTTTTCTTGTGCGGGTTTCTTGGGGAAGGCAAGTGGTGAAAGTTGGCCTAGGCTTAGCAAGGGACTGGCAACTGGTGAGGCCAAGATGCCATGTGAGGATGGTGTTTGTGAAGATGTTTGAAGATGCTACAAAGCAGAGAAAGGCAAAATGTTGTAATGAAGAAGTGAAGCAAGCAGAGCCGAAGGTTCCTGGATGCTTTAGAAAGTCACTAGATTGGTTGCAACCTGAAGAAATAGTTGCAGAGGAAGAAAGTAAAGAGCCTGCCGTGACCCGGATTCGAACCGGGGTTGCTGCGGCCACAACGCAGAGTACTAACCACTATACGATCACGGCATGTTAATCGAGCCAGGTAGGAGTCGAACCTACAATCTTCTGATCCGTAGTCAGACGCGTTATCCATTGCGCCACTGGCCCTACTGCTGACATACGTATAGCAAGTTTTTCTTGCGGCCGCAAGGAGACCGGGCCTCGTTGAAGTGCCCTATTCCACTGAACGTCTTCTGTAGCGAGAACTTCTTTGAGAGATAATCTCTATAAAAATGTCATGAATTTGCTCTCTCTGAGTCCAGATATTCACAATGCTGTTCTAAAAGCTTGAAGAAGGTTGCAAGAGGAGTGCAGAAAGCAGCCTGCCGTAAACCGTATTCACACCAGGTTGCTTGCAGCCATAACAAAGAGTACTAGCCACTATAGGATCAGGGCACATTTTGTATGCTAGTCCCGGAGTTATTCACACATTTCTTAAGCTGTTGTTGTTGCAGCCGCACCGAGTGTAGTTAGTGTTAACGGGAAAGTTGCTGGGTGAAGACAAGGAGTGAAGCCAAGCAGTATGGAAAGGGTCCTCTGTCTGAGCAGCTGTCTGTTGTGAGTGGGGCACGGCAGGCTAAGTTCTTCTATCTCCTTCTAGGAGCAAAATCCTCAAAGCATTATCTCTGCATGATTGATCAGGGTCTGCTGTTAAAGTTGTCTGTGCAGAACAATGTCAAAGCAGAGTTGTCCTTTAAGCATTGCTAGCAGCCATCCAAAGTATGGGCGCCAAGGTGAATTGATGCTCAAGTGCTCTGTGTAACATAGGTCTTTTTCTTGTGTGGGTTTCTTGGGGAAGGCAAGTGGTGAAAGTTGGCCTAGGCTTAGCAAGGGACTGGCAACTGGTGAGGCCAAGATGCCATGTGAGGATGGTGTTTGTGAAGATGTTTGAAGATGCTACAAAGCAGAGAAAGGCAAAATGTTGTAATGAAGAAGTGAAGCAAGCAGAGCCGAAGGTTCCTGGATGCTTTAGAAAGTCACTAGATTGGTTGCAACCTGAAGAAATAGTTGCAGAGGAAGAAAGGAAAGAGCCTGCCGTGACCCGGATTCGAACCGGGGTTGCTGCGGCCACAACGCAGAGTACTAACCACTATACGATCACGGCATGTTAATCGAGCCAGGTAGGAGTCAAACCTACACTCTTCTGATCCGTAGTCAGACGCGTTATCCATTGCGCCACTGGCCCTACTGCTGACATACGTATAGCAAGTTTTTCTTGCGGCCGCAAGGAGACCGGGCCTCGTTGAAGTGCCCTATTCCACTGAACGTCTTCTGTAGCGAGAACTTCTTTGAGAGATAATCTCTATAAAAATGTCATGAATTTGCTCTCTCTGAGTCCAGATATTCACAATGCTGTTCTAAAAGCTTGAAGAAGGTTGCAAGAGGAGTGCAGAAAGCAGCCTGCCGTAAACCGTATTCACACCAGGTTGCTTGCAGCCATAACAAAGAGTACTAGCCACTATAGGATCAGGGCACATTTTGTATGCTAGTCCCGGAGTTATTCACACATTTCTTAAGCTGTTGTTGTTGCAGCCGCACCGAGTGTAGTTAGTGTTAACGGGAAAGTTGCTGGGTGAAGACAAGGAGTGAAGCCAAGCAGTATGGAAAGGGTCCTCTGTCTGAGCAGCTGTCTGTTGTGAGTGGGGCACGGCAGGCTAAGTTCTTCTATCTCCTTCTAGGAGCAAAATCCTCAAAGCATTATCTCTGCATGATTGATCAGGATCTGCTGTTAAAGTTGTCTGGGCAGAACAATGTCAAAGCAGAGTTGTCCTTTAAGCATTGCTAGCAGCCATCCAAAGTATGGGCGCCAAGGTGAATTGATGCTCAAGTGCTCTGTGTAACATAGGTCTTTTTCTTGTGCGGGTTTCTTGGGGAAGGCAAGTGGTGAAAGTTGGCCTAGGCTTAGCAAGGGACTGGCAACTGGTGAGGCCAAGATGCCATGTGAGGATGGTGTTTGTGAAGATGTTTGAAGATGCTACAAAGCAGAGAAAGGCAAAATGTTGTAATGAAGAAGTGAAGCAAGCAGAGCCGAAGGTTCCTGGATGCTTTAGAAAGTCACTAGATTGGTTGCAACCTGAAGAAATAGTTGCAGAGGAAGAAAGTAAAGAGCCTGCCGTGACCCGGATTCGAACCGGGGTTGCTGCGGCCACAACGCAGAGTACTAACCACTATACGATCACGGCATGTTAATCGAGCCAGGTAGGAGTCGAACCTACAATCTTCTGATCCGTAGTCAGACGCGTTATCCATTGCGCCACTGGCCCTACTGCTGACATACGTATAGCAAGTTTTTCTTGCGGCCGCAAGGAGACCGGGCCTCGTTGAAGTGCCCTATTCCACTGAACGTCTTCTGTAGCGAGAACTTCTTTGAGAGATAATCTCTATAAAAATGTCATGAATTTGCTCTCTCTGAGTCCAGATATTCACAATGCTGTTCTAAAAGCTTGAAGAAGGTTGCAAGAGGAGTGCAGAAAGCAGCCTGCCGTAAACCGTATTCACACCAGGTTGCTTGCAGCCATAACAAAGAGTACTAGCCACTATAGGATCAGGGCACATTTTGTATGCTAGTCCCGGAGTTATTCACACATTTCTTAAGCTGTTGTTGTTGCAGCCGCACCGAGTGTAGTTAGTGTTAACGGGAAAGTTGCTGGGTGAAGACAAGGAGTGAAGCCAAGCAGTATGGAAAGGGTCCTCTGTCTGAGCAGCTGTCTGTTGTGAGTGGGGCACGGCAGGCTAAGTTCTTCTATCTCCTTCTAGGAGCAAAATCCTCAAAGCATTATCTCTGCATGATTGATCAGGGTCTGCTGTTAAAGTTGTCTGTGCAGAACAATGTCAAAGCAGAGTTGTCCTTTAAGCATTGCTAGCAGCCATCCAAAGTATGGGCGCCAAGGTGAATTGATGCTCAAGTGCTCTGTGTAACATAGGTCTTTTTCTTGTGCGGGTTTCTTGGGGAAGGCAAGTGGTGAAAGTTGGCCTAGGCTTAGCAAGGGACTGGCAACTGGTGAGGCCAAGATGCCATGTGAGGATGGTGTTTGTGAAGATGTTTGAAGATGCTACAAAGCAGAGAAAGGCAAAATGTTGTAATGAAGAAGTGAAGCAAGCAGAGCCGAAGGTTCCTGGATGCTTTAGAAAGTCACTAGATTGGTTGCAACCTGAAGAAATAGTTGCAGAGGAAGAAAGTAAAGAGCCTGCCGTGACCCGGATTCGAACCGGGGTTGCTGCGGCCACAACGCAGAGTACTAACCACTATACGATCACAGCATGTTAATCGAGCCAGGTAGGAGTCGAACCTACAATCTTCTGATCCGTAGTCAGACGCGTTATCCATTGCGCCACTGGCCCTACTGCTGACATACGTATAGCAAGTTTTTCTTGCGGCCGCAAGGAGACCGGGCCTCGTTGAAGTGCCCTATTCCACTGAACGTCTTCTGTAGCGAGAACTTCTTTGAGAGATAATCTCTATAAAAATGTCATGAATTTGCTCTCTCTGAGTCCAGATATTCACAATGCTGTTCTAAAAGCTTGAAGAAGGTTGCAAGAGGAGTGCAGAAAGCAGCCTGCCGTAAACCGTATTCACACCAGGTTGCTTGCAGCCATAACAAAGAGTACTAGCCACTATAGGATCAGGGCACATTTTGTATGCTAGTCCCGGAGTTATTCACACATTTCTTAAGCTGTTGTTGTTGCAGCCGCACCGAGTGTAGTTAGTGTTAACGGGAAAGTTGCTGGGTGAAGACAAGGAGTGAAGCCAAGCAGTATGGAAAGGGTCCTCTGTCTGAGCAGCTGTCTGTTGTGAGTGGGGCACGGCAGGCTAAGTTCTTCTATCTCCTTCTAGGAGCAAAATCCTCAAAGCATTATCTCTGCATGATTGATCAGGGTCTGCTGTTAAAGTTGTCTGTGCAGAACAATGTCAAAGCAGAGTTGTCCTTTAAGCATTGCTAGCAGCCATCCAAAGTATGGGCGCCAAGGTGAATTGATGCTCAAGTGCTCTGTGTAACATAGGTCTTTTTCTTGTGCGGGTTTCTTGGGGAAGGCAAGTGGTGAAAGTTGGCCTAGGCTTAGCAAGGGACTGGCAACTGGTGAGGCCAAGATGCCATGTGAGGATGGTGTTTGTGAAGATGTTTGAAGATGCTACAAAGCAGAGAAAGGCAAAATGTTGTAATGAAGAAGTGAAGCAAGCAGAGCCGAAGGTTCCTGGATGCTTTAGAAAGTCACTAGATTGGTTGCAACCTGAAGAAATAGTTGCAGAGGAAGAAAGTAAAGAGCCTGCCGTGACCCGGATTCGAACCGGGGTTGCTGCGGCCACAACGCAGAGTACTAACCACTATACGATCACGGCATGTTAATCGAGCCAGGTAGGAGTCGAACCTACAATCTTCTGATCCGTAGTCAGACGCGTTATCCATTGCGCCACTGGCCCTACTGCTGACATACGTATAGCAAGTTTTTCTTGCGGCCGCAAGGAGACCGGGCCTCGTTGAAGTGCCCTATTCCACTGAACGTCTTCTGTAGCGAGAACTTCTTTGAGAGATAATCTCTATAAAAATGTCATGAATTTGCTCTCTCTGAGTCCAGATATTCACAATGCTGTTCTAAAAGCTTGAAGAAGGTTGCAAGAGGAGTGCAGAAAGCAGCCTGCCGTAAACCGTATTCACACCAGGTTGCTTGCAGCCATAACAAAGAGTACTAGCCACTATAGGATCAGGGCACATTTTGTATGCTAGTCCCGGAGTTATTCACACATTTCTTAAGCTGTTGTTGTTGCAGCCGCACCGAGTGTAGTTAGTGTTAACGGGAAAGTTGCTGGGTGAAGACAAGGAGTGAAGCCAAGCAGTATGGAAAGGGTCCTCTGTCTGAGCAGCTGTCTGTTGTGAGTGGGGCACGGCAGGCTAAGTTCTTCTATCTCCTTCTAGGAGCAAAATCCTCAAAGCATTATCTCTGCATGATTGATCAGGGTCTGCTGTTAAAGTTGTCTGTGCAGAACAATGTCAAAGCAGAGTTGTCCTTTAAGCATTGCTAGCAGCCATCCAAAGTATGGGCGCCAAGGTGAATTGATGCTCAAGTGCTCTGTGTAACATAGGTCTTTTTCTTGTGCGGGTTTCTTGGGGAAGGCAAGTGGTGAAAGTTGGCCTAGGCTTAGCAAGGGACTGGCAACTGGTGAGGCCAAGATGCCATGTGAGGATGGTGTTTGTGAAGATGTTTGAAGATGCTACAAAGCAGAGAAAGGCAAAATGTTGTAATGAAGAAGTGAAGCAAGCAGAGCCGAAGGTTCCTGGATGCTTTAGAAAGTCACTAGATTGGTTGCAACCTGAAGAAATAGTTGCAGAGGAAGAAAGGAAAGAGCCTGCCGTGACCCGGATTCAAACCCGGGTTGCTGCAGCCACAACGCAGAGTACTAACCACTATACGATCACGGCAATCGAGCCAGGTAGGAGTCGAACCTACAATCTTCTGATCCGTAGTCAGACGCGTTATCCATTGCGCCACTGGCCCTACTGCTGACATACGTATAGCAAGTTTTTCTTGCGGCCGCAAGGAGACCGGGCCTCGTTGAAGTGCCCTATTCCACTGAACGTCTTCTGTAGCGAGAACTTCTTTGAGAGATAATCTCTATAAAAATGTCATGAATTTGCTCTCTCTGAGTCCAGATATTCACAATGCTGTTCTAAAAGCTTGAAGAAGGTTGCAAGAGGAGTGCAGAAAGCAGCCTGCCGTAAACCGTATTCACACCAGGTTGCTTGCAGCCATAACAAAGAGTACTAGCCACTATAGGATCAGGGCACATTTTGTATGCTAGTCCCGGAGTTATTCACACATTTCTTAAGCTGTTGTTGTTGCAGCCGCACCGAGTGTAGTTAGTGTTAACGGGAAAGTTGCTGGGTGAAGACAAGGAGTGAAGCCAAGCAGTATGGAAAGGGTCCTCTGTCTGAGCAGCTGTCTGTTGTGAGTGGGGCACGGCAGGCTAAGTTCTTCTATCTCCTTCTAGGAGCAAAATCCTCAAAGCATTATCTCTGCATGATTGATCAGGGTCTGCTGTTAAAGTTGTCTGTGCAGAACAATGTCAAAGCAGAGTTGTCCTTTAAGCATTGCTAGCAGCCATCCAAAGTATGGGCGCCAAGGTGAATTGATGCTCAAGTGCTCTGTGTAACATAGGTCTTTTTCTTGTGCGGGTTTCTTGGGGAAGGCAAGTGGTGAAAGTTGGCCTAGGCTTAGCAAGGGACTGGCAACTGGTGAGGCCAAGATGCCATGTGAGGATGGTGTTTGTGAAGATGTTTGAAGATGCTACAAAGCAGAGAAAGGCAAAATGTTGTAATGAAGAAGTGAAGCAAGCAGAGCCTAAGGTTCCTGGATGCTTTAGAAAGTCACTAGATTGGTTGCAACCTGAAGAAATAGTTGCAGAGGAAGAAAGTAAAGAGCCTGCCGTGACCCGGATTCGAACCCGGGTTGCTGCGGCCACAACGCAGAGTACTAACCACTATACGATCACGGCAATCGAGCCAGGTAGGAGTCGAACCTACAATCTTCTGATCCGTAGTCAGACGCGTTATCCATTGCGCCACTGGCCCTACTGCTGACATATGTATAGCAAGTTTTTCTTGCGGCCGCAAGGAGACCGGGCCTCGTTGAAGTGCCCTATTCCACTGAACGTCTTCTGTAGCGAGAACTTCTTTGAGAGATAATCTCTATAAAAATGTCATGAATTTGCTCTCTCTGAGTCCAGATATTCACAATGCTGTTCTAAAAGCTTGAAGAAGGTTGCAAGAGGAGTGCAGAAAGCAGCCTGCCGTAAACCGTATTCACACCAGGTTGCTTGCAGCCATAACAAAGAGTACTAGCCACTATAGGATCAGGGCACATTTTGTATGCTAGTCCCGGAGTTATTCACACATTTCTTAAGCTGTTGTTGTTGCAGCCGCACCGAGTGTAGTTAGTGTTAACGGGAAAGTTGCTGGGTGAAGACAAGGAGTGAAGCCAAGCAGTATGGAAAGGGTCCTCTGTCTGAGCAGCTGTCTGTTGTGAGTGGGGCACGGCAGGCTAAGTTCTTCTATCTCCTTCTAGGAGCAAAATCCTCAAAGCATTATCTCTGCATGATTGATCAGGGTCTGCTGTTAAAGTTGTCTGTGCAGAACAATGTCAAAGCAGAGTTGTCCTTTAAGCATTGCTAGCAGCCATCCAAAGTATGGGCGCCAAGGTGAATTGATGCTCAAGTGCTCTGTGTAACATAGGTCTTTTTCTTGTGCGGGTTTCTTGGGGAAGGCAAGTGGTGAAAGTTGGCCTAGGCTTAGCAAGGGACTGGCAACTGGTGAGGCCAAGATGCCATGTGAGGATGGTGTTTGTGAAGATGTTTGAAGATGCTACAAAGCAGAGAAAGGCAAAATGTTGTAATGAAGAAGTGAAGCAAGCAGAGCCGAAGGTTCCTGGATGCTTTAGAAAGTCACTAGATTGGTTGCAACCTGAAGAAATAGTTGCAGAGGAAGAAAGTAAAGAGCCTGCCGTGACCCGGATTCGAACCGGGGTTGCTGCAGCCACAACGCAGAGTACTAACCACTATACGATCACGGCAATCGAGCCAGGTAGGAGTCGAACCTACAATCTTCTGATCCGTAGTCAGACGCGTTATCCATTGCGCCACTGGCCCTACTGCTGACATATGTATAGCAAGTTTTTCTTGCGGCCGCAAGGAGACCGGGCCTCGTTGAAGTGCCCTATTCCACTGAACGTCTTCTGTAGCGAGAACTTCTTTGAGAGATAATCTCTATAAAAATGTCATGAATTTGCTCTCTCTGAGTCCAGATATTCACAATGCTGTTCTAAAAGCTTGAAGAAGGTTGCAAGAGGAGTGCAGAAAGCAGCCTGCCGTAAACCGTATTCACACCAGGTTGCTTGCAGCCATAACAAAGAGTACTAGCCACTATAGGATCAGGGCACATTTTGTATGCTAGTCCCGGAGTTATTCACACATTTCTTAAGCTGTTGTTGTTGCAGCCGCACCGAGTGTAGTTAGTGTTAACGGGAAAGTTGCTGGGTGAAGACAAGGAGTGAAGCCAAGCAGTATGGAAAGGGTCCTCTGTCTGAGCAGCTGTCTGTTGTGAGTGGGGCACGGCAGGCTAAGTTCTTCTATCTCCTTCTAGGAGCAAAATCCTCAAAGCATTATCTCTGCATGATTGATCAGGGTCTGCTGTTAAAGTTGTCTGGGCAGAACAATGTCAAAGCAGAGTTGTCCTTTAAGCATTGCTAGCAGCCATCCAAAGTATGGGCGCCAAGGTGAATTGATGCTCAAGTGCTCTGTGTAACATAGGTCTTTTTCTTGTGCGGGTTTCTTGGGGAAGGCAAGTGGTGAAAGTTGGCCTAGGCTTAGCAAGGGACTGGCAACTGGTGAGGCCAAGATGCCATGTGAGGATGGTGTTTGTGAAGATGTTTGAAGATGCTACAAAGCAGAGAAAGGCAAAATGTTGTAATGAAGAAGTGAAGCAAGCAGAGCCGAAGGTTCCTGGATGCTTTAGAAAGTCACTAGATTGGTTGCAACCTGAAGAAATAGTTGCAGAGGAAGAAAGTAAAGAGCCTGCCGTGACCCGGATTCGAACCGGGGTTGCTGCGGCCACAACGCAGAGTACTAACCACTATACGATCACGGCATGTTAATCGAGCCAGGTAGGAGTCGAACCTACAATCTTCTGATCCGTAGTCAGACGCGTTATCCATTGCGCCACTGGCCCTACTGCTGACATACGTATAGCAAGTTTTTCTTGCGGCCGCAAGGAGACCGGGCCTCGTTGAAGTGCCCTATTCCACTGAACGTCTTCTGTAGCGAGAACTTCTTTGAGAGATAATCTCTATAAAAATGTCATGAATTTGCTCTCTCTGAGTCCAGATATTCACAATGCTGTTCTAAAAGCTTGAAGAAGGTTGCAAGAGGAGTGCAGAAAGCAGCCTGCCGTAAACCGTATTCACACCAGGTTGCTTGCAGCCATAACAAAGAGTACTAGCCACTATAGGATCAGGGCACATTTTGTATGCTAGTCCCGGAGTTATTCACACATTTCTTAAGCTGTTGTTGTTGCAGCCGCACCGAGTGTAGTTAGTGTTAACGGGAAAGTTGCTGGGTGAAGACAAGGAGTGAAGCCAAGCAGTATGGAAAGGGTCCTCTGTCTGAGCAGCTGTCTGTTGTGAGTGGGGCACGGCAGGCTAAGTTCTTCTATCTCCTTCTAGGAGCAAAATCCTCAAAGCATTATCTCTGCATGATTGATCAGGGTCTGCTGTTAAAGTTGTCTGTGCAGAACAATGTCAAAGCAGAGTTGTCCTTTAAGCATTGCTAGCAGCCATCCAAAGTATGGGCGCCAAGGTGAATTGATGCTCAAGTGCTCTGTGTAACATAGGTCTTTTTCTTGTGCGGGTTTCTTGGGGAAGGCAAGTGGTGAAAGTTGGCCTAGGCTTAGCAAGGGACTGGCAACTGGTGAGGCCAAGATGCCATGTGAGGATGGTGTTTGTGAAGATGTTTGAAGATGCTACAAAGCAGAGAAAGGCAAAATGTTGTAATGAAGAAGTGAAGCAAGCAGAGCCGAAGGTTCCTGGATGCTTTAGAAAGTCACTAGATTGGTTGCAACCTGAAGAAATAGTTGCAGAGGAAGAAAGTAAAGAGCCTGCCGTGACCCGGATTCGAACCGGGGTTGCTGCGGCCACAACGCAGAGTACTAACCACTATACGATCACGGCATGTTAATCGAGCCAGGAAGGAGTCGAACCTACAATCTTCTGATCCGTAGTCAGACGCGTTATCCATTGCGCCACTGGCCCTACTGCTGACATACGTATAGCAAGTTTTTCTTGCGGCCGCAAGGAGACCGGGCCTCGTTGAAGTGCCCTATTCCACTGAACGTCTTCTGTAGCGAGAACTTCTTTGAGAGATAATCTCTATAAAAATGTCATGAATTTGCTCTCTCTGAGTCCAGATATTCACAATGCTGTTCTAAAAGCTTGAAGAAGGTTGCAAGAGGAGTGCAGAAAGCAGCCTGCCGTAAACCGTATTCACACCAGGTTGCTTGCAGCCATAACAAAGAGTACTAGCCACTATAGGATCAGGGCACATTTTGTATGCTAGTCCCGGAGTTATTCACACATTTCTTAAGCTGTTGTTGTTGCAGCCGCACCGAGTGTAGTTAGTGTTAACGGGAAAGTTGCTGGGTGAAGACAAGGAGTGAAGCCAAGCAGTATGGAAAGGGTCCTCTGTCTGAGCAGCTGTCTGTTGTGAGTGGGGCACGGCAGGCTAAGTTCTTCTATCTCCTTCTAGGAGCAAAATCCTCAAAGCATTATCTCTGCATGATTGATCAGGGTCTGCTGTTAAAGTTGTCTGTGCAGAACAATGTCAAAGCAGAGTTGTCCTTTAAGCATTGCTAGCAGCCATCCAAAGTATGGGCGCCAAGGTGAATTGATGCTCAAGTGCTCTGTGTAACATAGGTCTTTTTCTTGTGCGGGTTTCTTGGGGAAGGCAAGTGGTGAAAGTTGGCCTAGGCTTAGCAAGGGACTGGCAACTGGTGAGGCCAAGATGCCATGTGAGGATGGTGTTTGTGAAGATGTTTGAAGATGCTACAAAGCAGAGAAAGGCAAAATGTTGTAATGAAGAAGTGAAGCAAGCAGAGCCGAAGGTTCCTGGATGCTTTAGAAAGTCACTAGATTGGTTGCAACCTGAAGAAATAGTTGCAGAGGAAGAAAGTAAAGAGCCTGCCGTGACCCGGATTCGAACCGGGGTTGCTGCGGCCACAACGCAGAGTACTAACCACTATACGATCACGGCAATCGAGCCAGGTAGGAGTCGAACCTACAATCTTCTGATCCGTAGTCAGACGCGTTATCCATTGCGCCACTGGCCCTACTGCTGACATATGTATAGCAAGTTTTTCTTGCGGCCGCAAGGAGACCGGGCCTCGTTGAAGTGCCCTATTCCACTGAACGTCTTCTGTAGCGAGAACTTCTTTGAGAGATAATCTCTATAAAAATGTCATGAATTTGCTCTCTCTGAGTCCAGATATTCACAATGCTGTTCTAAAAGCTTGAAGAAGGTTGCAAGAGGAGTGCAGAAAGCAGCCTGCCGTAAACCGTATTCACACCAGGTTGCTTGCAGCCATAACAAAGAGTACTAGCCACTATAGGATCAGGGCACATTTTGTATGCTAGTCCCGGAGTTATTCACACATTTCTTAAGCTGTTGTTGTTGCAGCCGCACCGAGTGTAGTTAGTGTTAACGGGAAAGTTGCTGGGTGAAGACAAGGAGTGAAGCCAAGCAGTATGGAAAGGGTCCTCTGTCTGAGCAGCTGTCTGTTGTGAGTGGGGCACGGCAGGCTAAGTTCTTCTATCTCCTTCTAGGAGCAAAATCCTCAAAGCATTATCTCTGCATGATTGATCAGGGTCTGCTGTTAAAGTTGTCTGGGCAGAACAATGTCAAAGCAGAGTTGTCCTTTAAGCATTGCTAGCAGCCATCCAAAGTATGGGCGCCAAGGTGAATTGATGCTCAAGTGCTCTGTGTAACATAGGTCTTTTTCTTGTGCGGGTTTCTTGGGGAAGGCAAGTGGTGAAAGTTGGCCTAGGCTTAGCAAGGGACTGGCAACTGGTGAGGCCAAGATGCCATGTGAGGATGGTGTTTGTGAAGATGTTTGAAGATGCTACAAAGCAGAGAAAGGCAAAATGTTGTAATGAAGAAGTGAAGCAAGCAGAGCCGAAGGTTCCTGGATGCTTTAGAAAGTCACTAGATTGGTTGCAACCTGAAGAAATAGTTGCAGAGGAAGAAAGTAAAGAGCCTGCCGTGACCCGGATTCGAACCGGGGTTGCTGCGGCCACAACGCAGAGTACTAACCACTATACGATCACGGCATGTTAATCGAGCCAGGTAGGAGTCGAACCTACAATCTTCTGATCCGTAGTCAGACGCGTTATCCATTGCGCCACTGGCCCTACTGCTGACATACGTATAGCAAGTTTTTCTTGCGGCCGCAAGGAGACCGGGCCTCGTTGAAGTGCCCTATTCCACTGAACGTCTTCTGTAGCGAGAACTTCTTTGAGAGATAATCTCTATAAAAATGTCATGAATTTGCTCTCTCTGAGTCCAGATATTCACAATGCTGTTCTAAAAGCTTGAAGAAGGTTGCAAGAGGAGTGCAGAAAGCAGCCTGCCGTAAACCGTATTCACACCAGGTTGCTTGCAGCCATAACAAAGAGTACTAGCCACTATAGGATCAGGGCACATTTTGTATGCTAGTCCCGGAGTTATTCACAGATTTCTTAAGCTGTTGTTGTTGCAGCCGCACCGAGTGTAGTTAGTGTTAACGGGAAAGTTGCTGGGTGAAGACAAGGAGTGAAGCCAAGCAGTATGGAAAGGGTCCTCTGTCTGAGCAGCTGTCTGTTGTGAGTGGGGCACGGCAGGCTAAGTTCTTCTATCTCCTTCTAGGAGCAAAATCCTCAAAGCATTATCTCTGCATGATTGATCAGGGTCTGCTGTTAAAGTTGTCTGTGCAGAACAATGTCAAAGCAGAGTTGTCCTTTAAGCATTGCTAGCAGCCATCCAAAGTATGGGCGCCAAGGTGAATTGATGCTCAAGTGCTCTGTGTAACATAGGTCTTTTTCTTGTGCGGGTTTCTTGGGGAAGGCAAGTGGTGAAAGTTGGCCTAGGCTTAGCAAGGGACTGGCAACTGGTGAGGCCAAGATGCCATGTGAGGATGGTGTTTGTGAAGATGTTTGAAGATGCTACAAAGCAGAGAAAGGCAAAATGTTGTAATGAAGAAGTGAAGCAAGCAGAGCCGAAGGTTCCTGGATGCTTTAGAAAGTCACTAGATTGGTTGCAACCTGAAGAAATAGTTGCAGAGGAAGAAAGTAAAGAGCCTGCCGTGACCCGGATTCGAACCGGGGTTGCTGCGGCCACAACGCAGAGTACTAACCACTATACGATCACGGCATGTTAATCGAGCCAGGTAGGAGTCGAACCTACAATCTTCTGATCCGTAGTCAGACGCGTTATCCATTGCGCCACTGGCCCTACTGCTGACATACGTATAGCAAGTTTTTCTTGCGGCCGCAAGGAGACCGGGCCTCGTTGAAGTGCCCTATTCCACTGAACGTCTTCTGTAGCGAGAACTTCTTTGAGAGATAATCTCTATAAAAATGTCATGAATTTGCTCTCTCTGAGTCCAGATATTCACAATGCTGTTCTAAAAGCTTGAAGAAGGTTGCAAGAGGAGTGCAGAAAGCAGCCTGCCGTAAACCGTATTCACACCAGGTTGCTTGCAGCCATAACAAAGAGTACTAGCCACTATAGGATCAGGGCACATTTTGTATGCTAGTCCCGGAGTTATTCACACATTTCTTAAGCTGTTGTTGTTGCAGCCGCACCGAGTGTAGTTAGTGTTAACGGGAAAGTTGCTGGGTGAAGACAAGGAGTGAAGCCAAGCAGTATGGAAAGGGTCCTCTGTCTGAGCAGCTGTCTGTTGTGAGTGGGGCACGGCAGGCTAAGTTCTTCTATCTCCTTCTAGGAGCAAAATCCTCAAAGCATTATCTCTGCATGATTGATCAGGGTCTGCTGTTAAAGTTGTCTGTGCAGAACAATGTCAAAGCAGAGTTGTCCTTTAAGCATTGCTAGCAGCCATCCAAAGTATGGGCGCCAAGGTGAATTGATGCTCAAGTGCTCTGTGTAACATAGGTCTTTTTCTTGTGCGGGTTTCTTGGGGAAGGCAAGTGGTGAAAGTTGGCCTAGGCTTAGCAAGGGACTGGCAACTGGTGAGGCCAAGATGCCATGTGAGGATGGTGTTTGTGAAGATGTTTGAAGATGCTACAAAGCAGAGAAAGGCAAAATGTTGTAATGAAGAAGTGAAGCAAGCAGAGCCGAAGGTTCCTGGATGCTTTAGAAAGTCACTAGATTGGTTGCAACCTGAAGAAATAGTTGCAGAGGAAGAAAGTAAAGAGCCTGCCGTGACCCGGATTCGAACCGGGGTTGCTGCGGCCACAACGCAGAGTACTAACCACTATACGATCACGGCAATCGAGCCAGGTAGGAGTCGAACCTACAATCTTCTGATCCGTAGTCAGACGCGTTATCCATTGCGCCACTGGCCCTACTGCTGACATATGTATAGCAAGTTTTTCTTGCGGCCGCAAGGAGACCGGGCCTCGTTGAAGTGCCCTATTCCACTGAACGTCTTCTGTAGCGAGAACTTCTTTGAGAGATAATCTCTATAAAAATGTCATGAATTTGCTCTCTCTGAGTCCAGATATTCACAATGCTGTTCTAAAAGCTTGAAGAAGGTTGCAAGAGGAGTGCAGAAAGCAGCCTGCCGTAAACCGTATTCACACCAGGTTGCTTGCAGCCATAACAAAGAGTACTAGCCACTATAGGATCAGGGCACATTTTGTATGCTAGTCCCGGAGTTATTCACACATTTCTTAAGCTGTTGTTGTTGCAGCCGCACCGAGTGTAGTTAGTGTTAACGGGAAAGTTGCTGGGTGAAGACAAGGAGTGAAGCCAAGCAGTATGGAAAGGGTCCTCTGTCTGAGCAGCTGTCTGTTGTGAGTGGGGCACGGCAGGCTAAGTTCTTCTATCTCCTTCTAGGAGCAAAATCCTCAAAGCATTATCTCTGCATGATTGATCAGGGTCTGCTGTTAAAGTTGTCTGGGCAGAACAATGTCAAAGCAGAGTTGTCCTTTAAGCATTGCTAGCAGCCATCCAAAGTATGGGCGCCAAGGTGAATTGATGCTCAAGTGCTCTGTGTAACATAGGTCTTTTTCTTGTGCGGGTTTCTTGGGGAAGGCAAGTGGTGAAAGTTGGCCTAGGCTTAGCAAGGGACTGGCAACTGGTGAGGCCAAGATGCCATGTGAGGATGGTGTTTGTGAAGATGTTTGAAGATGCTACAAAGCAGAGAAAGGCAAAATGTTGTAATGAAGAAGTGAAGCAAGCAGAGCCGAAGGTTCCTGGATGCTTTAGAAAGTCACTAGATTGGTTGCAACCTGAAGAAATAGTTGCAGAGGAAGAAAGTAAAGAGCCTGCCGTGACCCGGATTCGAACCGGGGTTGCTGCGGCCACAACGCAGAGTACTAACCACTATACGATCACGGCATGTTAATCGAGCCAGGTAGGAGTCGAACCTACAATCTTCTGATCCGTAGTCAGACGCGTTATCCATTGCGCCACTGGCCCTACTGCTGACATACGTATAGCAAGTTTTTCTTGCGGCCGCAAGGAGACCGGGCCTCGTTGAAGTGCCCTATTCCACTGAACGTCTTCTGTAGCGAGAACTTCTTTGAGAGATAATCTCTATAAAAATGTCATGAATTTGCTCTCTCTGAGTCCAGATATTCACAATGCTGTTCTAAAAGCTTGAAGAAGGTTGCAAGAGGAGTGCAGAAAGCAGCCTGCCGTAAACCGTATTCACACCAGGTTGCTTGCAGCCATAACAAAGAGTACTAGCCACTATAGGATCAGGGCACATTTTGTATGCTAGTCCCGGAGTTATTCACAGATTTCTTAAGCTGTTGTTGTTGCAGCCGCACCGAGTGTAGTTAGTGTTAACGGGAAAGTTGCTGGGTGAAGACAAGGAGTGAAGCCAAGCAGTATGGAAAGGGTCCTCTGTCTGAGCAGCTGTCTGTTGTGAGTGGGGCACGGCAGGCTAAGTTCTTCTATCTCCTTCTAGGAGCAAAATCCTCAAAGCATTATCTCTGCATGATTGATCAGGGTCTGCTGTTAAAGTTGTCTGTGCAGAACAATGTCAAAGCAGAGTTGTCCTTTAAGCATTGCTAGCAGCCATCCAAAGTATGGGCGCCAAGGTGAATTGATGCTCAAGTGCTCTGTGTAACATAGGTCTTTTTCTTGTGCGGGTTTCTTGGGGAAGGCAAGTGGTGAAAGTTGGCCTAGGCTTAGCAAGGGACTGGCAACTGGTGAGGCCAAGATGCCATGTGAGGATGGTGTTTGTGAAGATGTTTGAAGATGCTACAAAGCAGAGAAAGGCAAAATGTTGTAATGAAGAAGTGAAGCAAGCAGAGCCGAAGGTTCCTGGATGCTTTAGAAAGTCACTAGATTGGTTGCAACCTGAAGAAATAGTTGCAGAGGAAGAAAGTAAAGAGCCTGCCGTGACCCGGATTCGAACCGGGGTTGCTGCGGCCACAACGCAGAGTACTAACCACTATACGATCACGGCATGTTAATCGAGCCAGGTAGGAGTCGAACCTACAATCTTCTAACCACTATACGATCACGGCATGTTAATCGAGCCAGGTAGGAGTCGAACCTACAATCTTCTGATCCGTAGTCAGACGCGTTATCCATTGCGCCACTGGCCCTACTGCTGACATACGTATAGCAAGTTTTTCTTGCGGCCGCAAGGAGACCGGGCCTCGTTGAAGTGCCCTATTCCACTGAACGTCTTCTGTAGCGAGAACTTCTTTGAGAGATAATCTCTATAAAAATGTCATGAATTTGCTCTCTCTGAGTCCAGATATTCACAATGCTGTTCTAAAAGCTTGAAGAAGGTTGCAAGAGGAGTGCAGAAAGCAGCCTGCCGTAAACCGTATTCACACCAGGTTGCTTGCAGCCATAACAAAGAGTACTAGCCACTATAGGATCAGGGCACATTTTGTATGCTAGTCCCGGAGTTATTCACACATTTCTTAAGCTGTTGTTGTTGCAGCCGCACCGAGTGTAGTTAGTGTTAACGGGAAAGTTGCTGGGTGAAGACAAGGAGTGAAGCCAAGCAGTATGGAAAGGGTCCTCTTTCTGAGCAGCTGTCTGTTGTGAGTGGGGCACGGCAGGCTAAGTTCTTCTATCTCCTTCTAGGAGCAAAATCCTCAAAGCATTATCTCTGCATGATTGATCAGGGTCTGCTGTTAAAGTTGTCTGTGCAGAACAATGTCAAAGCAGAGTTGTCCTTTAAGCATTGCTAGCAGCCATCCAAAGTATGGGCGCCAAGGTGAATTGATGCTCAAGTGCTCTGTGTAACATAGGTCTTTTTCTTGTGCGGGTTTCTTGGGGAAGGCAAGTGGTGAAAGTTGGCCTAGGCTTAGCAAGGGACTGGCAACTGGTGAGGCCAAGATGCCATGTGAGGATGGTGTTTGTGAAGATGTTTGAAGATGCTACAAAGCAGAGAAAGGCAAAATGCTGTAATGAAGAAGTGAAGCAAGCAGAGCCGAAGGTTCCTGGATGCTTTAGAAAGTCACTAGATTGGTTGCAACCTGAAGAAATAGTTGCAGAGGAAGAAAGTAAAGAGCCTGCCGTGACCCGGATTCAAACCGGGGTTGCTGCGGCCACAACGCAGAGTACTAACCACTATACGATCACGGCAATCAAGCCAGGTAGGAGTCGAACCTACAATCTTCTGATCCGTAGTCAGACGCGTTATCCATTGCGCCACTGGCCCTACTGCTGACATACGTATAGCAAGTTTTTCTTGCGGCCGCAAGGAGACCGGGCCTCGTTGAAGTGCCCTATTCCACTGAACGTCTTCTGTAGCGAGAACTTCTTTGAGAGATAATCTCTATAAAAATGTCATGAATTTGCTCTCTCTGAGTCCAGATATTCACAATGCTGTTCTAAAAGCTTGAAGAAGGTTGCAAGAGGAGTGCAGAAAGCAGCCTGCCGTAAACCGTATTCACACCAGGTTGCTTGCAGCCATAACAAAGAGTACTAGCCACTATAGGATCAGGGCACATTTTGTATGCTAGTCCCGGAGTTATTCACACATTTCTTAAGCTGTTGTTGTTGCAGCCGCACCGAGTGTAGTTAGTGTTAACGGGAAAGTTGCTGGGTGAAGACAAGGAGTGAAGCCAAGCAGTATGGAAAGGGTCCTCTGTCTGAGCAGCTGTCTGTTGTGAGTGGGGCACGGCAGGCTAAGTTCTTCTATCTCCTTCTAGGAGCAAAATCCTCAAAGCATTATCTCTGCATGATTGATCAGGGTCTGCTGTTAAAGTTGTCTGTGCAGAACAATGTCAAAGCAGAGTTGTCCTTTAAGCATTGCTAGCAGCCATCCAAAGTATGGGCGCCAAGGTGAATTGATGCTCAAGTGCTCTGTGTAACATAGGTCTTTTTCTTGTGCGGGTTTCTTGGGGAAGGCAAGTGGTGAAAGTTGGCCTAGGCTTAGCAAGGGACTGGCAACTGGTGAGGCCAAGATGCCATGTGAGGATGGTGTTTGTGAAGATGTTTGAAGATGCTACAAAGCAGAGAAAGGAAAAATGTTGTAATGAAGAAGTGAAGCAAGCAGAGCCTAAGGTTCCTGGATGCTTTAGAAAGTCACTAGATTGGTTGCAACCTGAAGAAATAGTTGCAGAGGAAGAAAGTAAAGAGCCTGCCGTGACCCGGATTCGAACCCGGGTTGCTGCGGCCACAACGCAGAGTACTAACCACTATACGATCACGGCAATCAAGCCAGGTAGGAGTCGAACCTACAATCTTCTGATCCGTAGTCAGACGCGTTATCCATTGCGCCACTGGCCCTACTGCTGACATACGTATAGCAAGTTTTTCTTGCGGCCGCAAGGAGACCGGGCCTCGTTGAAGTGCCCTATTCCACTGAACGTCTTCTGTAGCGAGAACTTCTTTGAGAGATAATCTCTATAAAAATGTCATGAATTTGCTCTCTCTGAGTCCAGATATTCACAATGCTGTTCTAAAAGCTTGAAGAAGGTTGCAAGAGGAGTGCAGAAAGCAGCCTGCCGTAAACCGTATTCACACCAGGTTGCTTGCAGCCATAACAAAGAGTACTAGCCACTATAGGATCAGGGCACATTTTGTATGCTAGTCCCGGAGTTATTCACACATTTCTTAAGCTGTTGTTGTTGCAGCCGCACCGAGTGTAGTTAGTGTTAACGGGAAAGTTGCTGGGTGAAGACAAGGAGTGAAGCCAAGCAGTATGGAAAGGGTCCTCTGTCTGAGCAGCTGTCTGTTGTGAGTGGGGCACGGCAGGCTAAGTTCTTCTATCTCCTTCTAGGAGCAAAATCCTCAAAGCATTATCTCTGCATGATTGATCAGGGTCTGCTGTTAAAGTTGTCTGGGCAGAACAATGTCAAAGCAGAGTTGTCCTTTAAGCATTGCTAGCAGCCATCCAAAGTATGGGCGCCAAGGTGAATTGATGCTCAAGTGCTCTGTGTAACATAGGTCTTTTTCTTGTGCGGGTTTCTTGGGGAAGGCAAGTGGTGAAAGTTGGCCTAGGCTTAGCAAGGGACTGGCAACTGGTGAGGCCAAGATGCCATGTGAGGATGGTGTTTGTGAAGATGTTTGAAGATGCTACAAAGCAGAGAAAGGCAAAATGTTGTAATGAAGAAGTGAAGCAAGCAGAGCCGAAGGTTCCTGGATGCTTTAGAAAGTCACTAGATTGGTTGCAACCTGAAGAAATAGTTGCAGAGGAAGAAAGTAAAGAGCCTGCCGTGACCCTGATTCGAACCAGGGTTGCTGCAGCCACAACGCAGAGTACTAACCACTATACGATCACGGCATGTTAATCTAGCCAGGTTGGAGTCGAACCTACAATCTTCCGATCCGTAGTCAGACGCGTTATCCATTGCGCCACTGGCCCTACTGCTGACATACGTATAGCAAGTTTTTCTTGCGGCCGCAAGGAGACCGGGCCTCGTTGAAGTGCCCTATTCCACTGAACGTCTTCTGTAGCGAGAACTTCTTTGAGAGATAATCTCTATAAAAATGTCATGAATTTGCTCTCTCTGAGTCCAGATATTCACAATGCTGTTCTAAAAGCTTGAAGAAGGTTGCAAGAGGAGTGCAGAAAGCAGCCTGCCGTAAACCGTATTCACACCAGGTTGCTTGCAGCCATAACAAAGAGTACTAGCCACTATAGGATCAGGGCACATTTTGTATGCTAGTCCCGGAGTTATTCACACATTTCTTAAGCTGTTGTTGTTGCAGCCGCACCGAGTGTAGTTAGTGTTAACGGGAAAGTTGCTGGGTGAAGACAAGGAGTGAAGCCAAGCAGTATGGAAAGGGTCCTCTGTCTGAGCAGCTGTCTGTTGTGAGTGGGGCACGGCAGGCTAAGTTCTTCTATCTCCTTCTAGGAGCAAAATCCTCAAAGCATTATCTCTGCATGATTGATCAGGGTCTGCTGTTAAAGTTGTCTGGGCAGAACAATGTCAAAGCAGAGTTGTCCTTTAAGCATTGCTAGCAGCCATCCAAAGTATGGGCGCCAAGGTGAATTGATGCTCAAGTGCTCTGTGTAACATAGGTCTTTTTCTTGTGCGGGTTTCTTGGGGAAGGCAAGTGGTGAAAGTTGGCCTAGGCTTAGCAAGGGACTGGCAACTGGTGAGGCCAAGATGCCATGTGAGGATGGTGTTTGTGAAGATGTTTGAAGATGCTACAAAGCAGAGAAAGGCAAAATGTTGTAATGAAGAAGTGAAGCAAGCAGAGCCGAAGGTTCCTGGATGCTTTAGAAAGTCACTAGATTGGTTGCAACCTGAAGAAATAGTTGCAGAGGAAGAAAGTAAAGAGCCTGCCGTGACCCTGATTCTAACCAGGGTTGCTGCAGCCACAACGCAGAGTACTAACCACTATACGATCACGGCATGTTAATCTAGCCAGGTTGGAGTCGAACCTACAATCTTCCGATCCGTAGTCAGACGCGTTATCCATTGCGCCACTGGCCCTACTGCTGACATACGTATAGCAAGTTTTTCTTGCGGCCGCAAGGAGACCGGGCCTCGTTGAAGTGCCCTATTCCACTGAACGTCTTCTGTAGCGAGAACTTCTTTGAGAGATAATCTCTATAAAAATGTCATGAATTTGCTCTCTCTGAGTCCAGATATTCACAATGCTGTTCTAAAAGCTTGAAGAAGGTTGCAAGAGGAGTGCAGAAAGCAGCCTGCCGTAAACCGTATTCACACCAGGTTGCTTGCAGCCATAACAAAGAGTACTAGCCACTATAGGATCAGGGCACATTTTGTATGCTAGTCCCGGAGTTATTCACACATTTCTTAAGCTGTTGTTGTTGCAGCCGCACTGAGTGTAGTTAGTGTTAACGGGAAAGTTGCTGGGTGAAGACAAGGAGTGAAGCCAAGCAGTATGGAAAGGGTCCTCTGTCTGAGCAGCTGTCTGTTGTGAGTGGGGCACGGCAGGCTAAGTTCTTCTATCTCCTTCTAGGAGCAAAATCCTCAAAGCATTATCTCTGCATGATTGATCAGGGTCTGCTGTTAAAGTTGTCTGTGCAGAACAATGTCAAAGCAGAGTTGTCCTTTAAGCATTGCTAGCAGCCATCCAAAGTATGGGCGCCAAGGTGAATTGATGCTCAAGTGCTCTGTGTAACATAGGTCTTTTTCTTGTGCGGGTTTCTTGGGGAAGGCAAGTGGTGAAAGTTGGCCTAGGCTTAGCAAGGGACTGGCAACTGGTGAGGCCAAGATGCCATGTGAGGATGGTGTTTGTGAAGATGTTTGAAGATGCTACAAAGCAGAGAAAGGCAAAATGTTGTAATGAAGAAGTGAAGCAAGCAGAGCCGAAGGTTCCTGGATGCTTTAGAAAGTCACTAGATTGGTTGCAACCTGAAGAAATAGTTGCAGAGGAAGAAAGTAAAGAGCCTGCCGTGACCCGGATTCGAACCGGGGTTGCTGCGGCCACAACGCAGAGTACTAACCACTATACGATCACGGCAATCGAGCCAGGTAGGAGTCGAACCTACAATCTTCTGATCCGTAGTCAGACGCGTTATCCATTGCGCCACTGGCCCTACTGCTGACATACGTATAGCAAGTTTTTCTTGCGGCCGCAAGGAGACCGGGCCTCGTTGAAGTGCCCTATTCCACTGAACGTCTTCTGTAGCGAGAACTTCTTTGAGAGATAATCTCTATAAAAATGTCATGAATTTGCTCTCTCTGAGTCCAGATATTCACAATGCTGTTCTAAAAGCTTGAAGAAGGTTGCAAGAGGAGTGCAGAAAGCAGCCTGCCGTAAACCGTATTCACACCAGGTTGCTTGCAGCCATAACAAAGAGTACTAGCCACTATAGGATCAGGGCACATTTTGTATGCTAGTCCCGGAGTTATTCACAGATTTCTTAAGCTGTTGTTGTTGCAGCCGCACCGAGTGTAGTTAGTGTTAACGGGAAAGTTGCTGGGTGAAGACAAGGAGTGAAGCCAAGCAGTATGGAAAGGGTCCTCTGTCTGAGCAGCTGTCTGTTGTGAGTGGGGCACGGCAGGCTAAGTTCTTCTATCTCCTTCTAGGAGCAAAATCCTCAAAGCATTATCTCTGCATGATTGATCAGGGTCTGCTGTTAAAGTTGTCTGTGCAGAACAATGTCAAAGCAGAGTTGTCCTTTAAGCATTGCTAGCAGCCATCCAAAGTATGGGCGCCAAGGTGAATTGATGCTCAAGTGCTCTGTGTAACATAGGTCTTTTTCTTGTGCGGGTTTCTTGGGGAAGGCAAGTGGTGAAAGTTGGCCTAGGCTTAGCAAGGGACTGGCAACTGGTGAGGCCAAGATGCCATGTGAGGATGGTGTTTGTGAAGATGTTTGAAGATGCTACAAAGCAGAGAAAGGAAAAATGTTGTAATGAAGAAGTGAAGCAAGCAGAGCCTAAGGTTCCTGGATGCTTTAGAAAGTCACTAGATTGGTTGCAACCTGAAGAAATAGTTGCAGAGGAAGAAAGTAAAGAGCCTGCCGTGACCCGGATTCGAACCCGGGTTGCTGCGGCCACAACGCAGAGTACTAACCACTATACGATCACGGCAATCGAGCCAGGTAGGAGTCGAACCTACAATCTTCTGATCCGTAGTCAGGCGCGTTATCCATTGCGCCACTGGCCCTACTGCTGACATACGTATAGCAAGTTTTTCTTGCGGCCGCAAGGAGACCGGGCCTCGTTGAAGTGCCCTATTCCACTGAACGTCTTCTGTAGCGAGAACTTCTTTGAGAGATAATCTCTATAAAAATGTCATGAATTTGCTCTCTCTGAGTCCAGATATTCACAATGCTGTTCTAAAAGCTTGAAGAAGGTTGCAAGAGGAGTGCAGAAAGCAGCCTGCCGTAAACCGTATTCACACCAGGTTGCTTGCAGCCATAACAAAGAGTACTAGCCACTATAGGATCAGGGCACATTTTGTATGCTAGTCCCGGAGTTATTCACACATTTCTTAAGCTGTTGTTGTTGCAGCCGCACCGAGTGTAGTTAGTGTTAACGGGAAAGTTGCTGGGTGAAGACAAGGAGTGAAGCCAAGCAGTATGGAAAGGGTCCT
This sequence comes from Hyperolius riggenbachi, assembly GCF_040937935.1. Taxonomy (NCBI): domain Eukaryota; kingdom Metazoa; phylum Chordata; class Amphibia; order Anura; family Hyperoliidae; genus Hyperolius; species Hyperolius riggenbachi. The sequence continues at coordinate 81,052,835 of NC_090648.1, read as the reverse complement.
CTGTCTGAGCAGCTGTCTGTTGTGAGTGGGGCACGGCAGGCTAAGTTCTTCTATCTCCTTCTAGGAGCAAAATCCTCAAAGCATTATCTCTGCATGATTGATCAGGGTCTGCTGTTAAAGTTGTCTGGGCAGAACAATGTCAAAGCAGAGTTGTCCTTTAAGCATTGCTAGCAGCCATCCAAAGTATGGGCGCCAAGGTGAATTGATGCTCAAGTGCTCTGTGTAACATAGGTCTTTTTCTTGTGCGGGTTTCTTGGGGAAGGCAAGTGGTGAAAGTTGGCCTAGGCTTAGCAAGGGACTGGCAACTGGTGAGGCCAAGATGCCATGTGAGGATGGTGTTTGTGAAGATGTTTGAAGATGCTACAAAGCAGAGAAAGGCAAAATGTTGTAATGAAGAAGTGAAGCAAGCAGAGCCTAAGGTTCCTGGATGCTTTAGAAAGTCACTAGATTGGTTGCAACCTGAAGAAATAGTTGCAGAGGAAGAAAGTAAAGAGCCTGCCGTGACCCGGATTCGAACCGGGGTTGCTGCAGCCACAACGCAGAGTACTAACCACTATACGATCACGGCATGTTAATCGAGCCAGGTAGGAGTCGAACCTACAATCTTCTGATCCGTAGTCAGGCGCGTTATCCATTGCGCCACTGGCCCTACTGCTGACATACGTATAGCAAGTTTTTCTTGCGGCCGCAAGGAGACCGGGCCTCGTTGAAGTGCCCTATTCCACTGAACGTCTTCTGTAGCGAGAACTTCTTTGAGAGATAATCTCTATAAAAATGTCATGAATTTGCTCTCTCTGAGTCCAGATATTCACAATGCTGTTCTAAAAGCTTGAAGAAGGTTGCAAGAGGAGTGCAGAAAGCAGCCTGCCGTAAACCGTATTCACACCAGGTTGCTTGCAGCCATAACAAAGAGTACTAGCCACTATAGGATCAGGGCACATTTTGTATGCTAGTCCCGGAGTTATTCACACATTTCTTAAGCTGTTGTTGTTGCAGCCGCACCGAGTGTAGTTAGTGTTAACGGGAAAGTTGCTGGGTGAAGACAAGGAGTGAAGCCAAGCAGTATGGAAAGGGTCCTCTGTCTGAGCAGCTGTCTGTTGTGAGTGGGGCACGGCAGGCTAAGTTCTTCTATCTCCTTCTAGGAGCAAAATCCTCAAAGCATTATCTCTGCATGATTGATCAGGGTCTGCTGTTAAAGTTGTCTGTGCAGAACAATGTCAAAGCAGAGTTGTCCTTTAAGCATTGCTAGCAGCCATCCAAAGTATGGGCGCCAAGGTGAATTGATGCTCAAGTGCTCTGTGTAACATAGGTCTTTTTCTTGTGCGGGTTTCTTGGGGAAGGCAAGTGGTGAAAGTTGGCCTAGGCTTAGCAAGGGACTGGCAACTGGTGAGGCCAAGATGCCATGTGAGGATGGTGTTTGTGAAGATGTTTGAAGATGCTACAAAGCAGAGAAAGGCAAAATGTTGTAATGAAGAAGTGAAGCAAGCAGAGCCTAAGGTTCCTGGATGCTTTAGAAAGTCACTAGATTGGTTGCAACCTGAAGAAATAGTTGCAGAGGAAGAAAGTAAAGAGCCTGCCGTGACCCAGATTCGAACCAGGGTTGCTGCAGCCACAACGCAGAGTACTAACCACTATACGATCACGGCATGTTAATCGAGCCAGGTAGGAGTCGAACCTACAATCTTCTGATCCGTAGTCAGACGCGTTATCCATTGCGCCACTGGCCCTACTGCTGACATACGTATAGCAAGTTTTTCTTGCGGCCGCAAGGAGACCGGGCCTTGTTGAAGTGCCCTATTCCACTGAACGTCTTCTGTAGCGAGAACTTCTTTGAGAGATAATCTCTATAAAAATGTCATGAATTTGCTCTCTCTGAGTCCAGATATTCACAATGCTGTTCTAAAAGCTTGAAGAAGGTTGCAAGAGGAGTGCAGAAAGCAGCCTGCCGTAAACCGTATTCACACCAGGTTGCTTGCAGCCATAACAAAGAGTACTAGCCACTATAGGATCAGGGCACATTTTGTATGCTAGTCCCGGAGTTATTCACACATTTCTTAAGCTGTTGTTGTTGCAGCCGCACCGAGTGTAGTTAGTGTTAACAGGAAAGTTGCTGGGTGAAGACAAGGAGTGAAGCCAAGCAGTATGGAAAGGGTCCTCTGTCTGAGCAGCTGTCTGTTGTGAGTGGGGCACGGCAGGCTAAGTTCTTCTATCTCCTTCTAGGAGCAAAATCCTCAAAGCATTATCTCTGCATGATTGATCAGGGTCTGCTGTTAAAGTTGTCTGTGCAGAACAATGTCAAAGCAGAGTTGTCCTTTAAGCATTGCTAGCAGCCATCCAAAGTATGGGCGCCAAGGTGAATTGATGCTCAAGTGCTCTGTGTAACATAGGTCTTTTTCTTGTGCGGGTTTCTTGGGGAAGGCAAGTGGTGAAAGTTGGCCTAGGCTTAGCAAGGGACTGGCAACTGGTGAGGCCAAGATGCCATGTGAGGATGGTGTTTGTGAAGATGTTTGAAGATGCTACAAAGCAGAGAAAGGCAAAATGTTGTAATGAAGAAGTGAAGCAAGCAGAGCCGAAGGTTCCTGGATGCTTTAGAAAGTCACTAGATTGGTTGCAACCTGAAGAAATAGTTGCAGAGGAAGAAAGTAAAGAGCCTGCCGTGACCCGGATTCGAACCGGGGTTGCTGCGGCCACAACGCAGAGTACTAACCACTATACGATCACGGCAATCGAGCCAGGTTGGAGTCGAACCTACAATCTTCTGATCCGTAGTCAGACGCGTTATCCATTGCGCCACTGGCCCTACTGCTGACATACGTATAGCAAGTTTTTCTTGCGGCCGCAAGGAGACCGGGCCTCGTTGAAGTGCCCTATTCCACTGAACGTCTTCTGTAGCGAGAACTTCTTTGAGAGATAATCTCTATAAAAATGTCATGAATTTGCTCTCTCTGAGTCCAGATATTCACAATGCTGTTCTAAAAGCTTGAAGAAGGTTGCAAGAGGAGTGCAGAAAGCAGCCTGCCGTAAACCGTATTCACACCAGGTTGCTTGCAGCCATAACAAAGAGTACTAGCCACTATAGGATCAGGGCACATTTTGTATGCTAGTCCCGGAGTTATTCACACATTTCTTAAGCTGTTGTTGTTGCAGCCGCACCGAGTGTAGTTAGTGTTAACGGGAAAGTTGCTGGGTGAAGACAAGGAGTGAAGCCAAGCAGTATGGAAAGGGTCCTCTGTCTGAGCAGCTGTCTGTTGTGAGTGGGGCACGGCAGGCTAAGTTCTTCTATCTCCTTCTAGGAGCAAAATCCTCAAAGCATTATCTCTGCATGATTGATCAGGGTCTGCTGTTAAAGTTGTCTGGGCAGAACAATGTCAAAGCAGAGTTGTCCTTTAAGCATTGCTAGCAGCCATCCAAAGTATGGGCGCCAAGGTGAATTGATGCTCAAGTGCTCTGTGTAACATAGGTTTTTTTCTTGTGCGGGTTTCTTGGGGAAGGCAAGTGGTGAAAGTTGGCCTAGGCTTAGCAAGGGACTGGCAACTGGTGAGGCCAAGATGCCATGTGAGGATGGTGTTTGTGAAGATGTTTGAAGATGCTACAAAGCAGAGAAAGGCAAAATGTTGTAATGAAGAAGTGAAGCAAGCAGAGCCGAAGGTTCCTGGATGCTTTAGAAAGTCACTAGATTGGTTGCAACCTGAAGAAATAGTTGCAGAGGAAGAAAGTAAAGAGCCTGCCGTGACCCGGATTCGAACCAGGGTTGCTGCAGCCACAACGCAGAGTACTAACCACTATACGATCACGGCATGTTAATCGAGCCAGGTTGGAGTAGAACCTACAATCTTCTGATCCGTAGTCAGACGCGTTATCCATTGCGCCACTGGCCCTACTGCTGACATACGTATAGCAAGTTTTTCTTGCGGCCGCAAGGAGACCGGGCCTCGTTGAAGTGCCCTATTCCACTGAACGTCTTCTGTAGCGAGAACTTCTTTGAGAGATAATCTCTATAAAAATGTCATGAATTTGCTCTCTCTGAGTCCAGATATTCACAATGCTGTTCTAAAAGCTTGAAGAAGGTTGCAAGAGGAGTGCAGAAAGCAGCCTGCCGTAAACCGTATTCACACCAGGTTGCTTGCAGCCATAACAAAGAGTACTAGCCACTATAGGATCAGGGCACATTTTGTATGCTAGTCCCGGAGTTATTCACACATTTCTTAAGCTGTTGTTGTTGCAGCCGCACCGAGTGTAGTTAGTGTTAACGGGAAAGTTGCTGGGTGAAGACAAGGAGTGAAGCCAAGCAGTATGGAAAGGGTCCTCTGTCTGAGCAGCTGTCTGTTGTGAGTGGGGCACGGCAGGCTAAGTTCTTCTATCTCCTTCTAGGAGCAAAATCCTCAAAGCATTATCTCTGCATGATTGATCAGGGTCTGCTGTTAAAGTTGTCTGTGCAGAACAATGTCAAAGCAGAGTTGTCCTTTAAGCATTGCTAGCAGCCATCCAAAGTATGGGCGCCAAGGTGAATTGATGCTCAAGTGCTCTGTGTAACATAGGTCTTTTTCTTGTGCGGGTTTCTTGGGGAAGGCAAGTGGTGAAAGTTGGCCTAGGCTTAGCAAGGGACTGGCAACTGGTGAGGCCAAGATGCCATGTGAGGATGGTGTTTGTGAAGATGTTTGAAGATGCTACAAAGCAGAGAAAGGAAAAATGTTGTAATGAAGAAGTGAAGCAAGCAGAGCCTAAGGTTCCTGGATGCTTTAGAAAGTCACTAGATTGGTTGCAACCTGAAGAAATAGTTGCAGAGGAAGAAAGTAAAGAGCCTGCCGTGACCCGGATTCGAACCCGGGTTGCTGCGGCCACAACGCAGAGTACTAACCACTATACGATCACGGCAATCGAGCCAGGTAGGAGTCGAACCTACAATCTTCTGATCCGTAGTCAGACGCGTTATCCATTGCGCCACTGGCCCTACTGCTGAAATACGTATAGCAAGTTTTTCTTGCGGCCGCAAGGAGACCGGGCCTCGTTGAAGTGCCCTATTCCACTGAACGTCTTCTGTAGCGAGAACTTCTTTGAGAGATAATCTCTATAAAAATGTCATGAATTTGCTCTCTCTGAGTCCAGATATTCACAATGCTGTTCTAAAAGCTTGAAGAAGGTTGCAAGAGGAGTGCAGAAAGCAGCCTGCCGTAAACCGTATTCACACCAGGTTGCTTGCAGCCATAACAAAGAGTACTAGCCACTATAGGATCAGGGCACATTTTGTATGCTAGTCCCGGAGTTATTCACACATTTCTTAAGCTGTTGTTGTTGCAGCCGCACCGAGTGTAGTTAGTGTTAACGGGAAAGTTGCTGGGTGAAGACAAGGAGTGAAGCCAAGCAGTATGGAAAGGGTCCTCTGTCTGAGCAGCTGTCTGTTGTGAGTGGGGCACGGCAGGCTAAGTTCTTCTATCTCCTTCTAGGAGCAAAATCCTCAAAGCATTATCTCTGCATGATTGATCAGGGTCTGCTGTTAAAGTTGTCTGGGCAGAACAATGTCAAAGCAGAGTTGTCCTTTAAGCATTGCTAGCAGCCATCCAAAGTATGGGCGCCAAGGTGAATTGATGCTCAAGTGCTCTGTGTAACATAGGTCTTTTTCTTGTGCGGGTTTCTTGGGGAAGGCAAGTGGTGAAAGTTGGCCTAGGCTTAGCAAGGGACTGGCAACTGGTGAGGCCAAGATGCCATGTGAGGATGGTGTTTGTGAAGATGTTTGAAGATGCTACAAAGCAGAGAAAGGCAAAATGTTGTAATGAAGAAGTGAAGCAAGCAGAGCCGAAGGTTCCTGGATGCTTTAGAAAGTCACTAGATTGGTTGCAACCTGAAGAAATAGTTGCAGAGGAAGAAAGTAAAGAGCCTGCCGTGACCCGGATTCGAACCAGGGTTGCTGCAGCCACAACGCAGAGTACTAACCACTATACGATCACGGCATGTTAATCGAGCCAGGTTGGAGTAGAACCTACAATCTTCTGATCCGTAGTCAGACGCGTTATCCATTGCGCCACTGGCCCTACTGCTGACATACGTATAGCAAGTTTTTCTTGCGGCCGCAAGGAGACCGGGCCTCGTTGAAGTGCCCTATTCCACTGAACGTCTTCTGTAGCGAGAACTTCTTTGAGAGATAATCTCTATAAAAATGTCATGAATTTGCTCTCTCTGAGTCCAGATATTCACAATGCTGTTCTAAAAGCTTGAAGAAGGTTGCAAGAGGAGTGCAGAAAGCAGCCTGCCGTAAACCGTATTCACACCAGGTTGCTTGCAGCCATAACAAAGAGTACTAGCCACTATAGGATCAGGGCACATTTTGTATGCTAGTCCCGGAGTTATTCACACATTTCTTAAGCTGTTGTTGTTGCAGCCGCACCGAGTGTAGTTAGTGTTAACGGGAAAGTTGCTGGGTGAAGACAAGGAGTGAAGCCAAGCAGTATGGAAAGGGTCCTCTGTCTGAGCAGCTGTCTGTTGTGAGTGGGGCACGGCAGGCTAAGTTCTTCTATCTCCTTCTAGGAGCAAAATCCTCAAAGCATTATCTCTGCATGATTGATCAGGGTCTGCTGTTAAAGTTGTCTGTGCAGAACAATGTCAAAGCAGAGTTGTCCTTTAAGCATTGCTAGCAGCCATCCAAAGTATGGGCGCCAAGGTGAATTGATGCTCAAGTGCTCTGTGTAACATAGGTCTTTTTCTTGTGCGGGTTTCTTGGGGAAGGCAAGTGGTGAAAGTTGGCCTAGGCTTAGCAAGGGACTGGCAACTGGTGAGGCCAAGATGCCATGTGAGGATGGTGTTTGTGAAGATGTTTGAAGATGCTACAAAGCAGAGAAAGGCAAAATGTTGTAATGAAGAAGTGAAGCAAGCAGAGCCGAAGGTTCCTGGATGCTTTAGAAAGTCACTAGATTGGTTGCAACCTGAAGAAATAGTTGCAGAGGAAGAAAGTAAAGAGCCTGCCGTGACCCGGATTCGAACCGGGGTTGCTGCGGCCACAACGCAGAGTACTAACCACTATACGATCACGGCAATCGAGCCAGGTAGGAGTCGAACCTACAATCTTCTGATACGTAGTCAGACGCGTTATCCATTGCGCCACTGGCCCTACTGCTGACATACGTATAGCAAGTTTTTCTTGCGGCCGCAAGGAGACCGGGCCTCGTTGAAGTGCCCTATTCCACTGAACGTCTTCTGTAGCGAGAACTTCTTTGAGAGATAATCTCTATAAAAATGTCATGAATTTGCTCTCTCTGAGTCCAGATATTCACAATGCTGTTCTAAAAGCTTGAAGAAGGTTGCAAGAGGAGTGCAGAAAGCAGCCTGCCGTAAACCGTATTCACACCAGGTTGCTTGCAGCCATAACAAAGAGTACTAGCCACTATAGGATCAGGGCACATTTTGTATGCTAGTCCCGGAGTTATTCACACATTTCTTAAGCTGTTGTTGTTGCAGCTGCACCGAGTGTAGTTAGTGTTAACGGGAAAGTTGCTGGGTGAAGACAAGGAGTGAAGCCAAGCAGTATGGAAAGGGTCCTCTGTCTGAGCAGCTGTCTGTTGTGAGTGGGGCACGGCAGGCTAAGTTCTTCTATCTCCTTCTAGGAGCAAAATCCTCAAAGCATTATCTCTGCATGATTGATCAGGGTCTGCTGTTAAAGTTGTCTGGGCAGAACAATGTCAAAGCAGAGTTGTCCTTTAAGCATTGCTAGCAGCCATCCAAAGTATGGGCGCCAAGGTGAATTGATGCTCAAGTGCTCTGTGTAACATAGGTCTTTTTCTTGTGCGGGTTTCTTGGGGAAGGCAAGTGGTGAAAGTTGGCCTAGGCTTAGCAAGGGACTGGCAACTGGTGAGGCCAAGATGCCATGTGAGGATGGTGTTTGTGAAGATGTTTGAAGATGCTACAAAGCAGAGAAAGGAAAAATGTTGTAATGAAGAAGTGAAGCAAGCAGAGCCTAAGGTTCCTGGATGCTTTAGAAAGTCACTAGATTGGTTGCAACCTGAAGAAATAGTTGCAGAGGAAGAAAGTAAAGAGCCTGCCGTGACCCGGATTCGAACCCGGGTTGCTGCGGCCACAACGCAGAGTACTAACCACTATACGATCACGGCAATCGAACCAGGTAGGAGTCGAACCTACAATCTTCTGATCCGTAGTCAGACGCGTTATCCATTGCGCCACTGGCCCTACTGCTGACATACGTATAGCAAGTTTTTCTAGCGGCCGCAAGGAGACCGGGCCTCGTTGAAGTGCCCTATTCCACTGAACGTCTTCTGTAGCGAGAACTTCTTTGAGAGATAATCTCTATAAAAATGTCATGAATTTGCTCTCTCTGAGTCCAGATATTCACAATGCTGTTCTAAAAGCTTGAAGAAGGTTGCAAGAGGAGTGCAGAAAGCAGCCTGCCGTAAACCGTATTCACACCAGGTTGCTTGCAGCCATAACAAAGAGTACTAGCCACTATAGGATCAGGGCACATTTTGTATGCTAGTCCCGGAGTTATTCACACATTTCTTAAGCTGTTGTTGTTGCAGCCGCACCGAGTGTAGTTAGTGTTAACGGGAAAGTTGCTGGGTGAAGACAAGGAGTGAAGCCAAGCAGTATGGAAAGGGTCCTCTGTCTGAGCAGCTGTCTGTTGTGAGTGGGGCACGGCAGGCTAAGTTCTTCTATCTCCTTCTAGGAGCAAAATCCTCAAAGCATTATCTCTGCATGATTGATCAGGGTCTGCTGTTAAAGTTGTCTGGGCAGAACAATGTCAAAGCAGAGTTGTCCTTTAAGCATTGCTAGCAGCCATCCAAAGTATGGGCGCCAAGGTGAATTGATGCTCAAGTGCTCTGTGTAACATAGGTCTTTTTCTTGTGCGGGTTTCTTGGGGAAGGCAAGTGGTGAAAGTTGGCCTAGGCTTAGCAAGGGACTGGCAACTGGTGAGGCCAAGATGCCATGTGAGGATGGTGTTTGTGAAGATGTTTGAAGATGCTACAAAGCAGAGAAAGGCAAAATGTTGTAATGAAGAAGTGAAGCAAGCAGAGCCGAAGGTTCCTGGATGCTTTAGAAAGTCACTAGATTGGTTGCAACCTGAAGAAATAGTTGCAGAGGAAGAAAGTAAAGAGCATGCCGTGACCCGGATTCGAACCGGGGTTGCTGCAGCCACAACGCAGAGTACTAACCACTATACGATCACGGCATGTTAATCGAGCCAGGTTGGAGTCGAACCTACAATCTTCTGATCCGTAGTCAGACGCGTTATCCATTGCGCCACTGGCCCTACTGCTGACATACGTATAGCAAGTTTTTCTTGCGGCCGCAAGGAGACCGGGCCTCGTTGAAGTGCCCTATTCCACTGAACGTCTTCTGTAGCGAGAACTTCTTTGAGAGATAATCTCTATAAAAATGTCATGAATTTGCTCTCTCTGAGTCCAGATATTCACAATGCTGTTCTAAAAGCTTGAAGAAGGTTGCAAGAGGAGTGCAGAAAGCAGCCTGCCGTAAACCGTATTCACACCAGGTTGCTTGCAGCCATAACAAAGAGTACTAGCCACTATAGGATCAGGGCACATTTTGTATGCTAGTCCCGGAGTTATTCACACATTTCTTAAGCTGTTGTTGTTGCAGCCGCACCGAGTGTAGTTAGTGTTAACGGGAAAGTTGCTGGGTGAAGACAAGGAGTGAAGCCAAGCAGTATGGAAAGGGTCCTCTGTCTGAGCAGCTGTCTGTTGTGAGTGGGGCACGGCAGGCTAAGTTCTTCTATCTCCTTCTAGGAGCAAAATCCTCAAAGCATTATCTCTGCATGATTGATCAGGGTCTGCTGTTAAAGTTGTCTGTGCAGAACAATGTCAAAGCAGAGTTGTCCTTTAAGCATTGCTAGCAGCCATCCAAAGTATGGGCGCCAAGGTGAATTGATGCTCAAGTGCTCTGTGTAACATAGGTCTTTTTCTTGTGCGGGTTTCTTGGGGAAGGCAAGTGGTGAAAGTTGGCCTAGGCTTAGCAAGAGACTGGCAACTGGTGAGGCCAAGATGCCATGTGAGGATGGTGTTTGTGAAGATGTTTGAAGATGCTACAAAGCAGAGAAAGGCAAAATGTTGTAATGAAGAAGTGAAGCAAGCAGAGCCGAAGGTTCCTGGATGCTTTAGAAAGTCACTAGATTGGTTGCAACCTGAAGAAATAGTTGCAGAGGAAGAAAGTAAAGAGCCTGCCGTGACCCGGATTCGAACCGGGGTTGCTGCAGCCACAACGCAGAGTACTAACCACTATACGATCACGGCAATCGAGCCAGGTAGGAGTCGAACCTACAATCTTCTGATCCGTAGTCAGACGCGTTATCCATTGCGCCACTGGCCCTACTGCTGACATACGTATAGCAAGTTTTTCTTGCGGCCGCAAGGAGACCGGGCCTCGTTGAAGTGCCCTATTCCACTGAACGTCTTCTGTAGCGAGAACTTCTTTGAGAGATAATCTCTATAAAAATGTCATGAATTTGCTCTCTCTGAGTCCAGATATTCACAATGCTGTTCTAAAAGCTTGAAGAAGGTTGCAAGAGGAGTGCAGAAAGCAGCCTGCCGTAAACCGTATTCACACCAGGTTGCTTGCAGCCATAACAAAGAGTACTAGCCACTATAGGATCAGGGCACATTTTGTATGCTAGTCCCGGAGTTATTCACACATTTCTTAAGCTGTTGTTGTTGCAGCTGCACCGAGTGTAGTTAGTGTTAACGGGAAAGTTGCTGGGTGAAGACAAGGAGTGAAGCCAAGCAGTATGGAAAGGGTCCTCTGTCTGAGCAGCTGTCTGTTGTGAGTGGGGCACGGCAGGCTAAGTTCTTCTATCTCCTTCTAGGAGCAAAATCCTCAAAGCATTATCTCTGCATGATTGATCAGGGTCTGCTGTTAAAGTTGTCTGTGCAGAACAATGTCAAAGCAGAGTTGTCCTTTAAGCATTGCTAGCAGCCATCCAAAGTATGGGCGCCAAGGTGAATTGATGCTCAAGTGCTCTGTGTAACATAGGTCTTTTTCTTGTGCGGGTTTCTTGGGGAAGGCAAGTGGTGAAAGTTGGCCTAGGCTTAGCAAGGGACTGGCAACTGGTGAGGCCAAGATGCCATGTGAGGATGGTGTTTGTGAAGATGTTTGAAGATGCTACAAAGCAGAGAAAGGAAAAATGTTGTAATGAAGAAGTGAAGCAAGCAGAGCCTAAGGTTCCTGGATGCTTTAGAAAGTCACTAGATTGGTTGCAACCTGAAGAAATAGTTGCAGAGGAAGAAAGTAAAGAGCCTCCCGTGACCCGGATTCAAACCCGGGTTGCTGCGGCCACAACGCAGAGTACTAACCACTATACGATCACGGCAATCGAGCCAGGTAGGAGTCGAACCTACAATCTTCTGATCCGTAGTCAGACGCGTTATCCATTGCGCCACTGGCCCTACTGCTGACATACGTATAGCAAGTTTTTCTTGCGGCCGCAAGGAGACCGGGCCTCGTTGAAGTGCCCTATTCCACTGAACGTCTTCTGTAGCAAGAACTTCTTTGAGAGATAATCTCTATAAAAATGTCATGAATTTGCTCTCTCTGAGTCCAGATATTCACAATGCTGTTCTAAAAGCTTGAAGAAGGTTGCAAGAGGAGTGCAGAAAGCAGCCTGCCGTAAACCGTATTCACACCAGGTTGCTTGCAGCCATAACAAAGAGTACTAGCCACTATAGGATCAGGGCACATTTTGTATGCTAGTCCCGGAGTTATTCACACATTTCTTAAGCTGTTGTTGTTGCAGCCGCACCGAGTGTAGTTAGTGTTAACGGGAAAGTTGCTGGGTGAAGACAAGGAGTGAAGCCAAGCAGTATGGAAAGGGTCCTCTGTCTGAGCAGCTGTCTGTTGTGAGTGGGGCACGGCAGGCTAAGTTCTTCTATCTCCTTCTAGGAGCAAAATCCTCAAAGCATTATCTCTGCATGATTGATCAGGGTCTGCTGTAAAAGTTGTCTGGGCAGAACAATGTCAAAGCAGAGTTGTCCTTTAAGCATTGCTAGCAGCCATCCAAAGTATGGGCGCCAAGGTGAATTGATGCTCAAGTGCTCTGTGTAACATAGGTCTTTTTCTTGTGCGGGTTTCTTGGGGAAGGCAAGTGGTGAAAGTTGGCCTAGGCTTAGCAAGGGACTGGCAACTGGTGAGGCCAAGATGCCATGTGAGGATGGTGTTTGTGAAGATGTTTGAAGATGCTACAAAGCAGAGAAAGGCAAAATGTTGTAATGAAGAAGTGAAGCAAGCAGAGCCTAAGGTTCCTGGATGCTTTAGAAAGTCACTAGATTGGTTGCAACCTGAAGAAATAGTTGCAGAGGAAGAAAGTAAAGAGCCTACCGTGACCCAGATTCGAACCGGGGTTGCTGCAGCCACAACACAGAGTACTAACCACTATACGATCACGGCATGTTAATCGAGCCAGGTAGGAGTCGAACCTACAATCTTCTGATCCGTAGTCAGGCGCGTTATCCATTGCGCCACTGGCCCTACTGCTGACATACGTATAGCAAGTTTTTCTTGCGGCCGCAAGGAGACCGGGCCTCGTTGAAGTGCCCTATTCCACTGAACGTCTTCTGTAGCGAGAACTTCTTTGAGAGATAATCTCTATAAAAATGTCATGAATTTGCTCTCTCTGAGTCCAGATATTCACAATGCTGTTCTAAAAGCTTGAAGAAGGTTGCAAGAGGAGTGCAGAAAGCAGCCTGCCGTAAACCGTATTCACACCAGGTTGCTTGCAGCCATAACAAAGAGTACTAGCCACTATAGGATCAGGGCACATTTTGTATGCTAGTCCCGGAGTTATTCACACATTTCTTAAGCTGTTGTTGTTGCAGCCGCACCGAGTGTAGTTAGTGTTAACGGGAAAGTTGCTGGGTGAAGACAAGGAGTGAAGCCAAGCAGTATGGAAAGGGTCCTCTGTCTGAGCAGCTGTCTGTTGTGAGTGGGGCACGGCAGGCTAAGTTCTTCTATCTCCTTCTAGGAGCAAAATCCTCAAAGCATTATCTCTGCATGATTGATCAGGGTCTGCTGTTAAAGTTGTCTGTGCAGAACAATGTCAAAGCAGAGTTGTCCTTTAAGCATTGCTAGCAGCCATCCAAAGTATGGGCGCCAAGGTGAATTGATGCTCAAGTGCTCTGTGTAACATAGGACTTTTTCTTGTGCGGGTTTCTTGGGGAAGGCAAGTGGTGAAAGTTGGCCTAGGCTTAGCAAGGGACTGGCAACTGGTGAGGCCAAGATGCCATGTGAGGATGGTGTTTGTGAAGATGTTTGAAGATGCTACAAAGCAGAGAAAGGCAAAATGTTGTAATGAAGAAGTGAAGCAAGCAGAGCCGAAGGTTCCTGGATGCTTTAGAAAGTCACTAGATTGGTTGCAACCTGAAGAAATAGTTGCAGAGGAAGAAAGTAAAGAGCCTGCCGTGACCCGGATTCGAACCGGGGTTGCTGCGGCCACAACGCAGAGTACTAACCACTATACGATCACGGCATGTTAATCAAGCCAGGTAGGAGTCGAACCTACAATCTTCTGATCCGTAGTCAGACGCGTTATCCATTGCGCCACTGGCCCTACTGCTGACATACGTATAGCAAGTTTTTCTTGCGGCCGCAAGGAGACCGGGCCTCGTTGAAGTGCCCTATTCCACTGAACGTCTTCTGTAGCGAGAACTTCTTTGAGAGATAATCTCTATAAAAATGTCATGAATTTGCTCTCTCTGAGTCCAGATATTCACAATGCTGTTCTAAAAGCTTGAAGAAGGTTGCAAGAGGAGTGCAGAAAGCAGCCTGCCGTAAACCGTATTCACACCAGGTTGCTTGCAGCCATAACAAAGAGTACTAGCCACTATAGGATCAGGGCACATTTTGTATGCTAGTCCCGGAGTTATTCACACATTTCTTAAGCTGTTGTTGTTGCAGCCGCACCGAGTGTAGTTAGTGTTAACGGGAAAGTTGCTGGGTGAAGACAAGGAGTGAAGCCAAGCAGTATGGAAAGGGTCCTCTGTCTGAGCAGCTGTCTGTTGTGAGTGGGGCACGGCAGGCTAAGTTCTTCTATCTCCTTCTAGGAGCAAAATCCTCAAAGCATTATCTCTGCATGATTGATCAGGGTCTGCTGTTAAAGTTGTCTGTGCAGAACAATGTCAAAGCAGAGTTGTCCTTTAAGCATTGCTAGCAGCCATCCAAAGTATGGGCGCCAAGGTGAATTGATGCTCAAGTGCTCTGTGTAACATAGGTCTTTTTCTTGTGCGGGTTTCTTGGGGAAGGCAAGTGGTGAAAGTTGGCCTAGGCTTAGCAAGGGACTGGCAACTGGTGAGGCCAAGATGCCATGTGAGGATGGTGTTTGTGAAGATGTTTGAAGATGCTACAAAGCAGAGAAAGGCAAAATGTTGTAATGAAGAAGTGAAGCAAGCAGAGCCGAAGGTTCCTGGATGCTTTAGAAAGTCACTAGATTGGTTGCAACCTGAAGAAATAGTTGCAGAGGAAGAAAGTAAAGAGCCTGCCGTGACCCGGATTCGAACCGGGGTTGCTGCGGCCACAACGCAGAGTACTAACCACTATACGATCACGGCAATCGAGCCAGGTAGGAGTCGAACCTACAATCTTCTGATCCGTAGTCAGACGCGTTATCCATTGCGCCACTGGCCCTACTGCTGACATACGTATAGCAAGTTTTTCTTGCGGCCGCAAGGAGACCGGGCCTCGTTGAAGTGCCCTATTCCACTGAACGTCTTCTGTAGCGAGAACTTCTTTGAGAGATAATCTCTATAAAAATGTCATGAATTTGCTCTCTCTGAGTCCAGATATTCACAATGCTGTTCTAAAAGCTTGAAGAAGGTTGCAAGAGGAGTGCAGAAAGCAGCCTGCCGTAAACCGTATTCACACCAGGTTGCTTGCAGCCATAACAAAGAGTACTAGCCACTATAGGATCAGGGCACATTTTGTATGCTAGTCCCGGAGTTATTCACACATTTCTTAAGCTGTTGTTGTTGCAGCCGCACCGAGTGTAGTTAGTGTTAACGGGAAAGTTGCTGGGTGAAGACAAGGAGTGAAGCCAAGCAGTATGGAAAGGGTCCTCTGTCTGAGCAGCTGTCTGTTGTGAGTGGGGCACGGCAGGCTAAGTTCTTCTATCTCCTTCTAGGAGCAAAATCCTCAAAGCATTATCTCTGCATGATTGATCAGGGTCTGCTGTTAAAGTTGTCTGGGCAGAACAATGTCAAAGCAGAGTTGTCCTTTAAGCATTGCTAGCAGCCATCCAAAGTATGGGCGCCAAGGTGAATTGATGCTCAAGTGCTCTGTGTAACATAGGTCTTTTTCTTGTGCGGGTTTCTTGGGGAAGGCAAGTGGTGAAAGTTGGCCTAGGCTTAGCAAGGGACTGGCAACTGGTGAGGCCAAGATGCCATGTGAGGATGGTGTTTGTGAAGATGTTTGAAGATGCTACAAAGCAGAGAAAGGCAAAATGTTGTAATGAAGAAGTGAAGCAAGCAGAGCCGAAGGTTCCTGGATGCTTTAGAAAGTCACTAGATTGGTTGCAACCTGAAGAAATAGTTGCAGAGGAAGAAAGTAAAGAGCCTGCCGTGACCCGGATTCGAACCAGGGTTGCTGCAGCCACAACGCAGAGTACTAACCACTATACGATCACGGCATGTTAATCGAGCTAGGTAGGAGTCGAACCTACAATCTTCTGATCCGTAGTCAGACGCGTTATCCATTGCGCCACTGGCCCTACTGCTGACATACGTATAGCAAGTTTTTCTTGCGGCCGCAAGGAGACCGGGCCTTGTTGAAGTGCCCTATTCCACTGAACGTCTTCTGTAGCGAGAACTTCTTTGAGAGATAATCTCTATAAAAATGTCATGAATTTGCTCTCTCTGAGTCCAGATATTCACAATGCTGTTCTAAAAGCTTGAAGAAGGTTGCAAGAGGAGTGCAGAAAGCAGCCTGCCGTAAACCGTATTCACACCAGGTTGCTTGCAGCCATAACAAAGAGTACTAGCCACTATAGGATCAGGGCACATTTTGTATGCTAGTCCCGGAGTTATTCACACATTTCTTAAGCTGTTGTTGTTGCAGCCGCACCGAGTGTAGTTAGTGTTAACGGGAAAGTTGCTGGGTGAAGACAAGGAGTGAAGCCAAGCAGTATGGAAAGGGTCCTCTGTCTGAGCAGCTGTCTGTTGTGAGTGGGGCACGGCAGGCTAAGTTCTTCTATCTCCTTCTAGGAGCAAAATCCTCAAAGCATTATCTCTGCATGATTGATCAGGGTCTGCTGTTAAAGTTGTCTGTGCAGAACAATGTCAAAGCAGAGTTGTCCTTTAAGCATTGCTAGCAGCCATCCAAAGTATGGGCGCCAAGGTGAATTGATGCTCAAGTGCTCTGTGTAACATAGGTCTTTTTCTTGTGCGGGTTTCTTGGGGAAGGCAAGTGGTGAAAGTTGGCCTAGGCTTAGCAAGGGACTGGCAACTGGTGAGGCCAAGATGCCATGTGAGGATGGTGTTTGTGAAGATGTTTGAAGATGCTACAAAGCAGAGAAAGGCAAAATGTTGTAATGAAGAAGTGAAGCAAGCAGAGCCGAAGGTTCCTGGATGCTTTAGAAAGTCACTAGATTGGTTGCAACCTGAAGAAATAGTTGCAGAGGAAGAAAGTAAAGAGCCTGCCGTGACCCGGATTCGAACCGGGGTTGCTGCGGCCACAACGCAGAGTACTAACCACTATACGATCACGGCAATCGAGCCAGGTAGGAGTCGAACCTACAATCTTCTGATCCGTAGTCAGACGCGTTATCCATTGCGCCACTGGCCCTACTGCTGACATACGTATAGCAAGTTTTTCTTGCGGCCGCAAGGAGACCGGGCCTCGTTGAAGTGCCCTATTCCACTGAACGTCTTCTGTAGCGAGAACTTCTTTGAGAGATAATCTCTATAAAAATGTCATGAATTTGCTCTCTCTGAGTCCAGATATTCACAATGCTGTTCTAAAAGCTTGAAGAAGGTTGCAAGAGGAGTGCAGAAAGCAGCCTGCCGTAAACCGTATTCACACCAGGTTGCTTGCAGCCATAACAAAGAGTACTAGCCACTATAGGATCAGGGCACATTTTGTATGCTAGTCCCGGAGTTATTCACACATTTCTTAAGCTGTTGTTGTTGCAGCCGCACCGAGTGTAGTTAGTGTTAACGGGAAAGTTGCTGGGTGAAGACAAGGAGTGAAGCCAAGCAGTATGGAAAGGGTCCTCTGTCTGAGCAGCTGTCTGTTGTGAGTGGGGCACGGCAGGCTAAGTTCTTCTATCTCCTTCTAGGAGCAAAATCCTCAAAGCATTATCTCTGCATGATTGATCAGGGTCTGCTGTTAAAGTTGTCTGTGCAGAACAATGTCAAAGCAGAGTTGTCCTTTAAGCATTGCTAGCAGCCATCCAAAGTATGGGCGCCAAGGTGAATTGATGCTCAAGTGCTCTGTGTAACATAGGTCTTTTTCTTGTGCGGGTTTCTTGGGGAAGGCAAGTGGTGAAAGTTGGCCTAGGCTTAGCAAGGGACTGGCAACTGGTGAGGCCAAGATGCCATGTGAGGATGGTGTTTGTGAAGATGTTTGAAGATGCTACAAAGCAGAGAAAGGCAAAATGTTGTAATGAAGAAGTAAAGCAAGCAGAGCCGAAGGTTCCTGGATGCTTTAGAAAGTCACTAGATTGGTTGCAACCTGAAGAAATAGTTGCAGAGGAAGAAAGTAAAGAGCCTGCCGTGACCCGGATTCGAACCGGGGTTGCTGCGGCCACAACGCAGAGTACTAACCACTATACGATCACGGCAATCGAGCCAGGTAGGAGTCGAACCTACAATCTTCTGATCCGTAGTCAGACGCGTTATCCATTGCGCCACTGGCCCTACTGCTGACATACGTATAGCAAGTTTTTCTTGCGGCCGCAAGGAGACCGGGCCTCGTTGAAGTGCCCTATTCCACTGAACGTCTTCTGTAGCGAGAACTTCTTTGAGAGATAATCTCTATAAAAATGTCATGAATTTGCTCTCTCTGAGTCCAGATATTCACAATGCTGTTCTAAAAGCTTGAAGAAGGTTGCAAGAGGAGTGCAGAAAGCAGCCTGCCGTAAACCGTATTCACACCAGGTTGCTTGCAGCCATAACAAAGAGTACTAGCCACTATAGGATCAGGGCACATTTTGTATGCTAGTCCCGGAGTTATTCACACATTTCTTAAGCTGTTGTTGTTGCAGCCGCACCGAGTGTAGTTAGTGTTAACGGGAAAGTTGCTGGGTGAAGACAAGGAGTGAAGCCAAGCAGTATGGAAAGGGTCCTCTGTCTGAGCAGCTGTCTGTTGTGAGTGGGGCACGGCAGGCTAAGTTCTTCTATCTCCTTCTAGGAGCAAAATCCTCAAAGCATTATCTCTGCATGATTGATCAGGGTCTGCTGTTAAAGTTGTCTGGGCAGAACAATGTCAAAGCAGAGTTGTCCTTTAAGCATTGCTAGCAGCCATCCAAAGTATGGGCGCCAAGGTGAATTGATGCTCAAGTGCTCTGTGTAACATAGGTCTTTTTCTTGTGCGGGTTTCTTGGGGAAGGCAAGTGGTGAAAGTTGGCCTAGGCTTAGCAAGGGACTGGCAACTGGTGAGGCCAAGATGCCATGTGAGGATGGTGTTTGTGAAGATGTTTGAAGATGCTACAAAGCAGAGAAAGGCAAAATGTTGTAATGAAGAAGTAAAGCAAGCAGAGCCAAAGGTTCCTGGATGCTTTAGAAAGTCACTAGATTGGTTGCAACCTGAAGAAATAGTTGCAGAGGAAGAAAGTAAAGAGCCTGCCGTGACCCGGATTCGAACCGGGGTTGCTGCAGCCACAACGCAGAGTACTAACCACTATACGATCACGGCATGTTAATCGAGTCAGGTAGGAGTCGAACCTACAATCTTCTGATCCGTAGTCAGACGCGTTATCCATTGCGCCACTGGCCCTACTGCTGACATACGTATAGCAAGTTTTTCTTGCGGCCGCAAGGAGACCGGGCCTCGTTGAAGTGCCCTATTCCACTGAACGTCTTCTGTAGCGAGAACTTCTTTGAGAGATAATCTCTATAAAAATGTCATGAATTTGCTCTCTCTGAGTCCAGATATTCACAATGCTGTTCTAAAAGCTTGAAGAAGGTTGCAAGAGGAGTGCAGAAAGCAGCCTGCCGTAAACCGTATTCACACCAGGTTGCTTGCAGCCATAACAAAGAGTACTAGCCACTATAGGATCAGGGCACATTTTGTATGCTAGTCCCGGAGTTATTCACACATTTCTTAAGCTGTTGTTGTTGAAGCCGCACCGAGTGTAGTTAGTGTTAACGGGAAAGTTGCTGGGTGAAGACAAGGAGTGAAGCCAAGCAGTATGGAAAGGGTCCTCTGTCTGAGCAGCTGTCTGTTGTGAGTGGGGCACGGCAGGCTAAGTTCTTCTATCTCCTTCTAGGAGCAAAATCCTCAAAGCATTATCTCTGCATGATTGATCAGGGTCTGCTGTTAAAGTTGTCTGTGCAGAACAATGTCAAAGCAGAGTTGTCCTTTAAGCATTGCTAGCAGCCATCCAAAGTATGGGCGCCAAGGTGAATTGATGCTCAAGTGCTCTGTGTAACATAGGTCTTTTTCTTGTGCGGGTTTCTTGGGGAAGGCAAGTGGTGAAAGTTGGCCTAGGCTTAGCAAGGGACTGGCAACTGGTGAGGCCAAGATGCCATGTGAGGATGGTGTTTGTGAAGATGTTTGAAGATGCTACAAAGCAGAGAAAGGCAAAATGTTGTAATGAAGAAGTGAAGCAAGCAGAGCCGAAGGTTCCTGGATGCTTTAGAAAGTCACTAGATTGGTTGCAACCTGAAGAAATAGTTGCAGAGGAAGAAAGTAAAGAGCCTGCCGTGACCCAGATTCGAACCGGGGTTGCTGCGGCCACAACGCAGAGTACTAACCACTATACGATCACGGCAATCGAGCCAGGTAGGAGTCGAACCTACAATCTTCTGATCCGTAGTCAGACGCGTTATCCATTGCGCCACTGGCCCTACTGCTGACATATGTATAGCAAGTTTTTCTTGCGGCCGCAAGGAGACCGGGCCTCGTTGAAGTGCCCTATTCCACTGAACGTCTTCTGTAGCGAGAACTTCTTTGAGAGATAATCTCTATAAAAATGTCATGAATTTGCTCTCTCTGAGTCCAGATATTCACAATGCTGTTCTAAAAGCTTGAAGAAGGTTGCAAGAGGAGTGCAGAAAGCAGCCTGCCGTAAACCGTATTCACACCAGGTTGCTTGCAGCCATAACAAAGAGTACTAGCCACTATAGGATCAGGGCACATTTTGTATGCTAGTCCCGGAGTTATTCACACATTTCTTAAGCTGTTGTTGTTGCAGCCGCACCGAGTGTAGTTAGTGTTAACGGGAAAGTTGCTGGGTGAAGACAAGGAGTGAAGCCAAGCAGTATGGAAAGGGTCCTCTGTCTGAGCAGCTGTCTGTTGTGAGTGGGGCACGGCAGGCTAAGTTCTTCTATCTCCTTCTAGGAGCAAAATCCTCAAAGCATTATCTCTGCATGATTGATCAGGGTCTGCTGTTAAAGTTGTCTGTGCAGAACAATGTCAAAGCAGAGTTGTCCTTTAAGCATTGCTAGCAGCCATCCAAAGTATGGGCGCCAAGGTGAATTGATGCTCAAGTGCTCTGTGTAACATAGGTCTTTTTCTTGTGCGGGTTTCTTGGGGAAGGCAAGTGGTGAAAGTTGGCCTAGGCTTAGCAAGGGACTGGCAACTGGTGAGGCCAAGATGCCATGTGAGGATGGTGTTTGTGAAGATGTTTGAAGATGCTACAAAGCAGAGAAAGGAAAAATGTTGTAATGAAGAAGTGAAGCAAGCAGAGCCTAAGGTTCCTGGATGCTTTAGAAAGTCACTAGATTGGTTGCAACCTGAAGAAATAGTTGCAGAGGAAGAAAGTAAAGAGCCTGCCGTGACCCGGATTCGAACCCGGGTTGCTGCGGCCACAACGCAGAGTACTAACCACTATACGATCACGGCAATCGAGCCAGGTAGGAGTCGAACCTACAATCTTCTGATCCGTAGTCAGACGCGTTATCCATTGCGCCACTGGCCCTACTGCTGACATACGTATAGCAAGTTTTTCTTGCGGCCGCAAGGAGACCGGGCCTCGTTGAAGTGCCCTATTCCACTGAACGTCTTCTGTAGCGAGAACTTCTTTGAGAGATAATCTCTATAAAAATGTCATGAATTTGCTCTCTCTGAGTCCAGATATTCACAATGCTGTTCTAAAAGCTTGAAGAAGGTTGCAAGAGGAGTGCAGAAAGCAGCCTGCCGTAAACCGTATTCACACCAGGTTGCTTGCAGCCATAACAAAGAGTACTAGCCACTATAGGATCAGGGCACATTTTGTATGCTAGTCCCGGAGTTATTCACACATTTCTTAAGCTGTTGTTGTTGCAGCCGCACCGAGTGTAGTTAGTGTTAACGGGAAAGTTGCTGGGTGAAGACAAGGAGTGAAGCCAAGCAGTATGGAAAGGGTCCTCTGTCTGAGCAGCTGTCTGTTGTGAGTGGGGCACGGCAGGCTAAGTTCTTCTATCTCCTTCTAGGAGCAAAATCCTCAAAGCATTATCTCTGCATGATTGATCAGGGTCTGCTGTTAAAGTTGTCTGGGCAGAACAATGTCAAAGCAGAGTTGTCCTTTAAGCATTGCTAGCAGCCATCCAAAGTATGGGCGCCAAGGTGAATTGATGCTCAAGTGCTCTGTGTAACATAGGTCTTTTTCTTGTGCGGGTTTCTTGGGGAAGGCAAGTGGTGAAAGTTGGCCTAGGCTTAGCAAGGGACTGGCAACTGGTGAGGCCAAGATGCCATGTGAGGATGGTGTTTGTGAAGATGTTTGAAGATGCTACAAAGCAGAGAAAGGCAAAATGTTGTAATGAAGAAGTGAAGCAAGCAGAGCCTAAGGTTCCTGGATGCTTTAGAAAGTCACTAGATTGGTTGCAACCTGAAGAAATAGTTGCAGAGGAAGAAAGTAAAGAGCCTGCCGTGACCCGGATTCGAACCGGGGTTGCTGCGGCCACAACACAGAGTACTAACCACTATACGATCACGGCATGTTAATCAAGCCAGGTAGGAGTCGAACCTACAATCTTCTGATCTGTAGTCAGGCGCGTTATCCATTGCGCCACTGGCCCTACTGCTGACATACGTATAGCAAGTTTTTCTTGCGGCCGCAAGGAGACCGGGCCTCGTTGAAGTGCCCTATTCCACTGAACGTCTTCTGTAGCGAGAACTTCTTTGAGAGATAATCTCTATAAAAATGTCATGAATTTGCTCTCTCTGAGTCCAGATATTCACAATGCTGTTCTAAAAGCTTGAAGAAGGTTGCAAGAGGAGTGCAGAAAGCAGCCTGCCGTAAACCGTATTCACACCAGGTTGCTTGCAGCCATAACAAAGAGTACTAGCCACTATAGGATCAGGGCACATTTTGTATGCTAGTCCCGGAGTTATTCACACATTTCTTAAGCTGTTGTTGTTGCAGCCGCACCGAGTGTAGTTAGTGTTAACGGGAAAGTTGCTGGGTGAAGACAAGGAGTGAAGCCAAGCAGTATGGAAAGGGTCCTCTGTCTGAGCAGCTGTCTGTTGTGAGTGGGGCACGGCAGGCTAAGTTCTTCTATCTCCTTCTAGGAGCAAAATCCTCAAAGCATTATCTCTGCATGATTGATCAGGGTCTGCTGTTAAAGTTGTCTGGGCAGAACAATGTCAAAGCAGAGTTGTCCTTTAAGCATTGCTAGCAGCCATCCAAAGTATGGGCGCCAAGGTGAATTGATGCTCAAGTGCTCTGTGTAACATAGGTCTTTTTCTTGTGCGGGTTTCTTGGGGAAGGCAAGTGGTGAAAGTTGGCCTAGGCTTAGCAAGGGACTGGCAACTGGTGAGGCCAAGATGCCATGTGAGGATGGTGTTTGTGAAGATGTTTGAAGATGCTACAAAGCAGAGAAAGGCAAAATGTTGTAATGAAGAAGTGAAGCAAGCAGAGCCTAAGGTTCCTGGATGCTTTAGAAAGTCACTAGATTGGTTGCAACCTGAAGAAATAGTTGCAGAGGAAGAAAGTAAAGAGCCTGCCGTGACCCGGATTCGAACCGGGGTTGCTGCGGCCACAACACAGAGTACTAACCACTATACGATCACGGCATGTTAATCAAGCCAGGTAGGAGTCGAACCTACAATCTTCTGATCTGTAGTCAGGCGCGTTATCCATTGCGCCACTGGCCCTACTGCTGACATACGTATAGCAAGTTTTTCTTGCGGCCGCAAGGAGACCGGGCCTCGTTGAAGTGCCCTATTCCACTGAACGTCTTCTGTAGCGAGAACTTCTTTGAGAGATAATCTCTATAAAAATGTCATGAATTTGCTCTCTCTGAGTCCAGATATTCACAATGCTGTTCTAAAAGCTTGAAGAAGGTTGCAAGAGGAGTGCAGAAAGCAGCCTGCCGTAAACCGTATTCACACCAGGTTGCTTGCAGCCATAACAAAGAGTACTAGCCACTATAGGATCAGGGCACATTTTGTATGCTAGTCCCGGAGTTATTCACACATTTCTTAAGCTGTTGTTGTTGCAGCCGCACCGAGTGTAGTTAGTGTTAACGGGAAAGTTGCTGGGTGAAGACAAGGAGTGAAGCCAAGCAGTATGGAAAGGGTCCTCTGTCTGAGCAGCTGTCTGTTGTGAGTGGGGCACGGCAGGCTAAGTTCTTCTATCTCCTTCTAGGAGCAAAATCCTCAAAGCATTATCTCTGCATGATTGATCAGGGTCTGCTGTTAAAGTTGTCTGTGCAGAACAATGTCAAAGCAGAGTTGTCCTTTAAGCATTGCTAGCAGCCATCCAAAGTATGGGCGCCAAGGTGAATTTATGCTCAAGTGCTCTGTGTAACATAGGTCTTTTTCTTGTGCGGGTTTCTTGGGGAAGGCAAGTGGTGAAAGTTGGCCTAGGCTTAGCAAGGGACTGGCAACTGGTGAGGCCAAGATGCCATGTGAGGATGGTGTTTGTGAAGATGTTTGAAGATGCTACAAAGCAGAGAAAGGCAAAATGTTGTAATGAAGAAGTGAAGCAAGCAGAGCCGAAGGTTCCTGGATGCTTTAGAAAGTCACTAGATTGGTTGTAACCTGAAGAAATAGTTGCAGAGGAAGAAAGTAAAGAGCCTGCCGTGACCCGGATTCGAACCGGGGTTGCTGCGGCCACAACGCAGAGTACTAACCACTATACGATCACGGCATGTTAATCGAGCCAGGTAGGAGTCGAACCTACAATCTTCTGATCCGTAGTCAGACGCGTTATCCATTGCGCCACTGGCCCTACTGCTGACATACGTATAGCAAGTTTTTCTTGCGGCCGCAAGGAGACCGGGCCTCGTTGAAGTGCCCTATTCCACTGAACGTCTTCTGTAGCGAGAACTTCTTTGAGAGATAATCTCTATAAAAATGTCATGAATTTGCTCTCTCTGAGTCCAGATATTCACAATGCTGTTCTAAAAGCTTGAAGAAGGTTGCAAGAGGAGTGCAGAAAGCAGCCTGCCGTAAACCGTATTCACACCAGGTTGCTTGCAGCCATAACAAAGAGTACTAGCCACTATAGGATCAGGGCACATTTTGTATGCTAGTCCCGGAGTTATTCACACATTTCTTAAGCTGTTGTTGTTGCAGCCGCACCGAGTGTAGTTAGTGTTAACGGGAAAGTTGCTGGGTGAAGACAAGGAGTGAAGCCAAGCAGTATGGAAAGGGTCCTCTGTCTGAGCAGCTGTCTGTTGTGAGTGGGGCACGGCAGGCTAAGTTCTTCTATCTCCTTCTAGGAGCAAAATCCTCAAAGCATTATCTCTGCATGATTGATCAGGGTCTGCTGTTAAAGTTGTCTGTGCAGAACAATGTCAAAGCAGAGTTGTCCTTTAAGCATTGCTAGCAGCCATCCAAAGTATGGGCGCCAAGGTGAATTGATGCTCAAGTGCTCTGTGTAACATAGGTCTTTTTCTTGTGCGGGTTTCTTGGGGAAGGCAAGTGGTGAAAGTTGGCCTAGGCTTAGCAAGGGACTGGCAACTGGTGAGGCCAAGATGCCATGTGAGGATGGTGTTTGTGAAGATGTTTGAAGATGCTACAAAGCAGAGAAAGGCAAAATGTTGTAATGAAGAAGTGAAGCAAGCAGAGCCTAAGGTTCCTGGATGCTTTAGAAAGTCACTAGATTGGTTGCAACCTGAAGAAATAGTTGCAGAGGAAGAAAGTAAAGAGCCTGCCGTGACCCGGATTCGAACCCGGGTTGCTGCGGCCACAACGCAGAGTACTAACCACTATACGATCACGGCAATCGAGCCAGGTAGGAGTCGAACCTACAATCTTCTGATCCGTAGTCAGACGCGTTATCCATTGCGCCACTGGCCCTACTGCTGACATATGTATAGCAAGTTTTTCTTGCGGCCGCAAGGAGACCGGGCCTCGTTGAAGTGCCCTATTCCACTGAACGTCTTCTGTAGCGAGAACTTCTTTGAGAGATAATCTCTATAAAAATGTCATGAATTTGCTCTCTCTGAGTCCAGATATTCACAATGCTGTTCTAAAAGCTTGAAGAAGGTTGCAAGAGGAGTGCAGAAAGCAGCCTGCCGTAAACCGTATTCACACCAGGTTGCTTGCAGCCATAACAAAGAGTACTAGCCACTATAGGATCAGGGCACATTTTGTATGCTAGTCCCGGAGTTATTCACACATTTCTTAAGCTGTTGTTGTTGCAGCCGCACCGAGTGTAGTTAGTGTTAACGGGAAAGTTGCTGGGTGAAGACAAGGAGTGAAGCCAAGCAGTATGGAAAGGGTCCTCTGTCTGAGCAGCTGTCTGTTGTGAGTGGGGCACGGCAGGCTAAGTTCTTCTATCTCCTTCTAGGAGCAAAATCCTCAAAGCATTATCTCTGCATGATTGATCAGGGTCTGCTGTTAAAGTTGTCTGTGCAGAACAATGTCAAAGCAGAGTTGTCCTTTAAGCATTGCTAGCAGCCATCCAAAGTATGGGCGCCAAGGTGAATTGATGCTCAAGTGCTCTGTGTAACATAGGTCTTTTTCTTGTGCGGGTTTCTTGGGGAAGGCAAGTGGTGAAAGTTGGCCTAGGCTTAGCAAGGGACTGGCAACTGGTGAGGCCAAGATGCCATGTGAGGATGGTGTTTGTGAAGATGTTTGAAGATGCTACAAAGCAGAGAAAGGCAAAATGTTGTAATGAAGAAGTGAAGCAAGCAGAGCCGAAGGTTCCTGGATGCTTTAGAAAGTCACTAGATTGGTTGCAACCTGAAGAAATAGTTGCAGAGGAAGAAAGAAGCCTGCCGTGACCCGGATTCGAACCGGGGTTGCTGCGGCCACAACGCAGAGTACTAACCACTATACGATCACGGCATGTTAATCGAGCCAGGTAGGAGTCGAACCTACAATCTTCTGATCCGTAGTCAGACGCGTTATCCATTGCGCCACTGGCCCTACTGCTGACATATGTATAGCAAGTTTTTCTTGCGGCCGCAAGGAGACCGGGCCTCGTTGAAGTGCCCTATTCCACTGAACGTCTTCTGTAGCGAGAACTTCTTTGAGAGATAATCTCTATAAAAATGTCATGAATTTGCTCTCTCTGAGTCCAGATATTCACAATGCTGTTCTAAAAGCTTGAAGAAGGTTGCAAGAGGAGTGCAGAAAGCAGCCTGCCGTAAACCGTATTCACACCAGGTTGCTTGCAGCCATAACAAAGAGTACTAGCCACTATAGGATCAGGGCACATTTTGTATGCTAGTCCCGGAGTTATTCACACATTTCTTAAGCTGTTGTTGTTGCAGCCGCACCGAGTGTAGTTAGTGTTAACGGGAAAGTTGCTGGGTGAAGACAAGGAGTGAAGCCAAGCAGTATGGAAAGGGTCCTCTGTCTGAGCAGCTGTCTGTTGTGAGTGGGGCACGGCAGGCTAAGTTCTTCTATCTCCTTCTAGGAGCAAAATCCTCAAAGCATTATCTCTGCATGATTGATCAGGGTCTGCTGTTAAAGTTGTCTGTGCAGAACAATGTCAAAGCAGAGTTGTCCTTTAAGCATTGCTAGCAGCCATCCAAAGTATGGGCGCCAAGGTGAATTGATGCTCAAGTGCTCTGTGTAACATAGGTCTTTTTCTTGTGCGGGTTTCTTGGGGAAGGCAAGTGGTGAAAGTTGGCCTAGGCTTAGCAAGGGACTGGCAACTGGTGAGGCCAAGATGCCATGTGAGGATGGTGTTTGTGAAGATGTTTGAAGATGCTACAAAGCAGAGAAAGGAAAAATGTTGTAATGAAGAAGTGAAGCAAGCAGAGCCGAAGGTTCCTGGATGCTTTAGAAAGTCACTAGATTGGTTGCAACCTGAAGAAATAGTTGCAGAGGAAGAAAGTAAAGAGCCTGCCGTGACCCGGATTCGAACCGGGGTTGCTGCGGCCACAACGCAGAGTACTAACCACTATACGATCACGGCAATCGAGCCAGGTAGGAGTCGAACCTACAATCTTCTGATCCGTAGTCAGACGCGTTATCCATTGCGCCACTGGCCCTACTGCTGACATACGTATAGCAAGTTTTTCTTGCGGCCGCAAGGAGACCGGGCCTCGTTGAAGTGCCCTATTCCACTGAACGTCTTCTGTAGCGAGAACTTCTTTGAGAGATAATCTCTATAAAAATGTCATGAATTTGCTCTCTCTGAGTCCAGATATTCACAATGCTGTTCTAAAAGCTTGAAGAAGGTTGCAAGAGGAGTGCAGAAAGCAGCCTGCCGTAAACCGTATTCACACCAGGTTGCTTGCAGCCATAACAAAGAGTACTAGCCACTATAGGATCAGGGCACATTTTGTATGCTAGTCCCGGAGTTATTCACACATTTCTTAAGCTGTTGTTGTTGCAGCCGCACCGAGTGTAGTTAGTGTTAACGGGAAAGTTGCTGGGTGAAGACAAGGAGTGAAGCCAAGCAGTATGGAAAGGGTCCTCTGTCTGAGCAGCTGTCTGTTGTGAGTGGGGCACGGCAGGCTAAGTTCTTCTATCTCCTTCTAGGAGCAAAATCCTCAAAGCATTATCTCTGCATGATTGATCAGGGTCTGCTGTTAAAGTTGTCTGTGCAGAACAATGTCAAAGCAGAGTTGTCCTTTAAGCATTGCTAGCAGCCATCCAAAGTATGGGCGCCAAGGTGAATTGATGCTCAAGTGCTCTGTGTAACATAGGTCTTTTTCTTGTGCGGGTTTCTTGGGGAAGGCAAGTGGTGAAAGTTGGCCTAGGCTTAGCAAGGGACTGGCAACTGGTGAGGCCAAGATGCCATGTGAGGATGGTGTTTGTGAAGATGTTTGAAGATGCTACAAAGCAGAGAAAGGCAAAATGTTGTAATGAAGAAGTGAAGCAAGCAGAGCCGAAGGTTCCTGGATGCTTTAGAAAGTCACTAGATTGGTTGCAACCTGAAGAAATAGTTGCAGAGGAAGAAAGTAAAGAGCCTGCCGTGACCCGGATTCGAACCGGGGTTGCTGCGGCCACAACGCAGAGTACTAACCACTATACGATCACGGCATGTTAATCGAGCCAGGTAGGAGTCGAACCTACAATCTTCTGATCCGTAGTCAGACGCGTTATCCATTGCGCCACTGGCCCTACTGCTGACATACGTATAGCAAGTTTTTCTTGCGGCCGCAAGGAGACCGGGCCTCGTTGAAGTGCCCTATTCCACTGAACGTCTATTGTAGCGAGAACTTCTTTGAGAGATAATCTCTATAAAAATGTCATGAATTTGCTCTCTCTGAGTCCAGATATTCACAATGCTGTTCTAAAAGCTTGAAGAAGGTTGCAAGAGGAGTGCAGAAAGCAGCCTGCCGTAAACCGTATTCACACCAGGTTGCTTGCAGCCATAACAAAGAGTACTAGCCACTATAGGATCAGGGCACATTTTGTATGCTAGTCCCGGAGTTATTCACACATTTCTTAAGCTGTTGTTGTTGCAGCCGCACCGAGTGTAGTTAGTGTTAACGGGAAAGTTGCTGGGTGAAGACAAGGAGTGAAGCCAAGCAGTATGGAAAGGGTCCTCTGTCTGAGCAGCTGTCTGTTGTGAGTGGGGCACGGCAGGCTAAGTTCTTCTATCTCCTTCTAGGAGCAAAATCCTCAAAGCATTATCTCTGCATGATTGATCAGGGTCTGCTGTTAAAGTTGTCTGTGCAGAACAATGTCAAAGCAGAGTTGTCCTTTAAGCATTGCTAGCAGCCATCCAAAGTATGGGCGCCAAGGTGAATTTATGCTCAAGTGCTCTGTGTAACATAGGTCTTTTTCTTGTGCGGGTTTCTTGGGGAAGGCAAGTGGTGAAAGTTGGCCTAGGCTTAGCAAGGGACTGGCAACTGGTGAGGCCAAGATGCCATGTGAGGATGGTGTTTGTGAAGATGTTTGAAGATGCTACAAAGCAGAGAAAGGCAAAATGTTGTAATGAAGAAGTGAAGCAAGCAGAGCCTAAGGTTCCTGGATGCTTTAGAAAGTCACTAGATTGGTTGCAACCTGAAGAAATAGTTGCAGAGGAAGAAAGTAAAGAGCCTGCCGTGACCCGGATTCGAACCGGGGTTGCTGCGGCCACAACGCAGAGTACTAACCACTATACGATCACGGCAATCGAGCCAGGTAGGAGTCGAACCTACAATCTTCTGATCCGTAGTCAGACGCGTTATCCATTGCGCCACTGGCCCTACTGCTGACATACGTATAGCAAGTTTTTCTTGCGGCCGCAAGGAGACCGGGCCTCGTTGAAGTGCCCTATTCCACTGAACGTCTTCTGTAGCGAGAACTTCTTTGAGAGATAATCTCTATAAAAATGTCATGAATTTGCTCTCTCTGAGTCCAGATATTCACAATGCTGTTCTAAAAGCTTGAAGAAGGTTGCAAGAGGAGTGCAGAAAGCAGCCTGCCGTAAACCGTATTCACACCAGGTTGCTTGCAGCCATAACAAAGAGTACTAGCCACTATAGGATCAGGGCACATTTTGTATGCTAGTCCCGGAGTTATTCACACATTTCTTAAGCTGTTGTTGTTGCAGCCGCACCGAGTGTAGTTAGTGTTAACGGGAAAGTTGCTGGGTGAAGACAAGGAGTGAAGCCAAGCAGTATGGAAAGGGTCCTCTGTCTGAGCAGCTGTCTGTTGTGAGTGGGGCACGGCAGGCTAAGTTCTTCTATCTCCTTCTAGGAGCAAAATCCTCAAAGCATTATCTCTGCATGATTGATCAGGGTCTGCTGTTAAAGTTGTCTGTGCAGAACAATGTCAAAGCAGAGTTGTCCTTTAAGCATTGCTAGCAGCCATCCAAAGTATGGGCGCCAAGGTGAATTGATGCTCAAGTGCTCTGTGTAACATAGGTCTTTTTCTTGTGCGGGTTTCTTGGGGAAGGCAAGTGGTGAAAGTTGGCCTAGGCTTAGCAAGGGACTGGCAACTGGTGAGGCCAAGATGCCATGTGAGGATGGTGTTTGTGAAGATGTTTGAAGATGCTACAAAGCAGAGAAAGGCAAAATGTTGTAATGAAGAAGTGAAGCAAGCAGAGCCGAAGGTTCCTGGATGCTTTAGAAAGTCACTAGATTGGTTGCAACCTGAAGAAATAGTTGCAGAGGAAGAAAGTAAAGAGCCTGCCGTGACCCGGATTCGAACCCGGGTTGCTGCGGCCACAACGCAGAGTACTAACCACTATACGATCACGGCAATCGAGCCAGGTAGGAGTCGAACCTACAATCTTCTGATCCGTAGTCAGACGCGTTATCCATTGCGCCACTGGCCCTACTGCTGACATACGTATAGCAAGTTTTTCTTGCGGCCGCAAGGAGACCGGGCCTCGTTGAAGTGCCCTATTCCACTGAACGTCTTCTGTAGCGAGAACTTCTTTGAGAGATAATCTCTATAAAAATGTCATGAATTTGCTCTCTCTGAGTCCAGATATTCACAATGCTGTTCTAAAAGCTTGAAGAAGGTTGCAAGAGGAGTGCAGAAAGCAGCCTGCCGTAAACCGTATTCACACCAGGTTGCTTGCAGCCATAACAAAGAGTACTAGCCACTATAGGATCAGGGCACATTTTGTATGCTAGTCCCGGAGTTATTCACACATTTCTTAAGCTGTTGTTGTTGCAGCCGCACCGAGTGTAGTTAGTGTTAACGGGAAAGTTGCTGGGTGAAGACAAGGAGTGAAGCCAAGCAGTATGGAAAGGGTCCTCTGTCTGAGCAGCTGTCTGTTGTGAGTGGGGCACGGCAGGCTAAGTTCTTCTATCTCCTTCTAGGAGCAAAATCCTCAAAGCATTATCTCTGCATGATTGATCAGGGTCTGCTGTTAAAGTTGTCTGTGCAGAACAATGTCAAAGCAGAGTTGTCCTTTAAGCATTGCTAGCAGCCATCCAAAGTATGGGCGCCAAGGTGAATTGATGCTCAAGTGCTCTGTGTAACATAGGTCTTTTTCTTGTGCGGGTTTCTTGGGGAAGGCAAGTGGTGAAAGTTGGCCTAGGCTTAGCAAGGGACTGGCAACTGGTGAGGCCAAGATGCCATGTGAGGATGGTGTTTGTGAAGATGTTTGAAGATGCTACAAAGCAGAGAAAGGCAAAATGTTGTAATGAAGAAGTGAAGCAAGCAGAGCCGAAGGTTCCTGGATGCTTTAGAAAGTCACTAGATTGGTTGCAACCTGAAGAAATAGTTGCAGAGTAAGAAAGAAGCCTGCCGTGACCCGGATTCGAACCGGGGTTGCTGCGGCCACAACGCAGAGTACTAACCACTATACGATCACGGCATGTTAATCGAGCCAGGTAGGAGTCGAACCTACAATCTTCTGATCCGTAGTCAGACGCGTTATCCATTGCGCCACTGGCCCTACTGCTGACATACGTATAGCAAGTTTTTCTTGCGGCCGCAAGGAGACCGGGCCTCGTTGAAGTGCCCTATTCCACTGAACGTCTTCTGTAGCGAGAACTTCTTTGAGAGATAATCTCTATAAAAATGTCATGAATTTGCTCTCTCTGAGTCCAGATATTCACAATGCTGTTCTAAAAGCTTGAAGAAGGTTGCAAGAGGAGTGCAGAAAGCAGCCTGCCGTAAACCGTATTCACACCAGGTTGCTTGCAGCCATAACAAAGAGTACTAGCCACTATAGGATCAGGGCACATTTTGTATGCTAGTCCCGGAGTTATTCACACATTTCTTAAGCTGTTGTTGTTGCAGCCGCACCGAGTGTAGTTAGTGTTAACGGGAAAGTTGCTGGGTGAAGACAAGGAGTGAAGCCAAGCAGTATGGAAAGGGTCCTCTGTCTGAGCAGCTGTCTGTTGTGAGTGGGGCACGGCAGGCTAAGTTCTTCTATCTCCTTCTAGGAGCAAAATCCTCAAAGCATTATCTCTGCATGATTGATCAGGGTCTGCTGTTAAAGTTGTCTGTGCAGAACAATGTCAAAGCAGAGTTGTCCTTTAAGCATTGCTAGCAGCCATCCAAAGTATGGGCGCCAAGGTGAATTGATGCTCAAGTGCTCTGTGTAACATAGGTCTTTTTCTTGTGCGGGTTTCTTGGGGAAGGCAAGTGGTGAAAGTTGGCCTAGGCTTAGCAAGGGACTGGCAACTGGTGAGGCCAAGATGCCATGTGAGGATGGTGTTTGTGAAGATGTTTGAAGATGCTACAAAGCAGAGAAAGGCAAAATGTTGTAATGAAGAAGTGAAGCAAGCAGAGCCGAAGGTTCCTGGATGCTTTAGAAAGTCACTAGATTGGTTGCAACCTGAAGAAATAGTTGCAGAGGAAGAAAGTAAAGAGCCTGCCGTGACCCGGATTCGAACCGGGGTTGCTGCGGCCACAACGCAGAGTACTAACCACTATACGATCACGGCAATCGAGCCAGGTAGGAGTCGAACCTACAATCTTCTGATCCGTAGTCAGACGCGTTATCCATTGCGCCACTGGCCCTACTGCTGACATATGTATAGCAAGTTTTTCTTGCGGCCGCAAGGAGACCGGGCCTCGTTGAAGTGCCCTATTCCACTGAACGTCTTCTGTAGCGAGAACTTCTTTGAGAGATAATCTCTATAAAAATGTCATGAATTTGCTCTCTCTGAATCCAGATATTCACAATGCTGTTCTAAAAGCTTGAAGAAGGTTGCAAGAGGAGTGCAGAAAGCAGCCTGCCGTAAACCGTATTCACACCAGGTTGCTTGCAGCCATAACAAAGAGTACTAGCCACTATAGGATCAGGGCACATTTTGTATGCTAGTCCCGGAGTTATTCACACATTTCTTAAGCTGTTGTTGTTGCAGCCGCACCGAGTGTAGTTAGTGTTAACGGGAAAGTTGCTGGGTGAAGACAAGGAGTGAAGCCAAGCAGTATGGAAAGGGTCCTCTGTCTGAGCAGCTGTCTGTTGTGATTGGGGCACGGCAGGCTAAGTTCTTCTATCTCCTTCTAGGAGCAAAATCCTCAAAGCATTATCTCTGCATGATTGATCAGGGTCTGCTGTTAAAGTTGTCTGTGCAGAACAATGTCAAAGCAGAGTTGTCCTTTAAGCATTGCTAGCAGCCATCCAAAGTATGGGCGCCAAGGTGAATTGATGCTCAAGTGCTCTGTGTAACATAGGTCTTTTTCTTGTGCGGGTTTCTTGGGGAAGGCAAGTGGTGAAAGTTGGCCTAGGCTTAGCAAGGGACTGGCAACTGGTGAGGCCAAGATGCCATGTGAGGATGGTGTTTGTGAAGATGTTTGAAGATGCTACAAAGCAGAGAAAGGCAAAATGTTGTAATGAAGAAGTGAAGCAAGCAGAGCCTAAGGTTCCTGGATGCTTTAGAAAGTCACTAGATTGGTTGCAACCTGAAGAAATAGTTGCAGAGGAAGAAAGTAAAGAGCCTGCCGTGACCCGGATTCGAACCCGGGTTGCTGCGGCCACAACGCAGAGTACTAACCACTATACGATCACGGCAATCGAGCCAGGTAGGAGTCGAACCTACAATCTTCTGATCCGTAGTCAGACGCGTTATCCATTGCGCCACTGGCCCTACTGCTGACATACGTATAGCAAGTTTTTCTTGCGGCCGCAAGGAGACCGGGCCTCGTTGAAGTGCCCTATTCCACTGAACGTCTTCTGTAGCGAGAACTTCTTTGAGAGATAATCTCTATAAAAATGTCATGAATTTGCTCTCTCTGAGTCCAGATATTCACAATGCTGTTCTAAAAGCTTGAAGAAGGTTGCAAGAGGAGTGCAGAAAGCAGCCTGCCGTAAACCGTATTCACACCAGGTTGCTTGCAGCCATAACAAAGAGTACTAGCCACTATAGGATCAGGGCACATTTTGTATGCTAGTCCCGGAGTTATTCACACATTTCTTAAGCTGTTGTTGTTGCAGCCGCACCGAGTGTAGTTAGTGTTAACGGGAAAGTTGCTGGGTGAAGACAAGGAGTGAAGCCAAGCAGTATGGAAAGGGTCCTCTGTCTGAGCAGCTGTCTGTTGTGAGTGGGGCACGGCAGGCTAAGTTCTTCTATCTCCTTCTAGGAGCAAAATCCTCAAAGCATTATCTCTGCATGATTGATCAGGGTCTGCTGTTAAAGTTGTCTGTGCAGAACAATGTCAAAGCAGAGTTGTCCTTTAAGCATTGCTAGCAGCCATCCAAAGTATGGGCGCCAAGGTGAATTGATGCTCAAGTGCTCTGTGTAACATAGGTCTTTTTCTTGTGCGGGTTTCTTGGGGAAGGCAAGTGGTGAAAGTTGGCCTAGGCTTAGCAAGGGACTGGCAACTGGTGAGGCCAAGATGCCATGTGAGGATGGTGTTTGTGAAGATGTTTGAAGATGCTACAAAGCAGAGAAAGGCAAAATGTTGTAATGAAGAAGTGAAGCAAGCAGAGCCGAAGGTTCCTGGATGCTTTAGAAAGTCACTAGATTGGTTGCTACCTGAAGAAATAGTTGCAGAGGAAGAAAGAAGCCTGCCGTGACCCAGATTCGAACCGGGGTTGCTGCGGCCACAACGCAGAGTACTAACCACTATACGATCACGACATGTTAAATCAAGCCAGGTAGGAGTCGAACCTACAATCTTCTGATCCGTAGTCAGACGCGTTATCCATTGCGCCACTGGCCCTACTGCTGACATACGTATAGCAAGTTTTTCTTGCGGCCGCAAGGAGACCGGGCCTCGTTGAAGTGCCCTATTCCACTGAACGTCTTCTGTAGCGAGAACTTCTTTGAGAGATAATCTCTATAAAAATGTCATGAATTTGCTCTCTCTGAGTCCAGATATTCACAATGCTGTTCTAAAAGCTTGAAGAAGGTTGCAAGAGGAGTGCAGAAAGCAGCCTGCCGTAAACCGTATTCACACCAGGTTGCTTGCAGCCATAACAAAGAGTACTAGCCACTATAGGATCAGGGCACATTTTGTATGCTAGTCCCGGAGTTATTCACACATTTCTTAAGCTGTTGTTGTTGCAGCCGCACCGAGTGTAGTTAGTGTTAACGGGAAAGTTGCTGGGTGAAGACAAGGAGTGAAGCCAAGCAGTATGGAAAGGGTCCTCTGTCTGAGCAGCTGTCTGTTGTGAGTGGGGCACGGCAGGCTAAGTTCTTCTATCTCCTTCTAGGAGCAAAATCCTCAAAGCATTATCTCTGCATGATTGATCAGGGTCTGCTGTTAAAGTTGTCTGTGCAGAACAATGTCAAAGCAGAGTTGTCCTTTAAGCATTGCTAGCAGCCATCCAAAGTATGGGCGCCAAGGTGAATTGATGCTCAAGTGCTCTGTGTAACATAGGTCTTTTTCTTGTGCGGGTTTCTTGGGGAAGGCAAGTGGTGAAAGTTGGCCTAGGCTTAGCAAGGGACTGGCAACTGGTGAGGCCAAGATGCCATGTGAGGATGGTGTTTGTGAAGATGTTTGAAGATGCTACAAAGCAGAGAAAGGCAAAATGTTGTAATGAAGAAGTGAAGCAAGCAGAGCCGAAGGTTCCTGGATGCTTTAGAAAGTCACTAGATTGGTTGCAACCTGAAGAAATAGTTGCAGAGGAAGAAAGAAGCCTGCCGTGACCCAGATTCGAACCGGGGTTGCTGCGGCCACAACACAGAGTACTAACCACTATACGATCACGGCATGTTAATCGAGCCAGGTAGGAGTCGAACCTACAATCTTCTGATCCGTAGTCAGACGCGTTATCCATTGCGCCACTGGCCCTACTGCTGACATATGTATAGCAAGTTTTTCTTGCGGCCGCAAGGAGACCGGGCCTCGTTGAAGTGCCCTATTCCACTGAACGTCTTCTGTAGCGAGAACTTCTTTGAGAGATAATCTCTATAAAAATGTCATGAATTTGCTCTCTCTGAGTCCAGATATTCACAATGCTGTTCTAAAAGCTTGAAGAAGGTTGCAAGAGGAGTGCAGAAAGCAGCCTGCCGTAAACCGTATTCACACCAGGTTGCTTGCAGCCATAACAAAGAGTACTAGCCACTATAGGATCAGGGCACATTTTGTATGCTAGTCCCGGAGTTATTCACACATTTCTTAAGCTGTTGTTGTTGCAGCCGCACCGAGTGTAGTTAGTGTTAACGGGAAAGTTGCTGGGTGAAGACAAGGAGTGAAGCCAAGCAGTATGGAAAGGGTCCTCTGTCTGAGCAGCTGTCTGTTGTGAGTGGGGCACGGCAGGCTAAGTTCTTCTATCTCCTTCTAGGAGCAAAATCCTCAAAGCATTATCTCTGCATGATTGATCAGGGTCTGCTGTTAAAGTTGTCTGTGCAGAACAATGTCAAAGCAGAGTTGTCCTTTAAGCATTGCTAGCAGCCATCCAAAGTATGGGCGCCAAGGTGAATTGATGCTCAAGTGCTCTGTGTAACATAGGTCTTTTTCTTGTGCGGGTTTCTTGGGGAAGGCAAGTGGTGAAAGTTGGCCTAGGCTTAGCAAGGGACTGGCAACTGGTGAGGCCAAGATGCCATGTGAGGATGGTGTTTGTGAAGATGTTTGAAGATGCTACAAAGCAGAGAAAGGCAAAATGTTGTAATGAAGAAGTGAAGCAAGCAGAGCCTAAGGTTCCTGGATGCTTTAGAAAGTCACTAGATTGGTTGCAACCTGAAGAAATAGTTGCAGAGGAAGAAAGTAAAGAGCCTGCCGTGACCCGGATTCGAACCCGGGTTGCTGCGGCCACAACGCAGAGTACTAACCACTATACGATCACGGCAATCGAGCCAGGTAGTAGTCGAACCTACAATCTTCTGATCCGTAGTCAGACGCGTTATCCATTGCGCCACTGGCCCTACTGCTGACATACGTATAGCAAGTTTTTCTTGCGGCCGCAAGGAGACCGGGCCTCGTTGAGGTGCCCTATTCCACTGAACGTCTTCTGTAGCGAGAACTTCTTTGAGAGATAATCTCTATAAAAATGTCATGAATTTGCTCTCTCTGAGTCCAGATATTCACAATGCTGTTCTAAAAGCTTGAAGAAGGTTGCAAGAGGAGTGCAGAAAGCAGCCTGCCGTAAACCGTATTCACACCAGGTTGCTTGCAGCCATAACAAAGAGTACTAGCCACTATAGGATCAGGGCACATTTTGTATGCTAGTCCCGGAGTTATTCACACATTTCTTAAGCTGTTGTTGTTGCAGCCGCACCGAGTGTAGTTAGTGTTA
This sequence comes from Hyperolius riggenbachi, assembly GCF_040937935.1. Lineage (NCBI taxonomy): Eukaryota > Metazoa > Chordata > Amphibia > Anura > Hyperoliidae > Hyperolius > Hyperolius riggenbachi. Next base: position 81,015,268 of record NC_090648.1, on the reverse strand, counting down.
ACGGGAAAGTTGCTGGGTGAAGACAAGGAGTGAAGCCAAGCAGTATGGAAAGGGTCCTCTGTCTGAGCAGCTGTCTGTTGTGAGTGGGGCACGGCAGGCTAAGTTCTTCTATCTCCTTCTAGGAGCAAAATCCTCAAAGCATTATCTCTGCATGATTGATCAGGGTCTGCTGTTAAAGTTGTCTGTGCAGAACAATGTCAAAGCAGAGTTGTCCTTTAAGCATTGCTAGCAGCCATCCAAAGTATGGGCGCCAAGGTGAATTGATGCTCAAGTGCTCTGTGTAACATAGGTCTTTTTCTTGTGCGGGTTTCTTGGGGAAGGCAAGTGGTGAAAGTTGGCCTAGGCTTAGCAAGGGACTGGCAACTGGTGAGGCCAAGATGCCATGTGAGGATGGTGTTTGTGAAGATGTTTGAAGATGCTACAAAGCAGAGAAAGGCAAAATGTTGTAATGAAGAAGTGAAGCAAGCAGAGCCGAAGGTTCCTGGATGCTTTAGAAAGTCACTAGATTGGTTGCTACCTGAAGAAATAGTTGCAGAGGAAGAAAGAAGCCTGCCGTGACCCAGATTCGAACCGGGGTTGCTGCGGCCACAACGCAGAGTACTAACCACTATACGATCACGACATGTTAAATCGAGCCAGGTAGGAGTCGAACCTACAATCTTCTGATCCGTAGTCAGACGCGTTATCCATTGCGCCACTGGCCCTACTGCTGACATACGTATAGCAAGTTTTTCTTGCGGCCGCAAGGAGACCGGGCCTCGTTGAAGTGCCCTATTCCACTGAACGTCTTCTGTAGCGAGAACTTCTTTGAGAGATAATCTCTATAAAAATGTCATGAATTTGCTCTCTCTGAGTCCAGATATTCACAATGCTGTTCTAAAAGCTTGAAGAAGGTTGCAAGAGGAGTGCAGAAAGCAGCCTGCCGTAAACCGTATTCACACCAGGTTGCTTGCAGCCATAACAAAGAGTACTAGCCACTATAGGATCAGGGCACATTTTGTATGCTAGTCCCGGAGTTATTCACACATTTCTTAAGCTGTTGTTGCAGCCGCACCGAGTGTAGTTAGTGTTAACGGGAAAGTTGCTGGGTGAAGACAAGGAGTGAAGCCAAGCAGTATGGAAAGGGTCCTCTGTCTGAGCAGCTGTCTGTTGTGAGTGGGGCACGGCAGGCTAAGTTCTTCTATCTCCTTCTAGGAGCAAAATCCTCAAAGCATTATCTCTGCATGATTGATCAGGGTCTGCTGTTAAAGTTGTCTGTGCAGAACAATGTCAAAGCAGAGTTGTCCTTTAAGCATTGCTAGCAGCCATCCAAAGTATGGGCGCCAAGGTGAATTGATGCTCAAGTGCTCTGTGTAACATAGGTCTTTTTCTTGTGCGGGTTTCTTGGGGAAGGCAAGTGGTGAAAGTTGGCCTAGGCTTAGCAAGGGACTGGCAACTGGTGAGGCCAAGATGCCATGTGAGGATGGTGTTTGTGAAGATGTTTGAAGATGCTACAAAGCAGAGAAAGGCAAAATGTTGTAATGAAGAAGTGAAGCAAGCAGAGCCGAAGGTTCCTGGATGCTTTAGAAAGTCACTAGATTGGTTGCAACCTGAAGAAATAGTTGCAGAGGAAGAAAGAAGCCTGCCGTGACCCAGATTCAAACCGGGGTTGCTGCGGCCACAACACAGAGTACTAACCACTATACGATCACGGCATGTTAATCGAGCCAGGTAGGAGTCGAACCTACAATCTTCTGATCCGTAGTCAGACGCGTTATCCATTGCGCCACTGGCCCTACTGCTGACATACGTATAGCAAGTTTTTCTTGCGGCCGCAAGGAGACCGGGCCTCGTTGAAGTGCCCTATTCCACTGAACGTCTTCTGTAGCGAGAACTTCTTTGAGAGATAATCTCTATAAAAATGTCATGAATTTGCTCTCTCTGAGTCCAGATATTCACAATGCTGTTCTAAAAGCTTGAAGAAGGTTGCAAGAGGAGTGCAGAAAGCAGCCTGCCGTAAACCGTATTCACACCAGGTTGCTTGCAGCCATAACAAAGAGTACTAGCCACTATAGGATCAGGGCACATTTTGTATGCTAGTCCCGGAGTTATTCACACATTTCTTAAGCTGTTGTTGTTGCAGCCGCACCGAGTGTAGTTAGTGTTAACGGGAAAGTTGCTGGGTGAAGACAAGGAGTGAAGCCAAGCAGTATGGAAAGGGTCCTCTGTCTGAGCAGCTGTCTGTTGTGAGTGGGGCACGGCAGGCTAAGTTCTTCTATCTCCTTCTAGGAGCAAAATCCTCAAAGCATTATCTCTGCATGATTGATCAGGGTCTGCTGTTAAAGTTGTCTGTGCAGAACAATGTCAAAGCAGAGTTGTCCTTTAAGCATTGCTAGCAGCCATCCAAAGTATGGGCGCCAAGGTGAATTGATGCTCAAGTGCTCTGTGTAACATAGGTCTTTTTCTTGTGCGGGTTTCTTGGGGAAGGCAAGTGGTGAAAGTTGGCCTAGGCTTAGCAAGGGACTGGCAACTGGTGAGGCCAAGATGCCATGTGAGGATGGTGTTTGTGAAGATGTTTGAAGATGCTACAAAGCAGAGAAAGGCAAAATGTTGTAATGAAGAAGTGAAGCAAGCAGAGCCTAAGGTTCCTGGATGCTTTAGAAAGTCACTAGATTGGTTGCAACCTGAAGAAATAGTTGCAGAGGAAGAAAGTAAAGAGCCTGCCGTGACCCGGATTCGAACCCGGGTTGCTGCGGCCACAACGCAGAGTACTAACCACTATACGATCACGGCAATTGAGCCAGGTAGTAGTCGAACCTACAATCTTCTGATCCGTAGTCAGACGCGTTATCCATTGCGCCACTGGCCCTACTGCTGACATACGTATAGCAAGTTTTTCTTGCGGCCGCAAGGAGACCGGGCCTCGTTGAGGTGCCCTATTCCACTGAACGTCTTCTGTAGCGAGAACTTCTTTGAGAGATAATCTCTATAAAAATGTCATGAATTTGCTCTCTCTGAGTCCAGATATTCACAATGCTGTTCTAAAAGCTTGAAGAAGGTTGCAAGAGGAGTGCAGAAAGCAGCCTGCCGTAAACCGTATTCACACCAGGTTGCTTGCAGCCATAACAAAGAGTACTAGCCACTATAGGATCAGGGCACATTTTGTATGCTAGTCCCGGAGTTATTCACACATTTCTTAAGCTGTTGTTGTTGCAGCCGCACCGAGTGTAGTTAGTGTTAACGGGAAAGTTGCTGGGTGAAGACAAGGAGTGAAGCCAAGCAGTATGGAAAGGGTCCTCTGTCTGAGCAGCTGTCTGTTGTGAGTGGGGCACGGCAGGCTAAGTTCTTCTATCTCCTTCTAGGAGCAAAATCCTCAAAGCATTATCTCTGCATGATTGATCAGGGTCTGCTGTTAAAGTTGTCTGTGCAGAACAATGTCAAAGCAGAGTTGTCCTTTAAGCATTGCTAGCAGCCATCCAAAGTATGGGCGCCAAGGTGAATTGATGCTCAAGTGCTCTGTGTAACATAGGTCTTTTTCTTGTGCGGGTTTCTTGGGGAAGGCAAGTGGTGAAAGTTGGCCTAGGCTTAGCAAGGGACTGGCAACTGGTGAGGCCAAGATGCCATGTGAGGATGGTGTTTGTGAAGATGTTTGAAGATGCTACAAAGCAGAGAAAGGCAAAATGTTGTAATGAAGAAGTGAAGCAAGCAGAGCCGAAGGTTCCTGGATGCTTTAGAAAGTCACTAGATTGGTTGCTACCTGAAGAAATAGTTGCAGAGGAAGAAAGAAGCCTGCCGTGACCCAGATTCGAACCGGGGTTGCTGCGGCCACAACGCAGAGTACTAACCACTATACGATCACGACATGTTAAATCGAGCCAGGTAGGAGTCGAACCTACAATCTTCTGATCCGTAGTCAGACGCGTTATCCATTGCGCCACTGGCCCTACTGCTGACATACGTATAGCAAGTTTTTCTTGCGGCCGCAAGGAGACCGGGCCTCGTTGAAGTGCCCTATTCCACTGAACGTCTTCTGTAGCGAGAACTTCTTTGAGAGATAATCTCTATAAAAATGTCATGAATTTGCTCTCTCTGAGTCCAGATATTCACAATGCTGTTCTAAAAGCTTGAAGAAGGTTGCAAGAGGAGTGCAGAAAGCAGCCTGCCGTAAACCGTATTCACACCAGGTTGCTTGCAGCCATAACAAAGAGTACTAGCCACTATAGGATCAGGGCACATTTTGTATGCTAGTCCCGGAGTTATTCACACATTTCTTAAAGGGATACTGTAGGGGGGTCGGGGGAAAATGAGTTGAAGTTACCCGGGGCTTCTAATGGTCCCCCGCAGACATCCTGTGCCCGCGCAGCCACTCACCGATGCTCCGGCCCCGCCTCCAGTTCACTTCTGGAATTTATCACTTTAAAGTCAGAAAACCACTGCACCTGCATTGCCGTGTCCTCGCTCCCGCTGATGTCACCAGGAGTGTATTGCACAAGTCCAGTATGGTCTTTGGTCTGCACAGTATGCTCCTGGTGCCATCAGCGGGAGCGAGGACACGGCAATACAGGCGCAGTGGTTTTCTGACTTTAAAGTCAGAAATTCCAGAAGTGAACTGGAGGCGGGGCCGGAGCATCGGTGAGTGGCTGCGCGGGCACAGGATGTCTGCGGGGGACCATTAGAAGCCCCGGGTAACTTCAACTCATTTTCCCCTGACCCCCCTACAGTATCCCTTTAAGCTGTTGTTGTTGCAGCCGCACCGAGTGTAGTTAGTGTTAACGGGAAAGTTGCTGGGTGAAGACAAGGAGTGAAGCCAAGCAGTATGGAAAGGGTCCTCTGTCTGAGCAGCTGTCTGTTGTGAGTGGGGCACGGCAGGCTAAGTTCTTCTATCTCCTTCTAGGAGCAAAATCCTCAAAGCATTATCTCTGCATGATTGATCAGGGTCTGCTGTTAAAGTTGTCTGTGCAGAACAATGTCAAAGCAGAGTTGTCCTTTAAGCATTGCTAGCAGCCATCCAAAGTATGGGCGCCAAGGTGAATTGATGCTCAAGTGCTCTGTGTAACATAGGTCTTTTTCTTGTGCGGGTTTCTTGGGGAAGGCAAGTGGTGAAAGTTGGCCTAGGCTTAGCAAGGGACTGGCAACTGGTGAGGCCAAGATGCCATGTGAGGATGGTGTTTGTGAAGATGTTTGAAGATGCTACAAAGCAGAGAAAGGCAAAATGTTGTAATGAAGAAGTGAAGCAAGCAGAGCCGAAGGTTCCTGGATGCTTTAGAAAGTCACTAGATTGGTTGCAACCTGAAGAAATAGTTGCAGAGGAAGAAAGAAGCCTGCCGTGACCCGGATTCGAACCGGGGTTGCTGCGGCCACAACGCAGAGTACTAACCACTATACGATCACGGCATGTTAATCGAGCCAGGTAGGAGTCGAACCTACAATCTTCTGATCCGTAGTCAGACGCGTTATCCATTGCGCCACTGGCCCTACTGCTGACATACGTATAGCAAGTTTTTCTTGCGGCCGCAAGGAGACCGGGCCTCGTTGAAGTGCCCTATTCCACTGAACGTCTTCTGTAGCGAGAACTTCTTTGAGAGATAATCTCTATAAAAATGTCATGAATTTGCTCTCTCTGAGTCCAGATATTCACAATGCTGTTCTAAAAGCTTGAAGAAGGTTGCAAGAGGAGTGCAGAAAGCAGCCTGCCGTAAACCGTATTCACACCAGGTTGCTTGCAGCCATAACAAAGAGTACTAGCCACTATAGGATCAGGGCACATTTTGTATGCTAGTCCCGGAGTTATTCACACATTTCTTAAGCTGTTGTTGTTGCAGCCGCACCGAGTGTAGTTAGTGTTAACGGGAAAGTTGCTGGGTGAAGACAAGGAGTGAAGCCAAGCAGTATGGAAAGGGTCCTCTGTCTGAGCAGCTGTCTGTTGTGAGTGGGGCACGGCAGGCTAAGTTCTTCTATCTCCTTCTAGGAGCAAAATCCTCAAAGCATTATCTCTGCATGATTGATCAGGGTCTGCTGTTAAAGTTGTCTGTGCAGAACAATGTCAAAGCAGAGTTGTCCTTTAAGCATTGCTAGCAGCCATCCAAAGTATGGGCGCCAAGGTGAATTGATGCTCAAGTGCTCTGTGTAACATAGGTCTTTTTCTTGTGCGGGTTTCTTGGGGAAGGCAAGTGGTGAAAGTTGGCCTAGGCTTAGCAAGGGACTGGCAACTGGTGAGGCCAAGATGCCATGTGAGGATGGTGTTTGTGAAGATGTTTGAAGATGCTACAAAGCAGAGAAAGGCAAAATGTTGTAATGAAGAAGTGAAGCAAGCAGAGCCTAAGGTTCCTGGATGCTTTAGAAAGTCACTAGATTGGTTGCAACCTGAAGAAATAGTTGCAGAGGAAGAAAGTAAAGAGCCTGCCGTGACCCAGATTCGAACCCGGGTTGCTGCGGCCACAACGCAGAGTACTAACCACTATACGATCACGGCAATCGAGCCAGGTAGGAGTCGAACCTACAATCTTCTGATCCGTAGTCAGACGCGTTATCCATTGCGCCACTGGCCCTACTGCTGACATACGTATAGCAAGTTTTTCTTGCGGCCGCAAGGAGACCGGGCCTCGTTGAAGTGCCCTATTCCACTGAACGTCTTCTGTAGCGAGAACTTCTTTGAGAGATAATCTCTATAAAAATGTCATGAATTTGCTCTCTCTGAGTCCAGATATTCACAATGCTGTTCTAAAAGCTTGAAGAAGGTTGCAAGAGGAGTGCAGAAAGCAGCCTGCCGTAAACCGTATTCACACCAGGTTGCTTGCAGCCATAACAAAGAGTACTAGCCACTATAGGATCAGGGCACATTTTGTATGCTAGTCCCGGAGTTATTCACACATTTCTTAAGCTGTTGTTGTTGCAGCCGCACCGAGTGTAGTTAGTGTTAACGGGAAAGTTGCTGGGTGAAGACAAGGAGTGAAGCCAAGCAGTATGGAAAGGGTCCTCTGTCTGAGCAGCTGTCTGTTGTGAGTGGGGCACGGCAGGCTAAGTTCTTCTATCTCCTTCTAGGAGCAAAATCCTCAAAGCATTATCTCTGCATGATTGATCAGGGTCTGCTGTTAAAGTTGTCTGTGCAGAACAATGTCAAAGCAGAGTTGTCCTTTAAGCATTGCTAGCAGCCATCCAAAGTATGGGCGCCAAGGTGAATTATTGATGCTCAAGTGCTCTGTGTAACATAGGTCTTTTTCTTGTGCGGGTTTCTTGGGGAAGGCAAGTGGTGAAAGTTGGCCTAGGCTTAGCAAGGGACTGGCAACTGGTGAGGCCAAGATGCCATGTGAGGATGGTGTTTGTGAAGATGTTTGAAGATGCTACAAAGCAGAGAAAGGCAAAATGTTGTAATGAAGAAGTGAAGCAAGCAGAGCCGAAGGTTCCTGGATGCTTTAGAAAGTCACTAGATTGGTTGCTACCTGAAGAAATAGTTGCAGAGGAAGAAAGAAGCCTGCCGTGACCCAGATTCGAACCGGGGTTGCTGCGGCCACAACGCAGAGTACTAACCACTATACGATCACGACATGTTAAATCGAGCCAGGTAGGAGTCGAACCTACAATCTTCTGATCCGTAGTCAGACGCGTTATCCATTGCGCCACTGGCCCTACTGCTGACATACGTATAGCAAGTTTTTCTTGTGGCCGCAAGGAGACCGGGCCTCGTTGAAGTGCCCTATTCCACTGAACGTCTTCTGTAGCGAGAACTTCTTTGAGAGATAATCTCTATAAAAATGTCATGAATTTGCTCTCTCTGAGTCCAGATATTCACAATGCTGTTCTAAAAGCTTGAAGAAGGTTGCAAGAGGAGTGCAGAAAGCAGCCTGCCGTAAACCGTATTCACACCAGGTTGCTTGCAGCCATAACAAAGAATACTAGCCACTATAGGATCAGGGCACATTTTGTATGCTAGTCCCGGAGTTATTCACACATTTCTTAAGCTGTTGTTGTTGCAGCCGCACCGAGTGTAGTTAGTGTTAACGGGAAAGTTGCTGGGTGAAGACAAGGAGTGAAGCCAAGCAGTATGGAAAGGGTCCTCTGTCTGAGCAGCTGTCTGTTGTGAGTGGGGCACGGCAGGCTAAGTTCTTCTATCTCCTTCTAGGAGCAAAATCCTCAAAGCATTATCTCTGCATGATTGATCAGGGTCTGCTGTTAAAGTTGTCTGTGCAGAACAATGTCAAAGCAGAGTTGTCCTTTAAGCATTGCTAGCAGCCATCCAAAGTATGGGCGCCAAGGTGAATTGATGCTCAAGTGCTCTGTGTAACATAGGTCTTTTTCTTGTGCGGGTTTCTTGGGGAAGGCAAGTGGTGAAAGTTGGCCTAGGCTTAGCAAGGGACTGGCAACTGGTGAGGCCAAGATGCCATGTGAGGATGGTGTTTGTGAAGATGTTTGAAGATGCTACAAAGCAGAGAAAGGCAAAATGTTGTAATGAAGAAGTGAAGCAAGCAGAGCCGAAGGTTCCTGGATGCTTTAGAAAGTCACTAGATTGGTTGCAACCTGAAGAAATAGTTGCAGAGGAAGAAAGAAGCCTGCCGTGACCCAGATTCGAACCAGGGTTGCTGCGGCCACAACGCAGAGTACTAACCACTATACGATCACGGCATGTTAATCGAGCCAGGTAGGAGTCGAACCTACAATCTTCTGATCCGTAGTCAGACGCGTTATCCATTGCGCCACTGGCCCTACTGCTGACATACGTATAGCAAGTTTTTCTTGCGGCCGCAAGGAAACCGGGCCTCGTTGAAGTGCCCTATTCCACTGAACGTCTTCTGTAGCGAGAACTTCTTTGAGAGATAATCTCTATAAAAATGTCATGAATTTGCTCTCTCTGAGTCCAGATATTCACAATGCTGTTCTAAAAGCTTGAAGAAGGTTGCAAGAGGAGTGCAGAAAGCAGCCTGCCGTAAACCGTATTCACACCAGGTTGCTTGCAGCCATAACAAAGAGTACTAGCCACTATAGGATCAGGGCACATTTTGTATGCTAGTCCCGGAGTTATTCACACATTTCTTAAGCTGTTGTTGTTGCAGCCGCACCGAGTGTAGTTAGTGTTAACGGGAAAGTTGCTGGGTGAAGACAAGGGGCTCGATTCACCAAGCGGTGCAAAGTGTTAGCACCATGGTGAAAAGGCCCTCTTCACGCCTAAAGTCATTTTAGGCATGATAAAGGAGGCCTCGCGCGCAAAGTTTGGGCGTACCGGCGTGCGCGTGAACCGCACCTCGCTCCGCGCGCAAACGCGGCGCTTCACGCGAAGCAGCTGTTTCCGCGTGAACATGCCTCCGATCGCGCGTACTGCGTCCACATCACGCGAAGTGAACTTAGAAATAAAATCACATCTGTTTTAGCGTTGACTTCGCGCGTTCGGCGGTGCGCACGCGCGCGCCATTGCTACTACGCGCGATGGGCAGTAGGCGCCGCGCATGCCCAATCAATTAATGATGTTAATACAATTATGTAGTTAACATCTAACAGGTGTTTTTGGCCTTTATAAGTTTGGCTTATGAGGAGAGGATTCAGTGAGGAATCATTTTGTGATTGAGCAAGTAAGTGCTGTTTGATGTTGTGCCTTCCATTTTTTTTCAAGGTGGTCAATGTGAATGAATGTGTCTTTTTATGCTGATTTGCAGTGAGTTGACTCTAAGTTATACAGGTTCTGGGGCTATTTGCACAGAATCATTGCCTTAACTGCATCTACCTAGCCCCAAAACCTGTATAATTCATATGTGTCAGTAATTAAAGGGATGAGTTGGCAACACTGGAATGAATGTGTATTTTTATGCTGATTTGCAGTGAGTTGACTCTAAGTTATACAGGTTCTGGGGCTATTTGCACAGAATCATTGCCTTAACTGCATCTACCTAGCCCCAAAACCTGTATAATTCATATGTGTCAGTAATTAAAGGGATGAGTTGGCAACACTGGAATGAATGTGTCTTTTTATGCTGATTTGCAGTGAGTTGACTCTAAGTTATACAGGTTCTGGGGCTATTTGCACAGAATCATTGCCTTAACTGCATCTACCTAGCCCCAAAACCTGTATAATTCATATGTGTCAGTAATTAAAGGGATGAGTTGGCAACACTGGAATGAATGTGTCTTTTTATGCTGATTTGCAGTGAGTTGACTCTAAGTTATACAGGTTCTGGGGCTATTTGCACAGAATCATTGCCTTAACTGCATCTACCTAGCCCCAAAACCTGTATAATTCATATGTGTCAGTAATTAAAGGGATGAGTTGGCAACACTGGAATGAATGTGTCTTTTTATGCTGATTTGCAGTGAGTTGACTCTAAGTTATACAGGTTCTGGGGCTATTTGCACAGAATCATTGCCTTAACTGCATCTACCTAGCCCCAAAACCTGTATAATTCATATGTGTCAGTAATTAAAGGGATGAGTTGGCAACACTGGAATGAATGTGTCTTTTTATGCTGATTTGCAGTGAGTTGACTCTAAGTTATACAGGTTCTGGGGCTATTTGCACAGAATCATTGCCTTAACTGCATCTACCTAGCCCCAAAACCTGTATAATTCATATGTGTCAGTAATTAAAGGGATGAGTTGGCAACACTGGAATGAATGTGTCTTTTTATGCTGATTTGCAGTGAGTTGACTCTAAGTTATACAGGTTCTGGGGCTATTTGCACAGAATCATTGCCTTAACTGCATCTACCTAGCCCCAAAACCTGTATAATTCATATGTGTCAGTAATTAAAGGGATGAGTTGGCAACACTGGAATGAATGTGTCTTTTTATGCTGATTTGCAGTGAGTTGACTCTAAGTTATACAGGTTCTGGGGCTATTTGCACAGAATCATTGCCTTAACTGCATCTACCTAGCCCCAAAACCTGTATAATTCATATGTGTCAGTAATTAAAGGGATGAGTTGGCAACACTGGAATGAATGTGTCTTTTTATGCTGATTTGCAGTGAGTTGACTCTAAGTTATACAGGTTCTGGGGCTATTTGCACAGAATCATTGCCTTAACTGCATCTACCTAGCCCCAAAACCTGTATAATTCATATGTGTCAGTAATTAAAGGGATGAGTTGGCAACACTGGAATGAATGTGTCTTTTTATGCTGATTTGCAGTGAGTTGACTCTAAGTTATACAGGTTCTGGGGCTATTTGCACAGAATCATTGCCTTAACTGCATCTACCTAGCCCCAAAACCTGTATAATTCATATGTGTCAGTAATTAAAGGGATGAGTTGGCAACACTGGAATGAATGTGTCTTTTTATGCTGATTTGCAGTGAGTTGACTCTAAGTTATACAGGTTCTGGGGCTATTTGCACAGAATCATTGCCTTAACTGCATCTACCTAGCCCCAAAACCTGTATAATTCATATGTGTCAGTAATTAAAGGGATGAGTTGGCAACACTGGAATGAATGTGTCTTTTTATGCTGATTTGCAGTGAGTTGACTCTAAGTTATACAGGTTCTGGGGCTATTTGCACATAATCATTGCCTTAACTGCATCTACCTAGCCCCAAAACCTGTATAATTCATATGTGTCAGTAATTAAAGGGATGAGTTGGCAACACTGGAATGAATGTGTCTTTTTATGCTGATTTGCAGTGAGTTGACTCTAAGTTATACAGGTTCTGGGGCTATTTGCACAGAATCATTGCCTTAACTGCATCTACCTAGCCCCAAAACCTGTATAATTCATATGTGTCAGTAATTAAAGGGATGAGTTGGCAACACTGGAATGAATGTGTCTTTTTATGCTGATTTGCAGTGAGTTGACTCTAAGTTATACAGGTTCTGGGGCTATTTGCACAGAATCATTGCCTTAACTGCATCTACCTAGCCCCAAAACCTGTATAATTCATATGTGTCAGTAATTAAAGGGATGAGTTGGCAACACTGGAATGAATGTGTCTTTTTATGCTGATTTGCAGTGAGTTGACTCTAAGTTATACAGGTTCTGGGGCTATTTGCACAGAATCATTGCCTTAACTGCATCTACCTAGCCCCAAAACCTGTATAATTCATATGTGTCAGTAATTAAAGGGATGAGTTGGCAACACTGGAATGAATGTGTCTTTTTATGCTGATTTGCAGTGAGTTGACTCTAAGTTATACAGGTTCTGGGGCTATTTGCACAGAATCATTGCCTTAACTGCATCTACCTAGCCCCAAAACCTGTATAATTCATATGTGTCAGTAATTAAAGGGATGAGTTGGCTACACTGGAATGAATGTGTCTTTTTATGCTGATTTGCAGTGAGTTGACTCTAAGTTATACAGGTTCTGGGGCTATTTGCACAGAATCATTGCCTTAACTGCATCTACCTAGCCCCAAAACCTGTATAATTCATATGTGTCAGTAATTAAAGGGATGAGTTGGCAACACTGGAATGAATGTGTCTTTTTATGCTGATTTGCAGTGAGTTGACTCTAAGTTATACAGGTTCTGGGGCTATTTGCACAGAATCATTGCCTTAAAGGGGAACTGAAGAGAGAGGTATATGGAGGCTGTCATGTTTATTTCCTTTTAATCAATACCAGTTGCCTGGCAGCCCTGCTGGTCTATTTATCTGCAGTAGTATCTGATTAAAACCAGAAACCAGCATGCAGCTAGTCTTGTCAGATCAGACTTATAAGTCAGAACCACTGAAACACCTGGTCTGCTGCATGCTTGTTCAGGGGCTATGGCTAATAGTATTAGAGGCAGAGGATCAGCAGGGCTGCCAGGCAACTGGTATTGTCTAAAAGGAAATAAACATGACAGCCTCCATATACCTCTCTCTTCAGTTCCCCTTTAACTGCATCTACCTAGCCCCAAAACCTGTATAATTCATATGTGTCAGTAATTAAAGGGATGAGTTGGCAACACTGGAATGAATGTGTCTTTTTATGCTGATTTGCAGTGAGTTGACTCTAAGTTATACAGGTTCTGGGGCTATTTGCACAGAATCATTGCCTTAACTGCATCTACCTAGCCCCAAAACCTGTATAATTCATATGTGTCAGTAATTAAAGGGATGAGTTGGCAACACTGGAATGAATGTGTCTTTTTATGCTGATTTGCAGTGAGTTGACTCTAAGTTATACAGGTTCTGGGGCTATTTGCACAGAATCATTGCCTTAACTGCATCTACCTAGCCCCAAAACCTGTATAATTCATATGTGTCAGTAATTAAAGGGATGAGTTGGCAACACTGGAATGAATGTGTCTTTTTATGCTGATTTGCAGTGAGTTGACTCTAAGTTATACAGGTTCTGGGGCTATTTGCACAGAATCATTGCCTTAACTGCATCTACCTAGCCCCAAAACCTGTATAATTCATATGTGTCAGTAATTAAAGGGATGAGTTGGCAACACTGGAATGAATGTGTCTTTTTATGCTGATTTGCAGTGAGTTGACTCTAAGTTATACAGGTTCTGGGGCTATTTGCACAGAATCATTGCCTTAACTGCATCTACCTAGCCCCAAAACCTGTATAATTCATATGTGTCAGTAATTAAAGGGATGAGTTGGCAACACTGGAATGAATGTGTCTTTTTATGCTGATTTGCAGTGAGTTGACTCTAAGTTATACAGGTTCTGGGGCTATTTGCACAGAATCATTGCCTTAACTGCATCTACCTAGCCCCAAAACCTGTATAATTCATATGTGTCAGTAATTAAAGGGATGAGTTGGCAACACTGGAATGAATGTGTCTTTTTATGCTGATTTGCAGTGAGTTGACTCTAAGTTATACAGGTTCTGGGGCTATTTGCACAGAATCATTGCCTAAACTGCATCTACCTAGCCCCAAAACCTGTATAATTCATATGTGTCAGTAATTAAAGGGATGAGTTGGCAACACTGGAATGAATGTGTCTTTTTATGCTGATTTGCAGTGAGTTGACTATGATGTCCTGAGGGGTCCCTCTGCTCATGGGCCCCTGCTAGTGTGAATGCCTTGAGCCTTGGTAGGTCAAAAATGTCCTGTATGTGCAGTGTTACTTAGTACAAAGTTGTTATTGTTATTTCCTTTCCAATTTCATTTGCAGATGGAGCCTTATGCTAGTTGGTTGAGCGGGGCTCAGGCTGTTCACCGCATGAGCCGCTATAATCTGCGCAGGAGACGGATTCCACGTCTCATCCCGGAACGCATTGATGTTGCGTTGCTTTCAGACAGAGAACTGCTGAGGCTGACAAGGCTGAACAGGGCAGCCTTTGATGAGCTGTATGCTCGTTTGGAGACCTATCTCAGGCCATTAACATCTCCAAGTCATGCTGTGAGTGGGCAAACTAAGTTGTTTGCCTGCCTGCAGTTCCTGGCCAATGGGAGCTTTCAACGGCTGGGTGGCTTTGCCTGTGGGGTGTCCCAGTCCACCATGAGCAGGATTATATCCCAGTTCCTGATAGGCATGCGGCGGATAAGCAGAGAGTTTATCCACTTTCCTCGGTCCCGTGCCCAATGGGATGCAGTCAAAGTGGCATTTTACCATCTTGCCCAAATGCCCAATGTCATCGGGGCCATTGACTGCAACCATGTTGCACTTGTTCCTCCAAGTGCTGATGAATACATGTATCGGAACCGGAAGCTTGGCCATTCGTTGAATGTCCAAGTAGTGTGTGGCCCTGACATGGAAATATTCTCTGTTGTCGCTAAATTCCCTGGTTCGTGTCATGATGCCCATATTTTGCGTGAATCTGCCCTTTTTAATTTTTTTCATGCGTTTTATCGTGAAGGCGGCTGGTTGCTTGGTAAGTTGATCCTTATTTTTTTTGTTTTTGTTTGGGGAGTTTTGCATTTGTCAGATATATATCGGTATGTGTAATGTTGCCCTACTAATTTGTTTGCTTTGTATTATATTCAAGGTGATGCAGGATATCCTTGCCTGCCCTGGCTTCTGACACCTCTTGGCCATCCAAGCAATAATGCGGAAGAGGCCTATAACAGAGCACATGTGCGTACCCGTTCTGTTATAGAGCGTTGTTTTGGGCACTTAAAAACGCGTTTCCGCTGCATTGACAACAGTGGAGGTGCGTTGTTATACAAACCACAGAAGGTCATTGACATTATAGTGGCCTGCTGTGTGTTACATAACATTTGCATTAAGCAAAACCTCCCTGGCTACAGGCTTCCACACACACCCTTATCAGTGCAATCCGATGACTTTGAGGACGAGGAGCCAGATGAGGAGAAGGAGCCAGATGAGGCTGGCAATGTAGTGCGTGGAAGAGTCATTGTAGAGTTTTTTGAGTGATTTTTTTTTAAATTTGTTTTTATTTGTTGGCTCCCTTTGTTGCAGCGTAGAGTAAATCTTTGGCCTATCAATAGTACGCTGGACATAGGCTTGCAATGCTGTTGTCCATGTATATTGTGGCCTACACGTGTATTTGGCACAAATTACTGCATAATGTATGTCATTTGCACACTGCATGCCATTGCATGTGACCATTGGGCAGTCTCAGGTGATGTCTACCTGTATTGGAATGACCGCCACTAGCGTTGCGCTCCCTGGCCGCAGCCGATCCACATACAAATCACGCACGGCGCAATAGACGCCCACAAAATCATTTCTGTCGCCAAATGGATTGCCAGGTGCCTTTTGCACAAACTATTACCACCAGAAAAAATCACACTGATCGCACAGTTGGACACTGTCCAACTGTGTGCTCACTGGGATTGAATCTGCTCACAATAGTTATCGGCAAAGGCAGCTGCCAATGCATTTTGCGGCCGGAAAAATGCCGTTGCAGGCAGCACTTTTACTACAACGTGCAGACTTACATGTAATGCAACGTGGCCAGTGTGAACAGGCCACGTGTTACATTGTTGTGCCTTACTTACAGGTTGCCCTAACGTGTGCCAGTAACGTCCCTGGGTGCAAGCAGCCTAAATGGGCCCTAAGTAGCTAATTATTAGCTCTGTATGTTTAACTTTAAAGTGAACCTCCGGACAAAAAATCTACTCCTCAGCACTGAAAAGGGCTGGTGTGTCCTTACCAGTTTCACACCATCAGAACATTGTTTCTCTTATCCAAGCCTCATTTTTAGCTGCACAGAAGAAAACTGCCCGTGCTATTTTCCCCTAATGCTGCGCAAAGCATGATGGGATTTCAGATGTGGTTTATCTGTTTTTTTTTTTTTTTTACATTTCAAATTTGACATTTGCAGCCTAGCGTGTGCAGCTGGGAGGGGTAATCAGGACACAGGACAGTTGGAACTGTGTCTCCTGCTCCTTGTCACCTCCTTTCAACCAAAAAGATGGGTGCCCCCATGACAAAGATGCCAGCCCCCATGAATCACAAACATTTGCCTGTTCTTTTAAAACAGGGTGGCTAAAAAATTATATTACCCATCTATTCTAATTAACTTAACTAATGTAACTGAATGACAGTATGTTTGTTTAGGCTGAAGTTCCCCTTTAAATTTTACTTCAGCCTCTCCTGTGTTGTGTGCAATATGCGCGTATAGCGCAGAGTCCTATGCGCGTACCGTGTGCGCGCGGCGTTCAATGACATGTGCATAGCGCGCTACGCTACGTGGTACGCGCGCGTTGGCGCCCTTAGGAAACAGGAAGTGACAGGAAGTGACTCATCTGGTGAGAGGGAAGCAGACTGAAGAGGCAACATGGTGCAGCACTTCACCAGGCGTGAGCGCGTTTATTTGGCCACCGTAAGTATCTGAGTTTGTGCCTGTGTATTACATGTATCTGTTGTCTTGCCTGTATGTATATATGTCTGTATGTAGTTGTTTGTTGTTTTGTTTCTTCATTACTGTATATCAGGGTGTGGTTCCAACCTGGCTCTATCACAGACTGTTGTTTTTGTAAATGTTGACATGTCTGTAGATCTGAGTTCTGATATTGACTGTCTACATTATACATTTTGATCAGTGTCAATTTCAGCCGCATGTTTTTTTGGACAGTATTATAAATGTGTTGGGTTATTAAGTTGTCATGTGGTAATGCTGGAAAATGTCTGGTGCTGTTATGTGGCATTGGGGAAGCAGAAGCTTCTTTTAATTATTTGTAGTACTTAAAGGGCCAGTGCACAGTATATTTTTGGGATGGAAAAGTGTTGTATTGTAAGGCTAATTATGTGGCAGTGGTTAATGGTTTGTCCTTTGTGAAATGGTTTGTTCCCATGAGTGATGTTACCCCTTGAGCAACAGAGCATTTTTCACCTTTCTGTGCTACTTCCATTCAATTGTTTAGAACGTTAGCTTTACTTTTCGCAATTAAATGAACTCAATCTTTTTTTGCCACACACAAAAGCATGTTTTTGGAGGTGTGACATTATGGCAATTGTTGTTTGCTTATTTTCATATCTTGTAATGGGGAATTTGCCCAAAATGTGTGTTCCAATAGTTTTGGCCTGATTAGGCCAAATATAGTAGTTAAAACAAGCGTGGTACTGTATTTAAAGGGACTGTGAGCAGTGCATAACCTCTGGAAAGATGAATATCATGTAAAGCTCTTTCTCCTCATTCAAATTATATATACACCGCCGCCCTATGCCTTTTCAGTTTTGCTATGTTCATGATTGTAATTGCCGCGGCAACAATTTGGCTTGCAAATATCGAGACAAATAAAAGGCGTATAATGACAAATTAGGTGTTGTATGAAAGCGCCGAAAGATAGCTTTCCAATCATGCCCATCTTGCCATAGTGATCTTGGATTACACAGGGCGACATTTTCTGAAAGTCAACAGCTCCATTCAGCCACAAATGTCGCCATGTGTAATCCTATTGAAGTATGGAAAGATGGGTTGAATTGTAAAGTAATTGTTTGACTCTTTCTGCCGACAGCTCAATCCACATTCTACGCCTTTTTTTTTCTCACTCTTTGCAAACAAAATGTGGCCCGCGCACATTACAATAGCAAAACTACTCAACAATAAAAGGTGTAGGGCGCTGGTTTATATATAATTGCAAAGAGGAGAAAGAGAGCTTTCAAATTAGCTGCATGTTTCCATAGGCTATGCCCTGTTTGGAGTCCCTTTAAAGACCGTGAAATTTAGGTGCACATTTGTCCCGGCTAGAAAACAATGATATTTGGGTCTTGATCTCATTTTTTGATCCCAATATTGCATGTGCTAATTAAGGAGAATGTTTTCCCATTTGGCCTCCATCCATAATTCCAAGTGCATAGTTTGGAAAGTAACAGTGTTATCCCCTCTTGACAGACCAGTTTGCCACATTCAATCCCTAAGGTATTTTAGATATTTTATTGTTGTCTTTGCTCATCTGAAATCCTAACATTTGCGGAACTGTGGCCGGGAATTATGGAATGTTTGTGTGGGCCCAAAAAAATAGTGGTATGTGAAAAATGCTTTAGGGTGTGGTTGGACTATTTGCCCACAAGATGTCCACAGTAACTTTTGGTTGATGCGCCCTGCAAGCGTTCTTAAGTACGCTTGCAGGAAGTAGTACGATGCTGAGCCCAAATTTGTAAGGTCACAATAATTGCACTGCTTCTCATAGAAGCAGCGCATCATTGCAAGGGTTATATCAACGACCGTTAATAGTTTTGCCCGTTCATTGATCTCCATTTCACCAGGCAGTGTGCATGTGAGCGTTCCCATGAGCACCTGGGACTGGGGGAATGAGGGATTTGGCCATCCCTGTTAGTGAAAGCATAGAAAAATGGGCAGATAAATACCTACACCGGGGGGGGGGGGGGGGGAGTGGTTAATTAGCTGCTGACCTTGTTGATGCACGAAGGCAATGTAGCTGGGTATTTGGCACACACTGTAAGGCTGTGTCACCAACTTGGTGAAACATTTGTCAATGCCACAGACAACACAATTTCAACACCATGGTATGTGGAGTTGCTGAAGGCAAGGGTTTCTAACCCATTCCATTAATACTCATGCCCCTGTAGCGACCTTTAGAGGAATGTTTGGTTGTGTGAGAATGGCTTGAGGTCACTTAGGCTATTAAGTCACTGAGGGCACCCCCACCACAAACCTATTCTCCCTTGGGGTTCTGTGTTGTAAATGATGTTTGTGCCTAGTAGGCTGATCGTAGTAATACTGTGGCGACAGATGACTCTACCCTCCTTGTACTGCTGACTTGGGTGGGATTTGTGAAGTGTTCTTTAGGCAGTAATAGTTTGTATGTAATGGGTGTGTCCGCTGGTAATGGCACGCTAGCAGCAGCCAACAGAACTCCTTATCTTGGTTACTGTATCACTGGCAAGCCGACACTGAGAAAAGGTCCTCAATCAAATATGAGGAATTGGTTGTGTGTGGGTAATGTTTGTGTAACTTAACCAAACTTTCACTCTTTTCTCAAACAGACGGTATGACATTGTAGGAAATGTATGTATTAACTTTACCAATTAACATTATTTGCAATAGCCAACATAAAGGTCCCCAAAGTCTCATGTCAAACATGTGTAATGTACAGTGTGTAGCATACACACAACAATGCTGTGTTTGTTGTCATTCTGTGCTTGAAACATTTGTTGTTTGTTAAGTGGCTCACTCATTTCAGACTCAGACAGCAAGTGAGAGTTGCCTCACTGCAACAAGCAAAGTTATATTAACTACTTACTATCCAGATAATGAGTTTGAATAAAATACATTAAATTAGAGTTAACAACAATCCAATCAGTGTCACTACAGACTCAGGAGTGAGTCACCCACTTAAAATACCACATATGTCACTCTTTCAGACACAGAAAGTGAAAAGGAACACAGCATAGTTGGTTATTTGTGTGCTACCCACTGTACATACACATGTCTATCTCAGCTATACTTTCATTTGAAAAGATAATTTTTTCCCAATCTTGTTTCTCTTACAGACACTCCTCCGTACAAACTATGACGGGCTGGCGGACATGTACGCCAAAAGGCGTGTGATGGAGGAGCTGCAGAGTGAGCTCCGCCAGCACTTCCAGGGCCACCACAGCATTACCCAGATCCAGCGGAGGTGGTCCGACATGAAGCGTCGTGAGCGGAGCTTCGTCCGAGAGGTCCGCCGGGAGCATGTTCCTGGTAAGTAATGTATACGAACGATCAGCATTATGATGGCTGGCCGCTGGTAAGCTAAATATGTAATTTACAGGTCCCTATGTAATTGTGTGTGCCATGCTTTCTGTGTTTATGTGGCCCAAATTGGGGACTGAAGGAGCCTCAATGCATATTGCAGGGGTAGCTTAAGTAGGTTTTATGTGGGATCATTACCTAGAGCACAGGAACGAGCATGCATCTCTATTACCATTACAGTGATATAGAAACCTATGTTTGGTACACTGTTGTGTAAGAAATTGTGAATATTCGTTATAGGCCAAGCAGATCCCTTCATGCCTTGGACACACCATTGCATTTAACCATGAAATAGCACTACAGATATAGCAGCGAGTGTTTGTGTGATTGCCCATACACCAGTACTACAGGTGTGTTCTCTGCACCATCATTGTCAAACCATAACTTGGTTCGTGGGAATGTACAAATTATTTCACACACATCCATGTGCATTTATAAAGCAAAGTAATAGTGACAAACGTTATAGGCGAGGTTGGATTGATGGCTTATTATTGGAATGGGCCCCACTGATGATGAAATCTGTTTCTGTCACTCAAACTATTTCAAATGAAGATAAGGGAAATGGCTACGTAATTCATTGAATCAACTTGCGTTATACAACATCGATTGTGCACAATGTCATAGTACATTTGGTAAGCATTGTGTAATCTTACATCTAGTTAGCAATATACTTCTTTACACAATACAGAGGTATACGAATTGTGTTGTGTGAAACAGTGCTGATCACCCTTAAGTGGCTGAACCACTTAAGTACCATCCGTCACAGCCCCCTTAATGATCCAAGAAGGTACCTACAGGCTGATGGAATCCTTACTAATAGATGTACATATCTGCCACATGTCTGCTTTCAGAGCCACTATTAGGGAGGGAGCATTCTGAATGGCTGTATTGCTGACTCTCTACTATATAATGGCAGGTAACCATTAGGCCCCAAAAAAATGACCACCTTTCATGTAGCATGGGCCTTAAATACCTATGTTTTTCTTTTGCTCTCTATAGATGCACCAATGCCACCCCGCCGACACCGCGGGGACCTGGCACATGAGGACTCGGACGAGGCTCCGGACCAGCCCCCTCCGTTGGATGTGGGTGAAGAAGGTGGGCCATCCCAGGACCCACCTGATGTTGGGCCCCCAGCTCTGGAGGCCGAAGCCCTGGGAGGCCCACCGGATCTTGTGGCCCCGGAAGGCCCCCCAGCCCCACCTGCAGCCCAACAACCTGGCCGAAGACGCCAGAGTAAGTGTAACCATTCTTATTACTTCAAGAAAGTTTCCATGCATCTTGTTTTTAACCTAACTTTTGTTTTGTTGTGTTTTTTTTTACAGGACGTTCCCAATTGGCAGCCATAGCCAGACAAATGGCCCAAATGGCTGCTGCTTTGCAGGGGGCCCTCTCCGACTCGGAGTAATGTACATAATTTTATTTGTTTAATTTGTTTTATTGGTTTTATGTGTAGCTGATGTATATAGTTTGAGATTGTGTGTAGATAGTTTTGTATTGTGTGTGTATATATATTTGTATATATTTTTATGTAGATATTTGTATATATTTTGATATCGTGTGTGTATATATTTGTATATTATGTAGATAGTTGTATATATTTTGATATTGTGTGTGTATATATTTGTATATTGTGTACATAGTTGTATATATTTTGATATTGTGTGTATATTTGTATATTGTCTATTGCGTGTATATATTGTGTATATAGTTTGATGTTGCTCGATCATTTTCAAATATATGTTTCAAATGGTACACTTGTGGTTAGCATTGTGTTGTTGGTCTATAGTTGCTACAACTTAGGCTTCCTTCACTACACATGTTTTGGAGATTCTGGTTACATTACTGGCCTAATTATCTTTCTCCAAACACCTAATGCTGGATACACACGGTGCGTTTTAGCGCTTGATTTTCCTCCTTGGAAATGTTTGCCTTAAAAAATTTGACGGGAAAATCGAGCGCGCAAAAGCAACGTGTGTATCCAGCATAATGCACAGTTCCAACTCCATCGCCACACGGCCCACCAACAGTGCATGTATTCTCACGCAACATACATGGGCAATATGCATGAAAGTGAGACAGATTTTAAATTACATCCATTTCACTGTTTGTGGGCCTTCAGGCCAATGCTTTCTGCAGTGTGTGGTCAACTTGTTATACATAACCTATTGGCATGGTCACAGTCCCAAGCGCCCAACTACAATGATGGCTGAGAACTTCACACTCAGACAGCATTATAATATTGCAATAGTCAATGTGTAACTAAGGACATAGTGAATATTTTTTAAAAATTTAGGGGAAACAAGTGGCCCTACACAATGTGAACTAATCTATTGGTGGCCATACCTCAGTCTGAATTGTTTTGTTTGAACAATAAAGTACTCTTCAAAGGACACTAATGTAGGAACCTAATCAGATGCATGTTTTTTAAAGATTAACACTCTTAATAAGGTATACCCCCAAAAGAAAAAAAATGGAACTGCAATGTGTGGCCCCAAAAATTATTTATTCAAAATTTGGAGCAGCAAATCATTCTGCCTTTCAGCTATTTCATTGTGTCTTTCAATGGCTTCAGCCATTCTGGCTTGAGTGATGTTTTGTAGCTCTTGACCATTAGCCAACCGCCCCAAGATCTGATTTTGGGTTTCGCCAACCCGAGCCATCCGGCTCAGAATCAAGTTCTGGCGATGAAGATCCTCGGCCAAACGCACGTGGCTCGCCTCAAGGCCCACTCCGGCATTGGCCAGTCTCTGCACATTTCCACCCATGTCTGTAGAAGTCCGATTCAAGGTGACAAAGTCCTGGTGGAAGCGGGCCATGTGTTCCTCCATTAGTCTACGATAGTCCTCTTGGGCTTGAAGAAAGTGCTGGGAATGCCACCGGTCGTTATTATAGTCGGCCCTGGTGTAATTTGTGGAATGGGAGGAGGTGCCGGAGCTGGCCTGGTCAGAAGTGGGTGACATAATAGGTATCGTGGTGTTGCTTTCTGCAGAGACATGAAGGTTGAGGGTTGGCCCTGGCAATTCAACCATCACATCGGAACCACTATGCAGTGACATTTCCTCACCTAGGAAGAGAAGAGTAAATGGTTTCTAAGTAGAAGTTTGCAACAACCCAAACAACCTTTCACACAAAACTAGACATTACAAATTCAAGAAACCAAAAAAAATAGGGTCAGCATGCACAGGCTCCAACACAATGACAACATCATGATTAGAGTCAGTGTGAGCTATAGTTTAAAATGAACTGAAAACAAATGCAAACCATCACTTTTGCATTTACATACTGTCACAATGGCCCGCAATGTTTAATACAAACAAATAAGTTTCCTGACCCGAAAGTTCATGTACTGCATTAAATTGCAAAGCGTGTGATGTGGCTTTAAATGAAAACCAGATTGAGAGGGATATGGACTAATATGGATGCTTCCTTGTAAACAATAACAGTTGCTTAACAGTGCTGATGATGTATTTGCCTGTCTTCATGGTCAAATGTGATGTCTCAAATCCTTGATAACTTTGACCACAGCACATGATCTACATGCTTCTTCAGGGGCAGTTGCACTAAATATTAGGGTCACACAAACAGCAAAGTCATGCAACTGTTATTTAGTTCCAAAGGAAATGCTATTGACTTTTGAAGGCCACAAATCACAAAACTAGAGTGCCGGTTATATACAGCTGCATCCCTGAGTGTGATGGAATATGGTGTGAAATCAGTGCCCAAACACTGCCTACACCATTGTTGAAGTAAAATCTTTACTTTCAATCAATCCATACATCAAATTTCAAAAATTGACGGGGCCTTTGGGAGTGGCTCTATAGTGGCACTCAAATGGATGACAGTAGCAGCAAAACATTCCCGGCTACTGACAGCACAAGTCACCCTGTGTCCCCCCCCCCCCCCCAGCTTTTTGGGCAGCACTTGACTGCAGCTTCATATAACTTCCTGGCACCGCTCAAACTTGACACACTACACCACCCTCTGTTTAAAAGTAAAGCAGCAATAAGTGCAGATGGAGGCCAGCGCAGAGAAGAAGCAACAGGGACAGAGGGGGACTACCGCTCAGCAGAGCTGGTAATGTATGAGTGGTGTCTGTGGAAACCACAAGGCATTGGCAGCATCTCCACAGATATTGTTCATTTTCATACTGAAATACAATCACATTCTGTTGCCAGTGAAGCCAGCCATACAATCCCTGTATCATCAAATGTTTGGCCTGAGTGATCTGTTGGTTGGATGTGCTCTCAAAAATACCAGTATATGCCAGCTGTTCCTTTTGCCACCCTTTAATGTAAGGTTTGCAGACTCAGGTACATGGTACTATTTTCTTCACAATTGCCTTGATTGGAGACATCGACATACATATATACTGGTTCACTGTAACCACCATGGAGGCTGGCCATGGACTTTACAGTGAGAAGCACATACAGACAAAATACACAAATCTAATTTGTATGTGCTTCTCACTGTAAAGTACATGGACAGCCTCCATGGTGGTTACATTGAACCAGTCTTGGCAAAACATTACCGTGGGGGGGGGGGGGGGGGAACCACCTGTGGTGTATCAAGGCTTTGGATCCTATTGACCGTTTCCCCCCTCCTCCGTCCCATGGTGGTGGACACTATCCTCCTCAACCAACTGCTATTGACCTCGGAACCTAGCACACGCAACCACATGCACAGTACGGGTCCTCTTGACAGAAATTGACTACAATAGGCATTCGCCATGCAGCAACTATAATGCTCAGACACAAGTGGCCAGCATACTATAGTGTGAAGCACGGAAAATGCCTATTCACAACAATCACAATTATAATCCTCACTAAAGTGCCCCCACTGGAGGGCCAAAAGGGTAACATTGCCCAAATAAAAAAAATGGTCAGCTCTGGGTTCCCTACCCTGCACCACCAACGACAGAGGAAAAGGTGGGAAGCCTCTGAAGGCTGATGAGGCTTCACACACCCAAGGTCAGTACCAATGCATTGCTGAAACTTAATAGTGAATGTTGTGTGTTTATTTCACCATACCAACAACATATCTTACACAAAAACAAACGCCATGTAGAGGATCAATGTTTGGATTCACAGATTCCTTCTTTCAATGTGAATTACAACATCTAACCTCCAATGGCAGCATTCCTATTGGTCAAAATTGATAGTCCCTGCAAAATGCCATGCCATGTAGGTGTGGTTGGACATGGAGCATTGTAGATCATACAAGAAAAATAATGGAGTCAGGCACTAGCAAATCCTTAACAAAGGCGTATATGCTCATGTGCACTCACTACCTCACCAACCCATGTGTCACTTGCCATTCAAGAGCCATTGAAAGGTCCTTTGTGGCAGATTAGCTGCATGCTTTGAGATGTATAGACTCGGAACATTACCCACACACCTCTCCACCGGCCACATGCTACACTGTCACAGTGTTTTCACAAGGAAGATATGTTAGCCAGCAAATCCCTCTTCATATCCTTTGGCCTCAAGGACATATACTAACACATAAAACTCACCAGCACTTGCTGCTCCATGGGAAGCCTCCTCATGTTGCCATGAGTCAGACTGCAGGCCCTCATCCAGACTGGACCCAGAAATCACATGAGCTACACAAAAAGGAGCACACATAGAAAGGTTAGGACACTAGGCAACACAGCCAGCTCCTCGGCTGCCTTGTTCAACAGCAGTTTCTACATACACAGGAAACTCACCAGCACTTGATCCTGCCGGAGATAAGTCCACAGATTGGAGGGTCATCAAAAACACTGCAGCATCACTCCCCGAAGCAGCAGCAGAGCCAACAACAGCTACACCAAAGGCAGAGGAACCCAAAGGTTAGGACACTAGGCAACACAGCCAGCTCCTCCACTGCCTTGTTCAACAGCAGTTTGTACATACACTGCAAACTCACCAGCACTTAGTCCTGAGGGAGCTAAGTCCACAGAAGACAGTCCAGCATCAGTCCGTGCGGCAGCAGCAGAGCCAACAACAGCTACACCAAAGGCAGAGGAACCCAAAGGTTAGGACACTAGGCAACACAGCCAGCTCCTCCACTGCCTTGTTCAACAGCAGTTTGTACATACACTGCAAACTCACCAGCACTTAGTCCTGAGGGAGCTAAGTCCACAGAAGACAGTCCAGCATCAGTCCGTGCGGCAGCAGCAGAGCCAACAACAGCTACACCAAAGGAAGAGGAACCCAAAGGTTAGGACACTAGGCAACACAGCCAGCTCCTCCACTGCCTTGTTCAACAGCAGTTTGTACATACACTGCAAACTCACCAGCACTTAGTCCTGAGGGAGCTAAGTCCACAGAAGACAGTCCAGCATCAGTCCGTGCGGCAGCAGCAGAGCCAACAACAGCTACACCAAAGGAAGAGGAACACAAAGGTTAGGACACTAGGCAACACAGCCAGCTCCTCCACTGCCTTGTTCAACAGCAGTTTGTACATACACTGCAAACTCACCAGCACTTAGTCCTGAGGGAGCTAAGTCCACAGAAGACAGTCCAGCATCAGTCCGTGCGGCAGCAGCAGAGCCAACAACAGCTACACCAAAGGAAGAGGAACACAAAGGTTAGGACACTAGGCAACACAGCCAGCTCCTCCACTGCCTTGTTCAACAGCAGTTTGTACATACACTGCAAACTCACCAGCACTTAGTCCTGAGGGAGCTAAGTCCACAGAAGACAGTCCAGCATCAGTCCGTGCGGCAGCAGCAGAGCCAACAACAGCTACACCAAAGGAAGAGGAACACAAAGGTTAGGACACTAGGCAACACAGCCAGCTCCTCCACTGCCTTGTTCAACAGCAGTTTGTACATACACTGCAAACTCACCAGCACTTAGTCCTGAGGGAGCTAAGTCCACAGAAGACAGTCCAGCATCAGTCCGTGCGGCAGCAGCAGAGCCAACAACAGCTACACCAAAGGAAGAGGAACACAAAGGTTAGGACACTAGGCAACACAGCCAGCTCCTCCACTGCCTTGTTCAACAGCAGTTTGTACATACACTGCAAACTCACCAGCACTTAGTCCTGAGGGAGCTAAGTCCACAGAAGACAGTCCAGCATCAGTCCGTGCGGCAGCAGCAGAGCCAACAACAGCTACACCAAAGGAAGAGGAACACAAAGGTTAGGACACTAGGCAACACAGCCAGCTCCTCCACTGCCTTGTTCAACAGCAGTTTGTACATACACTGGAAACTCACCAGCATTTTGGGCAGAACGTGATGGGCCCTCTGATTGTGGGATGCTAGGTGCCACTCCAGCAGGAGCCTGAAGGCCAGACCCACCTTCACCTACAATTTTGACATAGAGAAACAAAGCATTATAAATGTCATAAGCATACTCAAACACGTGTTCACTTTCCAAGAAAACAGCATCATGAATTACCCTCATCCGAAGTTGGCGCGTCGGCATCGTACCCACCCTGGATGCCATGCAGGGCCACGGTCATCAAATGCGGCTCTACCACCTGCTCATAATCGAGCAACGCCAGTGATGCGGGGGGACCACCACCGGTACCAAGGCTATGTTAAACAAACAAACAAAAAAAAACATATAATTAGACCACTACAACTAACCAGTCTGCACTATCCTGATAATCCTGTCTGTGTGACTGTGATCCAGTGGCAAACATTCAACATACACTTCACATGCTAGTATTTAAAGCCGACACATACTGCATGCACCTTTGTAATGTCGAATTCACACACTACTGCAGCCTTTAATGTGTGTACACACGTCAGTTCAAAGTGTGGGCCACATGAAAGCTCACAGACCAATATTACCCCCTTCCATGTAGTATGAGAGACATACCTTGAGGGCTGGAACCCACAGGAGCGCTTTTGGCAGCGTTTTGGCAGCACTGCGATACGCTAGCAGTTTGCCAAAACGCTGGGCTAATGTTAATGGATGGGGCAACTTCCACAGGAGCGTTTGCGTTTCCCAGAAACGCAAACGCAGGACCTGCAGCATTTTGGGAGCGTTAGCGCTTCAATGTAAAGTATTGAAACGCTAGCAGAAACGCTCAGCAAAACCTAAACTGAGCGGTTTTGCTAGTGTTTTGCGGTTCAGCACATAGAAAGTCACTAGATTGGTTGCAACCTGAAGAAATAGTTGCAGAGGAAGAAAGTAAACAGCCTGCCGTGACCCGGATTCGAACCGGGGTTGCTGCGGCCACAACGCAGAGTACTAACCACTATACGATCACGGCATGTTAATCAAGCCAGGTAGGAGTCAAACCTACAATCTTCTGATCCGTAGTCAGACGCGTTATCCATTGCGCCACTGGCCCTACTGCTGACATACGTATAGCAAGTTTTTCTTGCGGCCGCAAGGAGACCGGGCCTCGTTGAAGTGCCCTATTCCACTGAACGTCTTCTGTAGCGAGAACTTCTTTGAGAGATAATCTCTATAAAAATGTCATGAATTTGCTCTCTCTGAGTCCAGATATTCACAATGCTGTTCTAAAAGCTTGAAGAAGGTTGCAAGAGGAGTGCAGAAAGCAGCCTGCCGTAAACCGTATTCACACCAGGTTGCTTGCAGCCATAACAAAGAGTACTAGCCACTATAGGATCAGGGCACATTTTGTATGCTAGTCCCGGAGTTATTCACACA
This sequence comes from Hyperolius riggenbachi, assembly GCF_040937935.1. Taxonomy (NCBI): domain Eukaryota; kingdom Metazoa; phylum Chordata; class Amphibia; order Anura; family Hyperoliidae; genus Hyperolius; species Hyperolius riggenbachi. Next base: position 80,986,649 of record NC_090648.1, on the reverse strand, counting down.
TTTCTTAAGCTGTTGTTGTTGCAGCCGCACCGAGTGTAGTTAATGTTAACGGGAAAGTTGCTGGGTGAAGACAAGGAGTGAAGCCAAGCAGTATGGAAAGGGTCCTCTGTCTGAGCAGCTGTCTGTTGTGAGTGGGGCACGGCAGGCTAAGTTCTTCTATCTCCTTCTAGGAGCAAAATCCTCAAAGCATTATCTCTGCATGATTGATCAGGGTCTGCTGTTAAAGTTGTCTGTGCAGAACAATGTCAAAGCAGAGTTGTCCTTTAAGCATTGCTAGCAGCCATCCAAAGTATGGGCGCCAAGGTGAATTGATGCTCAAGTGCTCTGTGTAACATAGGTCTTTTTCTTGTGCGGGTTTCTTGGGGAAGGCAAGTGGTGAAAGTTGGCCTAGGCTTAGCAAGGGACTGGCAACTGGTGAGGCCAAGATGCCATGTGAGGATGGTGTTTGTGAAGATGTTTGAAGATGCTACAAAGCAGAGAAAGGCAAAATGTTGTAATGAAGAAGTGAAGCAAGCAGAGCCGAAGGTTCCTGGATGCTTTAGAAAGTCACTAGATTGGTTGCAACCTGAAGAAATAGTTGCAGAGGAAGAAAGTAAAGAGCCTGCCGTGACCCGGATTCGAACCGGGGTTGCTGCAGCCACAACGCAGAGTACTAACCACTATACGATCACGGCATGTTAATCGAGCCAGGTAGGAGTCGAACCTACAATCTTCTGATCCGTAGTCAGACGCGTTATCCATTGCGCCACTGGCCCTACTGCTGACATACGTATAGCAAGTTTTTCTTGCGGCCGCAAGGAGACCGGGCCTCGTTGAAGTGCCCTATTCCACTGAACGTCTTCTGTAGCGAGAACGTCTTTGAGAGATAATCTCTATAAAAATGTCATGAATTTGCTCTCTCTGAGTCCAGATATTCACAATGCTGTTCTAAAAGCTTGAAGAAGGTTGCAAGAGGAGTGCAGAAAGCAGCCTGCCGTAAACCGTATTCACACCAGGTTGCTTGCAGCCATAACAAAGAGTACTAGCCACTATAGGATCAGGGCACATTTTGTATGCTAGTCCCGGAGTTATTCACACATTTCTTAAGCTGTTGTTGTTGCAGCCGCACCGAGTGTAGTTAGTGTTAACGGGAAAGTTGCTGGGTGAAGACAAGGAGTGAAGCCAAGCAGTATGGAAAGGGTCCTCTGTCTGAGCAGCTGTCTGTTGTGAGTGGGGCACGGCAGGCTAAGTTCTTCTATCTCCTTCTAGGAGCAAAATCCTCAAAGCATTATCTCTGCATGATTGATCAGGGTCTGCTGTTAAAGTTGTCTGTGCAGAACAATGTCAAAGCAGAGTTGTCCTTTAAGCATTGCTAGCAGCCATTTAAAGTATGGGTGCCAAGGTGAATTGATGCTCAAGTGCTCTGTGTAACATAGGTCTTTTTCTTGTGCGGGTTTCTTGGGGAAGGCAAGTGGTGAAAGTTGGCCTAGGCTTAGCAAGGGACTGGCAACTGGTGAGGCCAAGATGCCATGTGAGGATGGTGTTTGTGAAGATGTTTGAAGATGCTACAAAGCAGAGAAAGGCAAAATGTTGTAATGAAGAAGTGAAGCAAGCAGAGCCGAAGGTTCCTGGATGCTTTAGAAAGTCACTAGATTGGTTGCAACCTGAAGAAATAGTTGCAGAGGAAGAAAGTAAAGAGCCTGCCGTGACCCGGATTAAAACCGGGGTTGCTGCGGCCACAACGCAGAGTACTAACCACTATACGATCACGGCATGTTAATCGAGCCAGGTAGGAGTCGAACCTACAATCTTCTGATCCGTAGTCAGACGCGTTATCCATTGCGCCACTGGCCCTACTGCTGACATACGTATAGCAAGTTTTTCTTGCGGCCGCAAGGAGACCGGGCCTCGTTGAAGTGCCCTATTCCACTGAACGTCTTCTGTAGCGAGAACTTCTTTGAGAGATAATCTCTATAAAAATGTCATGAATTTGCTCTCTCTGAGTCCAGATATTCACAATGCTGTTCTAAAAGCTTGAAGAAGGTTGCAAGAGGAGTGCAGAAAGCAGCCTGCCGTAAACCGTATTCACACCAGGTTGCTTGCAGCCATAACAAAGAGTACTAGCCACTATAGGATCAGGGCACATTTTGTATGCTAGTCCCGGAGTTATTCACACATTTCTTAAGCTGTTGTTGTTGCAGCCGCACCGAGTGTAGTTAGTGTTAACGGGAAAGTTGCTGGGTGAAGACAAGGAGTGAAGCCAAGCAGTATGGAAAGGGTCCTCTGTCTGAGCAGCTGTCTGTTGTGAGTGGGGCACGGCAGGCTAAGTTCTTCTATCTCCTTCTAGGAGCAAAATCCTCAAAGCATTATCTCTGCATGATTGATCAGGGTCTGCTGTTAAAGTTGTCTGTGCAGAACAATGTCAAAGCAGAGTTGTCCTTTAAGCATTGCTAGCAGCCATCCAAAGTATGGGCGCCAAGGTGAATTGATGCTCAAGTGCTCTGTGTAACATAGGTCTTTTTCTTGTGCGGGTTTCTTGGGGAAGGCAAGTGGTGAAAGTTGGCCTAGGCTTAGCAAGGGACTGGCAACTGGTGAGGCCAAGATGCCATGTGAGGATGGTGTTTGTGAAGATGTTTGAAGATGCTACAAAGCAGAGAAAGGCAAAATGTTGTAATGAAGAAGTAAAGCAAGCAGAGCCGAAGGTTCCTGGATGCTTTAGAAAGTCACTAGATTGGTTGCAACCTGAAGAAATAGTTGCAGAGGAAGAAAGTAAAGAGCCTGCCGTGACCAGGATTCGAACCCGGGTTGCTGCGGCCACAACGCAGACTACTAACCACTATACGATCACGGCAATCGAGCCAGGTAGGAGTCGAACCTACAATCTTCTGATCCGTAGTCAGACGCGTTATCCATTGCGCCACTGGCCCTACTGCTGACATACGTATAGCAAGTTTTTCTTGCGGCCGCAAGGAGACCGGGCCTCGTTGAAGTGCCCTATTCCACTGAACGTCTTCTGTAGCGAGAACTTCTTTGAGAGATAATCTCTATAAAAATGTCATGAATTTGCTCTCTCTGAGTCCAGATATTCACAATGCTGTTCTAAAAGCTTGAAGAAGGTTGCAAGAGGAGTGCAGAAAGCAGCCTGCCGTAAACCGTATTCACACCAGGTTGCTTGCAGCCATAACAAAGAGTACTAGCCACTATAGGATCAGGGCACATTTTGTATGCTAGTCCCGGAGTTATTCACACATTTCTTAAGCTGTTGTTGTTGCAGCCGCACCGAGTGTAGTTAGTGTTAACGGGAAAGTTGCTGGGTGAAGACAAGGAGTGAAGCCAAGCAGTATGGAAAGGGTCCTCTGTCTGAGCAGCTGTCTGTTGTGAGTGGGGCACGGCAGGCTAAGTTCTTCTATCTCCTTCTAGGAGCAAAATCCTCAAAGCATTATCTCTGCATGATTGATCAGGGTCTGCTGTTAAAGTTGTCTGGGCAGAACAATGTCAAAGCAGAGTTGTCCTTTAAGCATTGCTAGCAGCCATCCAAAGTATGGGCGCCAAGGTGAATTGATGCTCAAGTGCTCTGTGTAACATAGGTCTTTTTCTTGTGCGGGTTTCTTGGGGAAGGCAAGTGGTGAAAGTTGGCCTAGGCTTAGCAAGGGACTGGCAACTGGTGAGGCCAAGATGCCATGTGAGGATGGTGTTTGTGAAGATGTTTGAAGATGCTACAAAGCAGAGAAAGGCAAAATGTTGTAATGAAGAAGTGAAGCAAGCAGAGCCTAAGGTTCCTGGATGCTTTAGAAAGTCACTAGATTGGTTGCAACCTGAAGAAATAGTTGCAGAGGAAGAAAGTAAAGAGCCTGCCGTGACCCGGATTCGAACCGGGGTTGCTGCGGCCACAACGCAGAGTACTAACCACTATACGATCACGGCATGTTAATCGAGCCAGGTAGGAGTCGAACCTACAATCTTCTGATCCGTAGTCAGGCGCGTTATCCATTGCGCCACTGGCCCTACTGCTGACATACGTATAGCAAGTTTTTCTTGCGGCCGCAAGGAGACCGGGCCTCGTTGAAGTGCCCTATTCCACTGAACGTCTTCTGTAGCGAGAACTTCTTTGAGAGATAATCTCTATAAAAATGTCATGAATTTGCTCTCTCTGAGTCCAGATATTCACAATGCTGTTCTAAAAGCTTGAAGAAGGTTGCAAGAGGAGTGCAGAAAGCAGCCTGCCGTAAACCGTATTCACACCAGGTTGCTTGCAGCCATAACAAAGAGTACTAGCCACTATAGGATCAGGGCACATTTTGTATGCTAGTCCCGGAGTTATTCACACATTTCTTAAGCTGTTGTTGTTGCAGCCGCACCGAGTGTAGTTAGTGTTAACGGGAAAGTTGCTGGGTGAAGACAAGGAGTGAAGCCAAGCAGTATGGAAAGGGTCCTCTGTCTGAGCAGCTGTCTGTTGTGAGTGGGGCACGGCAGGCTAAGTTCTTCTATCTCCTTCTAGGAGCAAAATCCTCAAAGCATTATCTCTGCATGATTGATCAGGGTCTGCTGTTAAAGTTGTCTGGGCAGAACAATGTCAAAGCAGAGTTGTCCTTTAAGCATTGCTAGCAGCCATCCAAAGTATGGGCGCCAAGGTGAATTGATGCTCAAGTGCTCTGTGTAACATAGGTCTTTTTCTTGTGCGGGTTTCTTGGGGAAGGCAAGTGGTGAAAGTTGGCCTAGGCTTAGCAAGGGACTGGCAACTGGTGAGGCCAAGATGCCATGTGAGGATGGTGTTTGTGAAGATGTTTGAAGATGCTACAAAGCAGAGAAAGGCAAAATGTTGTAATGAAGAAGTGAAGCAAGCAGAGCCTAAGGTTCCTGGATGCTTTAGAAAGTCACTAGATTGGTTGCAACCTGAAGAAATAGTTGCAGAGGAAGAAAGTAAAGAGCCTGCCGTGACCCAGATTCGAACCCGGGTTGCTGCGGCCACAACGCAGAGTACTAACCACTATACGATCACGGCAATCGAGCCAGGTAGGAGTCGAACCTACAATCTTCTGATCCGTAGTCAGACGCGTTATCCATTGCGCCACTGGCCCTACTGCTGACATACGTATAGCAAGTTTTTCTTGCGGCCGCAAGGAGACCGGGCCTCGTTGAAGTGCCCTATTCCACTGAACGTCTTCTGTAGCGAGAACTTCTTTGAGAGATAATCTCTATAAAAATGTCATGAATTTGCTCTCTCTGAGTCCAGATATTCACAATGCTGTTCTAAAAGCTTGAAGAAGGTTGCAAGAGGAGTGCAGAAAGCAGCCTGCCGTAAACCGTATTCACACCAGGTTGCTTGCAGCCATAACAAAGAGTACTAGCCACTATAGGATCAGGGCACATTTTGTATGCTAGTCCCGGAGTTATTCACACATTTCTTAAGCTGTTGTTGTTGCAGCCGCACCGAGTGTAGTTAGTGTTAACGGGAAAGTTGCTGGGTGAAGACAAGGAGTGAAGCCAAGCAGTATGGAAAGGGTCCTCTGTCTGAGCAGCTGTCTGTTGTGAGTGGGGCACGGCAGGCTAAGTTCTTCTATCTCCTTCTAGGAGCAAAATCCTCAAAGCATTATCTCTGCATGATTGATCAGGGTCTGCTGTTAAAGTTGTCTGTGCAGAACAATGTCAAAGCAGAGTTGTCCTTTAAGCATTGCTAGCAGCCATCCAAAGTATGGGCGCCAAGGTGAATTGATGCTCAAGTGCTCTGTGTAACATAGGTCTTTTTCTTGTGCGGGTTTCTTGGGGAAGGCAAGTGGTGAAAGTTGGCCTAGGCTTAGCAAGGGACTGGCAACTGGTGAGGCCAAGATGCCATGTGAGGATGGTGTTTGTGAAGATGTTTGAAGATGCTACAAAGCAGAGAAAGGCAAAATGTTGTAATGAAGAAGTGAAGCAAGCAGAGCCGAAGGTTCCTGGATGCTTTAGAAAGTCACTAGATTGGTTGCAACCTGAAGAAATAGTTGCAGAGGAAGAAAGAAGCCTGCCGTGACCCAGATTCGAACCGGGGTTGCTGCGGCCACAACACAGAGTACTAACCACTATACGATCACGGCATGTTAATCGAGCCAGGTAGGAGTCGAACCTACAATCTTCTGATCCGTAGTCAGACGCGTTATCCATTGCGCCACTGGCCCTACTGCTGACATACGTATAGCAAGTTTTTCTTGCGGCCGCAAGGAGACCGGGCCTCGTTGAAGTGCCCTATTCCACTGAACGTCTTCTGTAGCGAGAACTTCTTTGAGAGATAATCTCTATAAAAATGTCATGAATTTGCTCTCTCTGAGTCCAGATATTCACAATGCTGTTCTAAAAGCTTGAAGAAGGTTGCAAGAGGAGTGCAGAAAGCAGCCTGCCGTAAACCGTATTCACACCAGGTTGCTTGCAGCCATAACAAAGAGTACTAGCCACTATAGGATCAGGGCACATTTTGTATGCTAGTCCCGGAGTTATTCACACATTTCTTAAGCTGTTGTTGTTGCAGCCGCACCGAGTGTAGTTAGTGTTAACGGGAAAGTTGCTGGGTGAAGACAAGGAGTGAAGCCAAGCAGTATGGAAAGGGTCCTCTGTCTGAGCAGCTGTCTGTTGTGAGTGGGGCACGGCAGGCTAAGTTCTTCTATCTCCTTCTAGGAGCAAAATCCTCAAAGCATTATCTCTGCATGATTGATCAGGGTCTGCTGTTAAAGTTGTCTGGGCAGAACAATGTCAAAGCAGAGTTGTCCTTTAAGCATTGCTAGCAGCCATCCAAAGTATGGGCGCCAAGGTGAATTGATGCTCAAGTGCTCTGTGTAACATAGGTCTTTTTCTTGTGCGGGTTTCTTGGGGAAGGCAAGTGGTGAAAGTTGGCCTAGGCTTAGCAAGGGACTGGCAACTGGTGAGGCCAAGATGCCATGTGAGGATGGTGTTTGTGAAGATGTTTGAAGATGCTACAAAGCAGAGAAAGGCAAAATGTTGTAATGAAGAAGTGAAGCAAGCAGAGCCTAAGGTTCCTGGATGCTTTAGAAAGTCACTAGATTGGTTGCAACCTGAAGAAATAGTTGCAGAGGAAGAAAGTAAAGAGCCTGCCGTGACCCGGATTCGAACCGGGGTTGCTGCGGCCACAACGCAGAGTACTAACCACTATACGATCACGGCATGTTAATCGAGCCAGGTAGGAGTCGAACCTACAATCTTCTGATCCGTAGTCAGGCGCGTTATCCATTGCGCCACTGGCCCTACTGCTGACATACGTATAGCAAGTTTTTCTTGCGGCCGCAAGGAGACCGGGCCTCGTTGAAGTGCCCTATTCCACTGAACGTCTTCTGTAGCGAGAACTTCTTTGAGAGATAATCTCTATAAAAATGTCATGAATTTGCTCTCTCTGAGTCCAGATATTCACAATGCTGTTCTAAAAGCTTGAAGAAGGTTGCAAGAGGAGTGCAGAAAGCAGCCTGCCGTAAACCGTATTCACACCAGGTTGCTTGCAGCCATAACAAAGAGTACTAGCCACTATAGGATCAGGGCACATTTTGTATGCTAGTCCCGGAGTTATTCACACATTTCTTAAGCTGTTGTTGTTGCAGCCGCACCGAGTGTAGTTAGTGTTAACGGGAAAGTTGCTGGGTGAAGACAAGGAGTGAAGCCAAGCAGTATGGAAAGGGTCCTCTGTCTGAGCAGCTGTCTGTTGTGAGTGGGGCACGGCAGGCTAAGTTCTTCTATCTCCTTCTAGGAGCAAAATCCTCAAAGCATTATCTCTGCATGATTGATCAGGGTCTGCTGTTAAAGTTGTCTGGGCAGAACAATGTCAAAGCAGAGTTGTCCTTTAAGCATTGCTAGCAGCCATCCAAAGTATGGGCGCCAAGGTGAATTGATGCTCAAGTGCTCTGTGTAACATAGGTCTTTTTCTTGTGCGGGTTTCTTGGGGAAGGCAAGTGGTGAAAGTTGGCCTAGGCTTAGCAAGGGACTGGCAACTGGTGAGGCCAAGATGCCATGTGAGGATGGTGTTTGTGAAGATGTTTGAAGATGCTACAAAGCAGAGAAAGGCAAAATGTTGTAATGAAGAAGTGAAGCAAGCAGAGCCTAAGGTTCCTGGATGCTTTAGAAAGTCACTAGATTGGTTGCAACCTGAAGAAATAGTTGCAGAGGAAGAAAGTAAAGAGCCTGCCGTGACCCAGATTCGAACCCGGGTTGCTGCGGCCACAACGCAGAGTACTAACCACTATACGATCACGGCAATCGAGCCAGGTAGGAGTCGAACCTACAATCTTCTGATCCGTAGTCAGACGCGTTATCCATTGCGCCACTGGCCCTACTGCTGACATACGTATAGCAAGTTTTTCTTGCGGCCGCAAGGAGACCGGGCCTCGTTGAAGTGCCCTATTCCACTGAACGTCTTCTGTAGCGAGAACTTCTTTGAGAGATAATCTCTATAAAAATGTCATGAATTTGCTCTCTCTGAGTCCAGATATTCACAATGCTGTTCTAAAAGCTTGAAGAAGGTTGCAAGAGGAGTGCAGAAAGCAGCCTGCCGTAAACCGTATTCACACCAGGTTGCTTGCAGCCATAACAAAGAGTACTAGCCACTATAGGATCAGGGCACATTTTGTATGCTAGTCCCGGAGTTATTCACACATTTCTTAAGCTGTTGTTGTTGCAGCCGCACCGAGTGTAGTTAGTGTTAACGGGAAAGTTGCTGGGTGAAGACAAGGAGTGAAGCCAAGCAGTATGGAAAGGGTCCTCTGTCTGAGCAGCTGTCTGTTGTGAGTGGGGCACGGCAGGCTAAGTTCTTCTATCTCCTTCTAGGAGCAAAATCCTCAAAGCATTATCTCTGCATGATTGATCAGGGTCTGCTGTTAAAGTTGTCTGTGCAGAACAATGTCAAAGCAGAGTTGTCCTTTAAGCATTGCTAGCAGCCATCCAAAGTATGGGCGCCAAGGTGAATTGATGCTCAAGTGCTCTGTGTAACATAGGTCTTTTTCTTGTGCGGGTTTCTTGGGGAAGGCAAGTGGTGAAAGTTGGCCTAGGCTTAGCAAGGGACTGGCAACTGGTGAGGCCAAGATGCCATGTGAGGATGGTGTTTGTGAAGATGTTTGAAGATGCTACAAAGCAGAGAAAGGCAAAATGTTGTAATGAAGAAGTGAAGCAAGCAGAGCCGAAGGTTCCTGGATGCTTTAGAAAGTCACTAGATTGGTTGCAACCTGAAGAAATAGTTGCAGAGGAAGAAAGAAGCCTGCCGTGACCCAGATTCGAACCGGGGTTGCTGCGGCCACAACACAGAGTACTAACCACTATACGATCACGGCATGTTAATCGAGCCAGGTAGGAGTCGAACCTACAATCTTCTGATCCGTAGTCAGACGCGTTATCCATTGCGCCACTGGCCCTACTGCTGACATACGTATAGCAAGTTTTTCTTGCGGCCGCAAGGAGACCGGGCCTCGTTGAAGTGCCCTATTCCACTGAACGTCTTCTGTAGCGAGAACTTCTTTGAGAGATAATCTCTATAAAAATGTCATGAATTTGCTCTCTCTGAGTCCAGATATTCACAATGCTGTTCTAAAAGCTTGAAGAAGGTTGCAAGAGGAGTGCAGAAAGCAGCCTGCCGTAAACCGTATTCACACCAGGTTGCTTGCAGCCATAACAAAGAGTACTAGCCACTATAGGATCAGGGCACATTTTGTATGCTAGTCCCGGAGTTATTCACACATTTCTTAAGCTGTTGTTGTTGCAGCCGCACCGAGTGTAGTTAGTGTTAACGGGAAAGTTGCTGGGTGAAGACAAGGAGTGAAGCCAAGCAGTATGGAAAGGGTCCTCTGTCTGAGCAGCTGTCTGTTGTGAGTGGGGCACGGCAGGCTAAGTTCTTCTATCTCCTTCTAGGAGCAAAATCCTCAAAGCATTATCTCTGCATGATTGATCAGGGTCTGCTGTTAAAGTTGTCTGGGCAGAACAATGTCAAAGCAGAGTTGTCCTTTAAGCATTGCTAGCAGCCATCCAAAGTATGGGCGCCAAGGTGAATTGATGCTCAAGTGCTCTGTGTAACATAGGTCTTTTTCTTGTGCGGGTTTCTTGGGGAAGGCAAGTGGTGAAAGTTGGCCTAGGCTTAGCAAGGGACTGGCAACTGGTGAGGCCAAGATGCCATGTGAGGATGGTGTTTGTGAAGATGTTTGAAGATGCTACAAAGCAGAGAAAGGCAAAATGTTGTAATGAAGAAGTGAAGCAAGCAGAGCCTAAGGTTCCTGGATGCTTTAGAAAGTCACTAGATTGGTTGCAACCTGAAGAAATAGTTGCAGAGGAAGAAAGTAAAGAGCCTGCCGTGACCCGGATTCGAACCGGGGTTGCTGCGGCCACAACGCAGAGTACTAACCACTATACGATCACGGCATGTTAATCGAGCCAGGTAGGAGTCGAACCTACAATCTTCTGATCCGTAGTCAGGCGCGTTATCCATTGCGCCACTGGCCCTACTGCTGACATACGTATAGCAAGTTTTTCTTGCGGCCGCAAGGAGACCGGGCCTCGTTGAAGTGCCCTATTCCACTGAACGTCTTCTGTAGCGAGAACTTCTTTGAGAGATAATCTCTATAAAAATGTCATGAATTTGCTCTCTCTGAGTCCAGATATTCACAATGCTGTTCTAAAAGCTTGAAGAAGGTTGCAAGAGGAGTGCAGAAAGCAGCCTGCCGTAAACCGTATTCACACCAGGTTGCTTGCAGCCATAACAAAGAGTACTAGCCACTATAGGATCAGGGCACATTTTGTATGCTAGTCCCGGAGTTATTCACACATTTCTTAAGCTGTTGTTGTTGCAGCCGCACCGAGTGTAGTTAGTGTTAACGGGAAAGTTGCTGGGTGAAGACAAGGAGTGAAGCCAAGCAGTATGGAAAGGGTCCTCTGTCTGAGCAGCTGTCTGTTGTGAGTGGGGCACGGCAGGCTAAGTTCTTCTATCTCCTTCTAGGAGCAAAATCCTCAAAGCATTATCTCTGCATGATTGATCAGGGTCTGCTGTTAAAGTTGTCTGGGCAGAACAATGTCAAAGCAGAGTTGTCCTTTAAGCATTGCTAGCAGCCATCCAAAGTATGGGCGCCAAGGTGAATTGATGCTCAAGTGCTCTGTGTAACATAGGTCTTTTTCTTGTGCGGGTTTCTTGGGGAAGGCAAGTGGTGAAAGTTGGCCTAGGCTTAGCAAGGGACTGGCAACTGGTGAGGCCAAGATGCCATGTGAGGATGGTGTTTGTGAAGATGTTTGAAGATGCTACAAAGCAGAGAAAGGCAAAATGTTGTAATGAAGAAGTGAAGCAAGCAGAGCCTAAGGTTCCTGGATGCTTTAGAAAGTCACTAGATTGGTTGCAACCTGAAGAAATAGTTGCAGAGGAAGAAAGTAAAGAGCCTGCCGTGACCCAGATTCGAACCCGGGTTGCTGCGGCCACAACGCAGAGTACTAACCACTATACGATCACGGCAATCGAGCCAGGTAGGAGTCGAACCTACAATCTTCTGATCCGTAGTCAGACGCGTTATCCATTGCGCCACTGGCCCTACTGCTGACATACGTATAGCAAGTTTTTCTTGCGGCCGCAAGGAGACCGGGCCTCGTTGAAGTGCCCTATTCCACTGAACGTCTTCTGTAGCGAGAACTTCTTTGAGAGATAATCTCTATAAAAATGTCATGAATTTGCTCTCTCTGAGTCCAGATATTCACAATGCTGTTCTAAAAGCTTGAAGAAGGTTGCAAGAGGAGTGCAGAAAGCAGCCTGCCGTAAACCGTATTCACACCAGGTTGCTTGCAGCCATAACAAAGAGTACTAGCCACTATAGGATCAGGGCACATTTTGTATGCTAGTCCCGGAGTTATTCACACATTTCTTAAGCTGTTGTTGTTGCAGCCGCACCGAGTGTAGTTAGTGTTAACGGGAAAGTTGCTGGGTGAAGACAAGGAGTGAAGCCAAGCAGTATGGAAAGGGTCCTCTGTCTGAGCAGCTGTCTGTTGTGAGTGGGGCACGGCAGGCTAAGTTCTTCTATCTCCTTCTAGGAGCAAAATCCTCAAAGCATTATCTCTGCATGATTGATCAGGGTCTGCTGTTAAAGTTGTCTGTGCAGAACAATGTCAAAGCAGAGTTGTCCTTTAAGCATTGCTAGCAGCCATCCAAAGTATGGGCGCCAAGGTGAATTGATGCTCAAGTGCTCTGTGTAACATAGGTCTTTTTCTTGTGCGGGTTTCTTGGGGAAGGCAAGTGGTGAAAGTTGGCCTAGGCTTAGCAAGGGACTGGCAACTGGTGAGGCCAAGATGCCATGTGAGGATGGTGTTTGTGAAGATGTTTGAAGATGCTACAAAGCAGAGAAAGGCAAAATGTTGTAATGAAGAAGTGAAGCAAGCAGAGCCGAAGGTTCCTGGATGCTTTAGAAAGTCACTAGATTGGTTGCAACCTGAAGAAATAGTTGCAGAGGAAGAAAGAAGCCTGCCGTGACCCAGATTCGAACCGGGGTTGCTGCGGCCACAACACAGAGTACTAACCACTATACGATCACGGCATGTTAATCGAGCCAGGTAGGAGTCGAACCTACAATCTTCTGATCCGTAGTCAGACGCGTTATCCATTGCGCCACTGGCCCTACTGCTGACATATGTATAGCAAGTTTTTCTTGCGGCCGCAAGGAGACCGGGCCTCGTTGAAGTGCCCTATTCCACTGAACGTCTTCTGTAGCGAGAACTTCTTTGAGAGATAATCTCTATAAAAATGTCATGAATTTGCTCTCTCTGAGTCCAGATATTCACAATGCTGTTCTAAAAGCTTGAAGAAGGTTGCAAGAGGAGTGCAGAAAGCAGCCTGCCGTAAACCGTATTCACACCAGGTTGCTTGCAGCCATAACAAAGAGTACTAGCCACTATAGGATCAGGGCACATTTTGTATGCTAGTCCCGGAGTTATTCACACATTTCTTAAGCTGTTGTTGTTGCAGCCGCACCGAGTGTAGTTAGTGTTAACGGGAAAGTTGCTGGGTGAAGACAAGGAGTGAAGCCAAGCAGTATGGAAAGGGTCCTCTGTCTGAGCAGCTGTCTGTTGTGAGTGGGGCACGGCAGGCTAAGTTCTTCTATCTCCTTCTAGGAGCAAAATCCTCAAAGCATTATCTCTGCATGATTGATCAGGGTCTGCTGTTAAAGTTGTCTGTGCAGAACAATGTCAAAGCAGAGTTGTCCTTTAAGCATTGCTAGCAGCCATTTAAAGTATGGGTGCCAAGGTGAATTGATGCTCAAGTGCTCTGTGTAACATAGGTCTTTTTCTTGTGCGGGTTTCTTGGGGAAGGCAAGTGGTGAAAGTTGGCCTAGGCTTAGCAAGGGACTGGCAACTGGTGAGGCCAAGATGCCATGTGAGGATGGTGTTTGTGAAGATGTTTGAAGATGCTACAAAGCAGAGAAAGGCAAAATGTTGTAATGAAGAAGTGAAGCAAGCAGAGCCAAAGGTTCCTGGATGCTTTAGAAAGTCACTAGATTGGTTGCAACCTGAAGAAATAGTTGCAGAGGAAGAAAGTAAAGAGCCTGCCGTGACCCGGATTCAAACCGGGGTTGCTGCGGCCACAACACAGAGTACTAACCACTATACGATCACGGCATGTTAATCGAACCAGGTAGGAGTCGAACCTACAATCTTCTGATCCGTAGTCAGACGCGTTATCCATTGCGCCACTGGCCCTACTGCTGACATACGTATAGCAAGTTTTTCTTGCGGCCGCAAGGAGACCGGGCCTCGTTGAAGTGCCCTATTCCACTGAACGTCTTCTGTAGCGAGAACTTCTTTGAGAGATAATCTCTATAAAAATGTCATGAATTTGCTCTCTCTGAGTCCAGATATTCACAATGCTGTTCTAAAAGCTTGAAGAAGGTTGCAAGAGGAGTGCAGAAAGCAGCCTGCCGTAAACCGTATTCACACCAGGTTGCTTGCAGCCATAACAAAGAGTACTAGCCACTATAGGATCAGGGCACATTTTGTATGCTAGTCCCGGAGTTATTCACACATTTCTTAAGCTGTTGTTGTTGCAGCCGCACCGAGTGTAGTTAGTGTTAACGGGAAAGTTGCTGGGTGAAGACAAGGAGTGAAGCCAAGCAGTATGGAAAGGGTCCTCTGTCTGAGCAGCTGTCTGTTGTGAGTGGGGCACGGCAGGCTAAGTTCTTCTATCTCCTTCTAGGAGCAAAATCCTCAAAGCATTATCTCTGCATGATTGATCAGGGTCTGCTGTTAAAGTTGTCTGTGCAGAACAATGTCAAAGCAGAGTTGTCCTTTAAGCATTGCTAGCAGCCATCCAAAGTATGGGCGCCAAGGTGAATTGATGCTCAAGTGCTCTGTGTAACATAGGTCTTTTTCTTGTGCGGGTTTCTTGGGGAAGGCAAGTGGTGAAAGTTGGCCTAGGCTTAGCAAGGGACTGGCAACTGGTGAGGCCAAGATGCCATGTGAGGATGGTGTTTGTGAAGATGTTTGAAGATGCTACAAAGCAGAGAAAGGCAAAATGTTGTAATGAAGAAGTGAAGCAAGCAGAGCCGAAGGTTCCTGGATGCTTTAGAAAGTCACTAGATTGGTTGCAACCTGAAGAAATAGTTGCAGAGGAAGAAAGTAAAGAGCCTGCCGTGACCCGGATTCGAACCGGGGTTGCTGCGGCCACAACGCAGAGTACTAACCACTATACGATCACAGCATGTTAATCGAGCCAGGTAGGAGTCGAACCTACAATCTTCTGATCCGTAATCAGACGCGTTATCCATTGCGCCACTGGCCCTACTGCTGACATACGTATAGCAAGTTTTTCTTGCGGCCGCAAGGAGACCGGGCCTCGTTGAAGTGCCCTATTCCACTGAACGTCTTCTGTAGCGAGAACTTCTTTGAGAGATAATCTCTATAAAAATGTCATGAATTTGCTCTCTCTGAGTCCAGATATTCACAATGCTGTTCTAAAAGCTTGAAGAAGGTTGCAAGAGGAGTGCAGAAAGCAGCCTGCCGTAAACCGTATTCACACCAGGTTGCTTGCAGCCATAACAAAGAGTACTAGCCACTATAGGATCAGGGCACATTTTGTATGCTAGTCCCGGAGTTATTCACACATTTCTTAAGCTGTTGTTGTTGCAGCCGCACCGAGTGTAGTTAGTGTTAACGGGAAAGTTGCTGGGTGAAGACAAGGAGTGAAGCCAAGCAGTATGGAAAGGGTCCTCTGTCTGAGCAGCTGTCTGTTGTGAGTGGGGCACGGCAGGCTAAGTTCTTCTATCTCCTTCTAGGAGCAAAATCCTCAAAGCATTATCTCTGCATGATTGATCAGGGTCTGCTGTTAAAGTTGTCTGTGCAGAACAATGTCAAAGCAGAGTTGTCCTTTAAGCATTGCTAGCAGCCATCCAAAGTATGGGCGCCAAGGTGAATTGATGCTCAAGTGCTCTGTGTAACATAGGTCTTTTTCTTGTGCGGGTTTCTTGGGGAAGGCAAGTGGTGAAAGTTGGCCTAGGCTTAGCAAGGGACTGGCAACTGGTGAGGCCAAGATGCCATGTGAGGATGGTGTTTGTGAAGATGTTTGAAGATGCTACAAAGCAGAGAAAGGCAAAATGTTGTAATGAAGAAGTGAAGCAAGCAGAGCCTAAGGTTCCTGGATGCTTTAGAAAGTCACTAGATTGGTTGCAACCTGAAGAAATAGTTGCAGAGGAAGAAAGTAAAGAGCCTGCCGTGACCCAGATTCGAACCCGGGTTGCTGCGGCCACAACGCAGAGTACTAACCACTATACGATCACGGCAATCGAGCCAGGTAGGAGTCGAACCTACAATCTTCTGATCCGTAGTCAGACGCGTTATCCATTGCGCCACTGGCCCTACTGCTGACATACGTATAGCAAGTTTTTCTTGCGGCCGCAAGGAGACCGGGCCTCGTTGAAGTGCCCTATTCCACTGAACGTCTTCTGTAGCGAGAACTTCTTTGAGAGATAATCTCTATAAAAATGTCATGAATTTGCTCTCTCTGAGTCCAGATATTCACAATGCTGTTCTAAAAGCTTGAAGAAGGTTGCAAGAGGAGTGCAGAAAGCAGCCTGCCGTAAACCGTATTCACACCAGGTTGCTTGCAGCCATAACAAAGAGTACTAGCCACTATAGGATCAGGGCACATTTTGTATGCTAGTCCCGGAGTTATTCACACATTTCTTAAGCTGTTGTTGTTGCAGCCGCACCGAGTGTAGTTAGTGTTAACGGGAAAGTTGCTGGGTGAAGACAAGGAGTGAAGCCAAGCAGTATGGAAAGGGTCCTCTGTCTGAGCAGCTGTCTGTTGTGAGTGGGGCACGGCAGGCTAAGTTCTTCTATCTCCTTCTAGGAGCAAAATCCTCAAAGCATTATCTCTGCATGATTGATCAGGGTCTGCTGTTAAAGTTGTCTGTGCAGAACAATGTCAAAGCAGAGTTGTCCTTTAAGCATTGCTAGCAGCCATCCAAAGTATGGGCGCCAAGGTGAATTGATGCTCAAGTGCTCTGTGTAACATAGGTCTTTTTCTTGTGCGGGTTTCTTGGGGAAGGCAAGTGGTGAAAGTTGGCCTAGGCTTAGCAAGGGACTGGCAACTGGTGAGGCCAAGATGCCATGTGAGGATGGTGTTTGTGAAGATGTTTGAAGATGCTACAAAGCAGAGAAAGGCAAAATGTTGTAATGAAGAAGTGAAGCAAGCAGAGCCGAAGGTTCCTGGATGCTTTAGAAAGTCACTAGATTGGTTGCAACCTGAAGAAATAGTTGCAGAGGAAGAAAGAAGCCTGCCGTGACCCAGATTCGAACCGGGGTTGCTGCGGCCACAACACAGAGTACTAACCACTATACGATCACGGCATGTTAATCGAGCCAGGTAGGAGTCGAACCTACAATCTTCTGATCCGTAGTCAGACGCGTTATCCATTGCGCCACTGGCCCTACTGCTGACATACGTATAGCAAGTTTTTCTTGCGGCCGCAAGGAGACCGGGCCTCGTTGAAGTGCCCTATTCCACTGAACGTCTTCTGTAGCGAGAACTTCTTTGAGAGATAATCTCTATAAAAATGTCATGAATTTGCTCTCTCTGAGTCCAGATATTCACAATGCTGTTCTAAAAGCTTGAAGAAGGTTGCAAGAGGAGTGCAGAAAGCAGCCTGCCGTAAACCGTATTCACACCAGGTTGCTTGCAGCCATAACAAAGAGTACTAGCCACTATAGGATCAGGGCACATTTTGTATGCTAGTCCCGGAGTTATTCACACATTTCTTAAGCTGTTGTTGTTGCAGCCGCACCGAGTGTAGTTAGTGTTAACGGGAAAGTTGCTGGGTGAAGACAAGGAGTGAAGCCAAGCAGTATGGAAAGGGTCCTCTGTCTGAGCAGCTGTCTGTTGTGAGTGGGGCACGGCAGGCTAAGTTCTTCTATCTCCTTCTAGGAGCAAAATCCTCAAAGCATTATCTCTGCATGATTGATCAGGGTCTGCTGTTAAAGTTGTCTGGGCAGAACAATGTCAAAGCAGAGTTGTCCTTTAAGCATTGCTAGCAGCCATCCAAAGTATGGGCGCCAAGGTGAATTGATGCTCAAGTGCTCTGTGTAACATAGGTCTTTTTCTTGTGCGGGTTTCTTGGGGAAGGCAAGTGGTGAAAGTTGGCCTAGGCTTAGCAAGGGACTGGCAACTGGTGAGGCCAAGATGCCATGTGAGGATGGTGTTTGTGAAGATGTTTGAAGATGCTACAAAGCAGAGAAAGGCAAAATGTTGTAATGAAGAAGTGAAGCAAGCAGAGCCTAAGGTTCCTGGATGCTTTAGAAAGTCACTAGATTGGTTGCAACCTGAAGAAATAGTTGCAGAGGAAGAAAGTAAAGAGCCTGCCGTGACCCGGATTCGAACCGGGGTTGCTGCGGCCACAACGCAGAGTACTAACCACTATACGATCACGGCATGTTAATCGAGCCAGGTAGGAGTCGAACCTACAATCTTCTGATCCGTAGTCAGGCGCGTTATCCATTGCGCCACTGGCCCTACTGCTGACATACGTATAGCAAGTTTTTCTTGCGGCCGCAAGGAGACCGGGCCTCGTTGAAGTGCCCTATTCCACTGAACGTCTTCTGTAGCGAGAACTTCTTTGAGAGATAATCTCTATAAAAATGTCATGAATTTGCTCTCTCTGAGTCCAGATATTCACAATGCTGTTCTAAAAGCTTGAAGAAGGTTGCAAGAGGAGTGCAGAAAGCAGCCTGCCGTAAACCGTATTCACACCAGGTTGCTTGCAGCCATAACAAAGAGTACTAGCCACTATAGGATCAGGGCACATTTTGTATGCTAGTCCCGGAGTTATTCACACATTTCTTAAGCTGTTGTTGTTGCAGCCGCACCGAGTGTAGTTAGTGTTAACGGGAAAGTTGCTGGGTGAAGACAAGGAGTGAAGCCAAGCAGTATGGAAAGGGTCCTCTGTCTGAGCAGCTGTCTGTTGTGAGTGGGGCACGGCAGGCTAAGTTCTTCTATCTCCTTCTAGGAGCAAAATCCTCAAAGCATTATCTCTGCATGATTGATCAGGGTCTGCTGTTAAAGTTGTCTGGGCAGAACAATGTCAAAGCAGAGTTGTCCTTTAAGCATTGCTAGCAGCCATCCAAAGTATGGGCGCCAAGGTGAATTGATGCTCAAGTGCTCTGTGTAACATAGGTCTTTTTCTTGTGCGGGTTTCTTGGGGAAGGCAAGTGGTGAAAGTTGGCCTAGGCTTAGCAAGGGACTGGCAACTGGTGAGGCCAAGATGCCATGTGAGGATGGTGTTTGTGAAGATGTTTGAAGATGCTACAAAGCAGAGAAAGGCAAAATGTTGTAATGAAGAAGTGAAGCAAGCAGAGCCTAAGGTTCCTGGATGCTTTAGAAAGTCACTAGATTGGTTGCAACCTGAAGAAATAGTTGCAGAGGAAGAAAGTAAAGAGCCTGCCGTGACCCAGATTCGAACCCGGGTTGCTGCGGCCACAACGCAGAGTACTAACCACTATACGATCACGGCAATCGAGCCAGGTAGGAGTCGAACCTACAATCTTCTGATCCGTAGTCAGACGCGTTATCCATTGCGCCACTGGCCCTACTGCTGACATACGTATAGCAAGTTTTTCTTGCGGCCGCAAGGAGACCGGGCCTCGTTGAAGTGCCCTATTCCACTGAACGTCTTCTGTAGCGAGAACTTCTTTGAGAGATAATCTCTATAAAAATGTCATGAATTTGCTCTCTCTGAGTCCAGATATTCACAATGCTGTTCTAAAAGCTTGAAGAAGGTTGCAAGAGGAGTGCAGAAAGCAGCCTGCCGTAAACCGTATTCACACCAGGTTGCTTGCAGCCATAACAAAGAGTACTAGCCACTATAGGATCAGGGCACATTTTGTATGCTAGTCCCGGAGTTATTCACACATTTCTTAAGCTGTTGTTGTTGCAGCCGCACCGAGTGTAGTTAGTGTTAACGGGAAAGTTGCTGGGTGAAGACAAGGAGTGAAGCCAAGCAGTATGGAAAGGGTCCTCTGTCTGAGCAGCTGTCTGTTGTGAGTGGGGCACGGCAGGCTAAGTTCTTCTATCTCCTTCTAGGAGCAAAATCCTCAAAGCATTATCTCTGCATGATTGATCAGGGTCTGCTGTTAAAGTTGTCTGTGCAGAACAATGTCAAAGCAGAGTTGTCCTTTAAGCATTGCTAGCAGCCATCCAAAGTATGGGCGCCAAGGTGAATTGATGCTCAAGTGCTCTGTGTAACATAGGTCTTTTTCTTGTGCGGGTTTCTTGGGGAAGGCAAGTGGTGAAAGTTGGCCTAGGCTTAGCAAGGGACTGGCAACTGGTGAGGCCAAGATGCCATGTGAGGATGGTGTTTGTGAAGATGTTTGAAGATGCTACAAAGCAGAGAAAGGCAAAATGTTGTAATGAAGAAGTGAAGCAAGCAGAGCCGAAGGTTCCTGGATGCTTTAGAAAGTCACTAGATTGGTTGCAACCTGAAGAAATAGTTGCAGAGGAAGAAAGAAGCCTGCCGTGACCCAGATTCGAACCGGGGTTGCTGCGGCCACAACACAGAGTACTAACCACTATACGATCACGGCATGTTAATCGAGCCAGGTAGGAGTCGAACCTACAATCTTCTGATCCGTAGTCAGACGCGTTATCCATTGCGCCACTGGCCCTACTGCTGACATACGTATAGCAAGTTTTTCTTGCGGCCGCAAGGAGACCGGGCCTCGTTGAAGTGCCCTATTCCACTGAACGTCTTCTGTAGCGAGAACTTCTTTGAGAGATAATCTCTATAAAAATGTCATGAATTTGCTCTCTCTGAGTCCAGATATTCACAATGCTGTTCTAAAAGCTTGAAGAAGGTTGCAAGAGGAGTGCAGAAAGCAGCCTGCCGTAAACCGTATTCACACCAGGTTGCTTGCAGCCATAACAAAGAGTACTAGCCACTATAGGATCAGGGCACATTTTGTATGCTAGTCCCGGAGTTATTCACACATTTCTTAAGCTGTTGTTGTTGCAGCCGCACCGAGTGTAGTTAGTGTTAACGGGAAAGTTGCTGGGTGAAGACAAGGAGTGAAGCCAAGCAGTATGGAAAGGGTCCTCTGTCTGAGCAGCTGTCTGTTGTGAGTGGGGCACGGCAGGCTAAGTTCTTCTATCTCCTTCTAGGAGCAAAATCCTCAAAGCATTATCTCTGCATGATTGATCAGGGTCTGCTGTTAAAGTTGTCTGTGCAGAACAATGTCAAAGCAGAGTTGTCCTTTAAGCATTGCTAGCAGCCATTTAAAGTATGGGTGCCAAGGTGAATTGATGCTCAAGTGCTCTGTGTAACATAGGTCTTTTTCTTGTGCGGGTTTCTTGGGGAAGGCAAGTGGTGAAAGTTGGCCTAGGCTTAGCAAGGGACTGGCAACTGGTGAGGCCAAGATGCCATGTGAGGATGGTGTTTGTGAAGATGTTTGAAGATGCTACAAAGCAGAGAAAGGCAAAATGTTGTAATGAAGAAGTGAAGCAAGCAGAGCCAAAGGTTCCTGGATGCTTTAGAAAGTCACTAGATTGGTTGCAACCTGAAGAAATAGTTGCAGAGGAAGAAAGTAAAGAGCCTGCCGTGACCCGGATTCAAACCGGGGTTGCTGCGGCCACAACACAGAGTACTAACCACTATACGATCACGGCATGTTAATCGAACCAGGTAGGAGTCGAACCTACAATCTTCTGATCCGTAGTCAGACGCGTTATCCATTGCGCCACTGGCCCTACTGCTGACATACGTATAGCAAGTTTTTCTTGCGGCCGCAAGGAGACCGGGCCTCGTTGAAGTGCCCTATTCCACTGAACGTCTTCTGTAGCGAGAACTTCTTTGAGAGATAATCTCTATAAAAATGTCATGAATTTGCTCTCTCTGAGTCCAGATATTCACAATGCTGTTCTAAAAGCTTGAAGAAGGTTGCAAGAGGAGTGCAGAAAGCAGCCTGCCGTAAACCGTATTCACACCAGGTTGCTTGCAGCCATAACAAAGAGTACTAGCCACTATAGGATCAGGGCACATTTTGTATGCTAGTCCCGGAGTTATTCACACATTTCTTAAGCTGTTGTTGTTGCAGCCGCACCGAGTGTAGTTAGTGTTAACGGGAAAGTTGCTGGGTGAAGACAAGGAGTGAAGCCAAGCAGTATGGAAAGGGTCCTCTGTCTGAGCAGCTGTCTGTTGTGAGTGGGGCACGGCAGGCTAAGTTCTTCTATCTCCTTCTAGGAGCAAAATCCTCAAAGCATTATCTCTGCATGATTGATCAGGGTCTGCTGTTAAAGTTGTCTGTGCAGAACAATGTCAAAGCAGAGTTGTCCTTTAAGCATTGCTAGCAGCCATCCAAAGTATGGGCGCCAAGGTGAATTGATGCTCAAGTGCTCTGTGTAACATAGGTCTTTTTCTTGTGCGGGTTTCTTGGGGAAGGCAAGTGGTGAAAGTTGGCCTAGGCTTAGCAAGGGACTGGCAACTGGTGAGGCCAAGATGCCATGTGAGGATGGTGTTTGTGAAGATGTTTGAAGATGCTACAAAGCAGAGAAAGGCAAAATGTTGTAATGAAGAAGTGAAGCAAGCAGAGCCGAAGGTTCCTGGATGCTTTAGAAAGTCACTAGATTGGTTGCAACCTGAAGAAACAGTTGCAGAGGAAGAAAGTAAAGAGCCTGCCGTGACCCGGATTCGAACCGGGGTTGCTGCGGCCACAACGCAGAGTACTAACCACTATACGATCACAGCATGTTAATCGAGCCAGGTAGGAGTCGAACCTACAATCTTCTGATCCGTAATCAGACGCGTTATCCATTGCGCCACTGGCCCTACTGCTGACATACGTATAGCAAGTTTTTCTTGCGGCCGCAAGGAGACCGGGCCTCGTTGAAGTGCCCTATTCCACTGAACGTCTTCTGTAGCGAGAACTTCTTTGAGAGATAATCTCTATAAAAATGTCATGAATTTGCTCTCTCTGAGTCCAGATATTCACAATGCTGTTCTAAAAGCTTGAAGAAGGTTGCAAGAGGAGTGCAGAAAGCAGCCTGCCGTAAACCGTATTCACACCAGGTTGCTTGCAGCCATAACAAAGAGTACTAGCCACTATAGGATCAGGGCACATTTTGTATGCTAGTCCCGGAGTTATTCACACATTTCTTAAGCTGTTGTTGTTGCAGCCGCACCGAGTGTAGTTAGTGTTAACGGGAAAGTTGCTGGGTGAAGACAAGGAGTGAAGCCAAGCAGTATGGAAAGGGTCCTCTGTCTGAGCAGCTGTCTGTTGTGAGTGGGGCACGGCAGGCTAAGTTCTTCTATCTCCTTCTAGGAGCAAAATCCTCAAAGCATTATCTCTGCATGATTGATCAGGGTCTGCTGTTAAAGTTGTCTGTGCAGAACAATGTCAAAGCAGAGTTGTCCTTTAAGCATTGCTAGCAGCCATCCAAAGTATGGGCGCCAAGGTGAATTGATGCTCAAGTGCTCTGTGTAACATAGGTCTTTTTCTTGTGCGGGTTTCTTGGGGAAGGCAAGTGGTGAAAGTTGGCCTAGGCTTAGCAAGGGACTGGCAACTGGTGAGGCCAAGATGCCACGTGAGGATGGTGTTTGTGAAGATGTTTGAAGATGCTACAAAGCAGAGAAAGGCAAAATGTTGTAATGAAGAAGTGAAGCAAGCAGAGCCGAAGGTTCCTGGATGCTTTAGAAAGTCACTAGATTGGTTGCAACCTGAAGAAATAGTTGCAGAGGAAGAAAGTAAAGAGCCTGCCGTGACCCGGATTCAAACCGGGGTTGCTGCGGCCACAACGCAGAGTACTAACCACTATACGATCACGGCATGTTAATCAAGCCAGGTAGGAGTCGAACCTACAATCTTCTGATCCGTAATCAGACGCGTTATCCATTGCGCCACTGGCCCTACTGCTGACATACGTATAGCAAGTTTTTCTTGCGGCCGCAAGGAGACCGGGCCTCGTTGAAGTGCCCTATTCCACTGAACGTCTTCTGTAGCGAGAACTTCTTTGAGAGATAATCTCTATAAAAATGTCATGAATTTGCTCTCTCTGAGTCCAGATATTCACAATGCTGTTCTAAAAGCTTGAAGAAGGTTGCAAGAGGAGTGCAGAAAGCAGCCTGCCGTAAACCGTATTCACACCAGGTTGCTTGCAGCCATAACAAAGAGTACTAGCCACTATAGGATCAGGGCACATTTTGTATGCTAGTCCCGGAGTTATTCACACATTTCTTAAGCTGTTGTTGTTGCAGCCGCACCGAGTGTAGTTAGTGTTAACGGGAAAGTTGCTGGGTGAAGACAAGGAGTGAAGCCAAGCAGTATGGAAAGGGTCCTCTGTCTGAGCAGCTGTCTGTTGTGAGTGGGGCACGGCAGGCTAAGTTCTTCTATCTCCTTCTAGGAGCAAAATCCTCAAAGCATTATCTCTGCATGATTGATCAGGGTCTGCTGTTAAAGTTGTCTGTGCAGAACAATGTCAAAGCAGAGTTGTCCTTTAAGCATTGCTAGCAGCCATCCAAAGTATGGGCGCCAAGGTGAATTGATGCTCAAGTGCTCTGTGTAACATAGGTCTTTTTCTTGTGCGGGTTTCTTGGGGAAGGCAAGTGGTGAAAGTTGGCCTAGGCTTAGCAAGGGACTGGCAACTGGTGAGGCCAAGATGCCATGTGAGGATGGTGTTTGTGAAGATGTTTGAAGATGCTACAAAGCAGAGAAAGGCAAAATGTTGTAATGAAGAAGTGAAGCAAGCAGAGCCGAAGGTTCCTGGATGCTTTAGAAAGTCACTAGATTGGTTGCAACCTGAAGAAATAGTTGCAGAGGAAGAAAGTAAAGAGCCTGCCGTGACCCGGATTCGAACCGGGGTTGCTGCGGCCACAACGCAGAGTACTAACCACTATACGATCACGGCATGTTAATCGAGCCAGGTAGGAGTCGAACCTACAATCTTCTGATCCGTAGTCAGACGCGTTATCCATTGCGCCACTGGCCCTACTGCTGACATACGTATAGCAAGTTTTTCTTGCGGCCGCAAGGAGACCGGGCCTCGTTGAAGTGCCCTATTCCACTGAACGTCTTCTGTAGCGAGAACTTCTTTGAGAGATAATCTCTATAAAAATGTCATGAATTTGCTCTCTCTGAGTCCAGATATTCACAATGCTGTTCTAAAAGCTTGAAGAAGGTTGCAAGAGGAGTGCAGAAAGCAGCCTGCCGTAAACCGTATTCACACCAGGTTGCTTGCAGCCATAACAAAGAGTACTAGCCACTATAGGATCAGGGCACATTTTGTATGCTAGTCCCGGAGTTATTCACACATTTCTTAAGTTGTTGTTGTTGCAGCCGCACCGAGTGTAGTTAGTGTTAACGGGAAAGTTGCTGGGTAAAGACAAGGAGTGAAGCCAAGCAGTATGGAAAGGGTCCTCTGTCTGAGCAGCTGTCTGTTGTGAGTGGGGCACGGCAGGCTAAGTTCTTCTATCTCCTTCTAGGAGCAAAATCCTCAAAGCATTATCTCTGCATGATTGATCAGGGTCTGCTGTTAAAGTTGTCTGTGCAGAACAATGTCAAAGCAGAGTTGTCCTTTAAGCATTGCTAGCAGCCATCCAAAGTATGGGCGCCAAGGTGAATTGATGCTCAAGTGCTCTGTGTAACATAGGTCTTTTTCTTGTGCGGGTTTCTTGGGGAAGGCAAGTGGTGAAAGTTGGCCTAGGCTTAGCAAGGGACTGGCAACTGGTGAGGCCAAGATGCCATGTGAGGATGGTGTTTGTGAAGATGTTTGAAGATGCTACAAAGCAGAGAAAGGCAAAATGTTGTAATGAAGGAGTGAAGCAAGCAGAGCCGAAGGTTCCTGGATGCTTTAGAAAGTCACTAGATTGGTTGCAACCTGAAGAAATAGTTGCAGAGGAAGAAAGTAAAGAGCCTGCCGTGACCCAGATTCGAACCGGGGTTGCTGCGGCCACAACGCAGAGTACTAACCACTATACGATCACGGCATGTTAATCGAGCCAGGTAGGAGTCGAACCTACAATCTTCTGATCCGTAGTCAGACGCGTTATCCATTGCGCCACTGGCCCTACTGCTGACATACGTATAGCAAGTTTTTCTTGTGGCCGCAAGGAGACCGGGCCTCGTTGAAGTGCCCTATTCCACTGAACGTCTTCTGTAGCAAGAACTTCTTTGAGAGATAATCTCTATAAAAATGTCATGAATTTGCTCTCTCTGAGTCCAGATATTCACAATGCTGTTCTAAAAGCTTGAAGAAGGTTGCAAGAGGAGTGCAGAAAGCAGCCTGCCGTAAACCGTATTCACACCAGGTTGCTTGCAGCCATAACAAAGAGTACTAGCCACTATAGGATCAGGGCACATTTTGTATGCTAGTCCCGGAGTTATTCACACATTTCTTAAGCTGTTGTTGTTGCAGCCGCACCGAGTGTAGTTAGTGTTAACGGGAAAGTTGCTGGGTGAAGACAAGGAGTGAAGCCAAGCAGTATGGAAAGGGTCCTCTGTCTGAGCAGCTGTCTGTTGTGAGTGGGGCACGGCAGGCTAAGTTCTTCTATCTCCTTCTAGGAGCAAAATCCTCAAAGCATTATCTCTGCATGATTGATCAGGGTCTGCTGTTAAAGTTGTCTGTGCAGAACAATGTCAAAGCAGAGTTGTCCTTTAAGCATTGCTAGCAGCCATCCAAAGTATGGGCGCCAAGGTGAATTGATGCTCAAGTGCTCTGTGTAACATAGGTCTTTTTCTTGTGCGGGTTTCTTGGGGAAGGCAAGTGGTGAAAGTTGGCCTAGGCTTAGCAAGGGACTGGCAACTGGTGAGGCCAAGATGCCATGTGAGGATGGTGTTTGTGAAGATGTTTGAAGATGCTACAAAGCAGAGAAAGGCAAAATGTTGTAATGAAGAAGTGAAGCAAGCAGAGCCGAAGGTTCCTGGATGCTTTAGAAAGTCACTAGATTGGTTGCAACCTGAAGAAATAGTTGCAGAGGAAGAAAGTAAAGAGCCTGCCGTGACCCGGATTCGAACCAGGGTTGCTGCGGCCACAACGCAGAGTACTAACCACTATACGATCACGGCATGTTAATCGAGCCAGGTAGGAGTCGAACCTACAATCTTCTGATCCGTAGTCAGACGCGTTATCCATTGCGCCACTGGCCCTACTGCTGACATACGTATAGCAAGTTTTTCTTGCGGCCGCAAGGAGACCGGGCCTCGTTGAAGTGCCCTATTCCACTGAACGTCTTCTGTAGCGAGAACTTCTTTGAGAGATAATCTCTATAAAAATGTCATGAATTTGCTCTCTCTGAGTCCAGATATTCACAATGCTGTTCTAAAAGCTTGAAGAAGGTTGCAAGAGGAGTGCAGAAAGCAGCCTGCCGTAAACCGTATTCACACCAGGTTGCTTGCAGCCATAACAAAGAGTACTAGCCACTATAGGATCAGGGCACATTTTGTATGCTAGTCCCGGAGTTATTCACACATTTCTTAAGCTGTTGTTGTTGCAGCCGCACCGAGTGTAGTTAGTGTTAACGGGAAAGTTGCTGGGTGAAGACAAGGAGTGAAGCCAAGCAGTATGGAAAGGGTCCTCTGTCTGAGCAGCTGTCTGTTGTGAGTGGGGCACGGCAGGCTAAGTTCTTCTATCTCCTTCTAGGAGCAAAATCCTCAAAGCATTATCTCTGCATGATTGATCAGGGTCTGCTGTTAAAGTTGTCTGTGCAGAACAATGTCAAAGCAGAGTTGTCCTTTAAGCATTGCTAGCAGCCATCCAAAGTATGGGCGCCAAGGTGAATTGATGCTCAAGTGCTCTGTGTAACATAGGTCTTTTTCTTGTGCGGGTTTCTTGGGGAAGGCAAGTGGTGAAAGTTGGCCTAGGCTTAGCAAGGGACTGGCAACTGGTGAGGCCAAGATGCCATGTGAGGATGGTGTTTGTGAAGATGTTTGAAGATGCTACAAAGCAGAGAAAGGCAAAATGTTGTAATGAAGAAGTGAAGCAAGCAGAGCCGAAGGTTCCTGGATGCTTTAGAAAGTCACTAGATTGGTTGCAACCTGAAGAAATAGTTGCAGAGGAAGAAAGTAAAGAGCCTGCCGTGACCCGGATTCAAACCGGGGTTGCTGCGGCCACAACGCAGAGTACTAACCACTATACGATCACGGCATGTTAATCGAGCCAGGTAGGAGTCGAACCTACAATCTTCTGATCCGTAATCAGACGCGTTATCCATTGCGCCACTGGCCCTACTGCTGACATACGTATAGCAAGTTTTTCTTGCGGCCGCAAGGAGACCGGGCCTCGTTGAAGTGCCCTATTCCACTGAACGTCTTCTGTAGCGAGAACTTCTTTGAGAGATAATCTCTATAAAAATGTCATGAATTTGCTCTCTCTGAGTCCAGATATTCACAATGCTGTTCTAAAAGCTTGAAGAAGGTTGCAAGAGGAGTGCAGAAAGCAGCCTGCCGTAAACCGTATTCACACCAGGTTGCTTGCAGCCATAACAAAGAGTACTAGCCACTATAGGATCAGGGCACATTTTGTATGCTAGTCCCGGAGTTATTCACACATTTCTTAAGCTGTTGTTGTTGCAGCCGCACCGAGTGTAGTTAGTGTTAACGGGAAAGTTGCTGGGTGAAGACAAGGAGTGAAGCCAAGCAGTATGGAAAGGGTCCTCTGTCTGAGCAGCTGTCTGTTGTGAGTGGGGCACGGCAGGCTAAGTTCTTCTATCTCCTTCTAGGAGCAAAATCCTCAAAGCATTATCTCTGCATGATTGATCAGGGTCTGCTGTTAAAGTTGTCTGTGCAGAACAATGTCAAAGCAGAGTTGTCCTTTAAGCATTGCTAGCAGCCATCCAAAGTATGGGCGCCAAGGTGAATTGATGCTCAAGTGCTCTGTGTAACATAGGTCTTTTTCTTGTGCGGGTTTCTTGGGGAAGGCAAGTGGTGAAAGTTGGCCTAGGCTTAGCAAGGGACTGGCAACTGGTGAGGCCAAGATGCCATGTGAGGATGGTGTTTGTGAAGATGTTTGAAGATGTTACAAAGCAGAGAAAGGCAAAATGTTGTAATGAAGAAGTGAAGCAAGCAGAGCCGAAGGTTCCTGGATGCTTTAGAAAGTCACTAGATTGGTTGCAACCTGAAGAAATAGTTGCAGAGGAAGAAAGTAAAGAGCCTGCCGTGACCCGGATTCAAACCGGGGTTGCTGCGGCCACAACGCAGAGTACTAACCACTATACGATCACGGCATGTTAATCGAGCCAGGTAGGAGTCGAACCTACAATCTTCTGATCCGTAATCAGACGCGTTATCCATTGCGCCACTGGCCCTACTGCTGACATACGTATAGCAAGTTTTTCTTGCGGCCGCAAGGAGACCGGGCCTCGTTGAAGTGCCCTATTCCACTGAACGTCTTCTGTAGCGAGAACTTCTTTGAGAGATAATCTCTATAAAAATGTCATGAATTTGCTCTCTCTGAGTCCAGATATTCACAATGCTGTTCTAAAAGCTTGAAGAAGGTTGCAAGAGGAGTGCAGAAAGCAGCCTGCCGTAAACCGTATTCACACCAGGTTGCTTGCAGCCATAACAAAGAGTACTAGCCACTATAGGATCAGGGCACATTTTGTATGCTAGTCCCGGAGTTATTCTCACATTTCTTAAGCTGTTGTTGTTGCAGCCGCACCGAGTGTAGTTAGTGTTAACGGGAAAGTTGCTGGGTGAAGACAAGGAGTGAAGCCAAGCAGTATGGAAAGGGTCCTCTGTCTGAGCAGCTGTCTGTTGTGAGTGGGGCACGGCAGGCTAAGTTCTTCTATCTCCTTCTAGGAGCAAAATCCTCAAAGCATTATCTCTGCATGATTGATCAGGGTCTGCTGTTAAAGTTGTCTGTGCAGAACAATGTCAAAGCAGAGTTGTCCTTTAAGCATTGCTAGCAGCCATCCAAAGTATGGGCGCCAAGGTGAATTGATGCTCAAGTGCTCTGTGTAACATAGGTCTTTTTCTTGTGCGGGTTTCTTGGGGAAGGCAAGTGGTGAAAGTTGGCCTAGGCTTAGCAAGGGACTGGCAACTGGTGAGGCCAAGATGCCATGTGAGGATGGTGTTTGTGAAGATGTTTGAAGATGCTACAAAGCAGAGAAAGGCAAAATGTTGTAATGAAGAAGTGAAGCAAGCAGAGCCGAAGGTTCCTGGATGCTTTAGAAAGTCACTAGATTGGTTGCAACCTGAAGAAATAGTTGCAGAGGAAGAAAGTAAAGAGCCTGCCGTGACCCGGATTCGAACCAGGGTTGCTGCGGCCACTACGCAGAGTACTAACCACTATACGATCACGGCATGTTAATCGAGCCAGGTAGGAGTCGAACCTACAATCTTCTGATCCGTAGTCAGACGCGTTATCCATTGCGCCACTGGCCCTACTGCTGACATACGTATAGCAAGTTTTTCTTGCGGCCGCAAGGAGACCGGGCCTCGTTGAAGTGCCCTATTCCACTGAACGTCTTCTGTAGCGAGAACTTCTTTGAGAGATAATCTCTATAAAAATGTCATGAATTTGCTCTCTCTGAGTCCAGATATTCACAATGCTGTTCTAAAAGCTTGAAGAAGGTTGCAAGAGGAGTGCAGAAAGCAGCCTGCCGTAAACCGTATTCACACCAGGTTGCTTGCAGCCATAACAAAGAGTACTAGCCACTATAGGATCAGGGCACATTTTGTATGCTAGTCCCGGAGTTATTCACACATTTCTTAAGCTGTTGTTGTTGCAGCCGCACCGAGTGTAGTTAGTGTTAACGGGAAAGTTGCTGGGTGAAGACAAGGAGTGAAGCCAAGCAGTATGGAAAGGGTCCTCTGTCTGAGCAGCTGTCTGTTGTGAGTGGGGCACGGCAGGCTAAGTTCTTCTATCTCCTTCTAGGAGCAAAATCCTCAAAGCATTATCTCTGCATGATTGATCAGGGTCTGCTGTTAAAGTTGTCTGTGCAGAACAATGTCAAAGCAGAGTTGTCCTTTAAGCATTGCTAGCAGCCATCCAAAGTATGGGCGCCAAGGTGAATTGATGCTCAAGTGCTCTGTGTAACATAGGTCTTTTTCTTGTGCGGGTTTCTTGGGGAAGGCAAGTGGTGAAAGTTGGCCTAGGCTTAGCAAGGGACTGGCAACTGGTGAGGCCAAGATGCCATGTGAGGATGGTGTTTGTGAAGATGTTTGAAGATGCTACAAAGCAGAGAAAGGCAAAATGTTGTAATGAAGAAGTGAAGCAAGCAGAGCCGAAGGTTCCTGGATGCTTTAGAAAGTCACTAGATTGGTTGCAACCTGAAGAAATAGTTGCAGAGGAAGAAAGTAAAGAGCCTGCCGTGACCCGGATTCAAACCGGGGTTGCTGCGGCCACAACGCAGAGTACTAACCACTATACGATCACGGCATGTTAATCGAGCCAGGTAGGAGTCGAACCTACAATCTTCTGATCCGTAATCAGACGCGTTATCCATTGCGCCACTGGCCCTACTGCTGACATACGTATAGCAAGTTTTTCTTGCGGCCGCAAGGAGACCGGGCCTCGTTGAAGTGCCCTATTCCACTGAACGTCTTCTGTAGCGAGAACTTCTTTGAGAGATAATCTCTATAAAAATGTCATGAATTTGCTCTCTCTGAGTCCAGATATTCACAATGCTGTTCTAAAAGCTTGAAGAAGGTTGCAAGAGGAGTGCAGAAAGCAGCCTGCCGTAAACCGTATTCACACCAGGTTGCTTGCAGCCATAACAAAGAGTACTAGCCACTATAGGATCAGGGCACATTTTGTATGCTAGTCCCGGAGTTATTCACACATTTCTTAAGCTGTTGTTGTTGCAGCCGCACCGAGTGTAGTTAGTGTTAACGGGAAAGTTGCTGGGTGAAGACAAGGAGTGAAGCCAAGCAGTATGGAAAGGGTCCTCTGTCTGAGCAGCTGTCTGTTGTGAGTGGGGCACGGCAGGCTAAGTTCTTCTATCTCCTTCTAGGAGCAAAATCCTCAAAGCATTATCTCTGCATGATTGATCAGGGTCTGCTGTTAAAGTTGTCTGTGCAGAACAATGTCAAAGCAGAGTTGTCCTTTAAGCATTGCTAGCAGCCATCCAAAGTATGGGCGCCAAGGTGAATTGATGCTCAAGTGCTCTGTGTAACATAGGTCTTTTTCTTGTGCGGGTTTCTTGGGGAAGGCAAGTGGTGAAAGTTGGCCTAGGCTTAGCAAGGGACTGGCAACTGGTGAGGCCAAGATGCCATGTGAGGATGGTGTTTGTGAAGATGTTTGAAGATGTTACAAAGCAGAGAAAGGCAAAATGTTGTAATGAAGAAGTGAAGCAAGCAGAGCCGAAGGTTCCTGGATGCTTTAGAAAGTCACTAGATTGGTTGCAACCTGAAGAAATAGTTGCAGAGGAAGAAAGTAAAGAGCCTGCCGTGACCCGGATTCAAACCGGGGTTGCTGCGGCCACAACGCAGAGTACTAACCACTATACGATCACGGCATGTTAATCGAGCCAGGTAGGAGTCGAACCTACAATCTTCTGATCCGTAATCAGACGCGTTATCCATTGCGCCACTGGCCCTACTGCTGACATACGTATAGCAAGTTTTTCTTGCGGCCGCAAGGAGACCGGGCCTCGTTGAAGTGCCCTATTCCACTGAACGTCTTCTGTAGCGAGAACTTCTTTGAGAGATAATCTCTATAAAAATGTCATGAATTTGCTCTCTCTGAGTCCAGATATTCACAATGCTGTTCTAAAAGCTTGAAGAAGGTTGCAAGAGGAGTGCAGAAAGCAGCCTGCCGTAAACCGTATTCACACCAGGTTGCTTGCAGCCATAACAAAGAGTACTAGCCACTATAGGATCAGGGCACATTTTGTATGCTAGTCCCGGAGTTATTCACACATTTCTTAAGCTGTTGTTGTTGCAGCCGCACCGAGTGTAGTTAGTGTTAACGGGAAAGTTGCTGGGTGAAGACAAGGAGTGAAGCCAAGCAGTATGGAAAGGGTCCTCTGTCTGAGCAGCTGTCTGTTGTGAGTGGGGCACGGCAGGCTAAGTTCTTCTATCTCCTTCTAGGAGCAAAATCCTCAAAGCATTATCTCTGCATGATTGATCAGGGTCTGCTGTTAAAGTTGTCTGTGCAGAACAATGTCAAAGCAGAGTTGTCCTTTAAGCATTGCTAGCAGCCATCCAAAGTATGGGCGCCAAGGTGAATTGATGCTCAAGTGCTCTGTGTAACATAGGTCTTTTTCTTGTGCGGGTTTCTTGGGGAAGGCAAGTGGTGAAAGTTGGCCTAGGCTTAGCAAGGGACTGGCAACTGGTGAGGCCAAGATGCCATGTGAGGATGGTGTTTGTGAAGATGTTTGAAGATGCTACAAAGCAGAGAAAGGCAAAATGTTGTAATGAAGAAGTGAAGCAAGCAGAGCCGAAGGTTCCTGGATGCTTTAGAAAGTCACTAGATTGGTTGCAACCTGAAGAAATAGTTGCAGAGGAAGAAAGTAAAGAGCCTGCCGTGACCCGGATTCGAACCGGGGTTGCTGCGGCCACAACGCAGAGTACTAACCACTATACGATCACGGCATGTTAATCGAGCCAGGTAGGAGTCGAACCTACAATCTTCTGATCCGTAGTCAGACGCGTTATCCATTGCGCCACTGGCCCTACTGCTGACATACGTATAGCAAGTTTTTCTTGCGGCCGCAAGGAGACCGGGCCTCGTTGAAGTGCCCTATTCCACTGAACGTCTTCTGTAGCGAGAACTTCTTTGAGAGATAATCTCTATAAAAATGTCATGAATTTGCTCTCTCTGAGTCCAGATATTCACAATGCTGTTCTAAAAGCTTGAAGAAGGTTGCAAGAGGAGTGCAGAAAGCAGCCTGCCGTAAACCGTATTCACACCAGGTTGCTTGCAGCCATAACAAAGAGTACTAGCCACTATAGGATCAGGGCACATTTTGTATGCTAGTCCCGGAGTTATTCACACATTTCTTAAGTTGTTGTTGTTGCAGCCGCACCGAGTGTAGTTAGTGTTAACGGGAAAGTTGCTGGGTGAAGACAAGGAGTGAAGCCAAGCAGTATGGAAAGGGTCCTCTGTCTGAGCAGCTGTCTGTTGTGAGTGGGGCACGGCAGGCTAAGTTCTTCTATCTCCTTCTAGGAGCAAAATCCTCAAAGCATTATCTCTGCATGATTGATCAGGGTCTGCTGTTAAAGTTGTCTGTGCAGAACAATGTCAAAGCAGAGTTGTCCTTTAAGCATTGCTAGCAGCCATCCAAAGTATGGGCGCCAAGGTGAATTGATGCTCAAGTGCTCTGTGTAACATAGGTCTTTTTCTTGTGCGGGTTTCTTGGGGAAGGCAAGTGGTGAAAGTTGGCCTAGGCTTAGCAAGGGACTGGCAACTGGTGAGGCCAAGATGCCATGTGAGGATGGTGTTTGTGAAGATGTTTGAAGATGCTACAAAGCAGAGAAAGGCAAAATGTTGTAATGAAGGAGTGAAGCAAGCAGAGCCGAAGGTTCCTGGATGCTTTAGAAAGTCACTAGATTGGTTGCAACCTGAAGAAATAGTTGCAGAGGAAGAAAGTAAAGAGCCTGCCGTGACCCAGATTCAAACCGGGGTTGCTGCGGCCACAACGCAGAGTACTAACCACTATACGATCACGGCATGTTAATCGAGCCAGGTAGGAGTCGAACCTACAATCTTCTGATCCGTAGTCAGACGCGTTATCCATTGCGCCACTGGCCCTACTGCTGACATACGTATAGCAAGTTTTTCTTGTGGCCGCAAGGAGACCGGGCCTCGTTGAAGTGCCCTATTCCACTGAACGTCTTCTGTAGCGAGAACTTCTTTGAGAGATAATCTCTATAAAAATGTCATGAATTTGCTCTCTCTGAGTCCAGATATTCACAATGCTGTTCTAAAAGCTTGAAGAAGGTTGCAAGAGGAGTGCAGAAAGCAGCCTGCCGTAAACCGTATTCACACCAGGTTGCTTGCAGCCATAACAAAGAGTACTAGCCACTATAGGATCAGGGCACATTTTGTATGCTAGTCCCGGAGTTATTCACACATTTCTTAAGCTGTTGTTGTTGCAGCCGCACCGAGTGTAGTTAGTGTTAACGGGAAAGTTGCTGGGTGAAGACAAGGAGTGAAGCCAAGCAGTATGGAAAGGGTCCTCTGTCTGAGCAGCTGTCTGTTGTGAGTGGGGCACGGCAGGCTAAGTTCTTCTATCTCCTTCTAGGAGCAAAATCCTCAAAGCATTATCTCTGCATGATTGATCAGGGTCTGCTGTTAAAGTTGTCTGTGCAGAACAATGTCAAAGCAGAGTTGTCCTTTAAGCATTGCTAGCAGCCATCCAAAGTATGGGCGCCAAGGTGAATTGATGCTCAAGTGCTCTGTGTAACATAGGTCTTTTTCTTGTGCGGGTTTCTTGGGGAAGGCAAGTGGTGAAAGTTGGCCTAGGCTTAGCAAGGGACTGGCAACTGGTGAGGCCAAGATGCCATGTGAGGATGGTGTTTGTGAAGATGTTTGAAGATGCTACAAAGCAGAGAAAGGCAAAATGTTGTAATGAAGAAGTGAAGCAAGCAGAGCCGAAGGTTCCTGGATGCTTTAGAAAGTCACTAGATTGGTTGCAACCTGAAGAAATAGTTGCAGAGGAAAAAAGTAAAGAGCCTGCCGTGACCCGGATTCGAACAGGGGTTGCTGCGGCCACAACGCAGAGTACTAACCACTATACGATCACAGCATGTTAATCGAGCCAGGTAGGAGTCGAACCTACAATCTTCTGATCCGTAGTCAGACGCGTTATCCATTGCGCCACTGGCCCTACTGCTGACATACGTATAGCAAGTTTTTCTTGCGGCCGCAAGGAGACCGGGCCTCGTTGAAGTGCCCTATTCCACTGAACGTCTTCTGTAGCGAGAACTTCTTTGAGAGATAATCTCTATAAAAATGTCATGAATTTGCTCTCTCTGAGTCCAGATATTCACAATGCTGTTCTAAAAGCTTGAAGAAGGTTGCAAGAGGAGTGCAGAAAGCAGCCTGCCGTAAACCGTATTCACACCAGGTTGCTTGCAGCCATAACAAAGAGTACTAGCCACGATAGGATCAGGGCACATTTTGTATGCTAGTCCCGGAGTTATTCACACATTTCTTAAGCTGTTGTTGTTGCAGCCGCACCGAGTGTAGTTAGTGTTAACGGGAAAGTTGCTGGGTGAAGACAAGGAGTGAAGCCAAGCAGTATGGAAAGGGTCCTCTGTCTGAGCAGCTGTCTGTTGTGAGTGGGGCACGGCAGGCTAAGTTCTTCTATCTCCTTCTAGGAGCAAAATCCTCAAAGCATTATCTCTGCATGATTGATCAGGGTCTGCTGTTAAAGTTGTCTGTGCAGAACAATGTCAAAGCAGAGTTGTCCTTTAAGCATTGCTAGCAGCCATCCAAAGTATGGGCGCCAAGGTGAATTGATGCTCAAGTGCTCTGTGTAACATAGGTCTTTTTCTTGTGCGGGTTTCTTGGGGAAGGCAAGTGGTGAAAGTTGGCCTAGGCTTAGCAAGGGACTGGCAACTGGTGAGGCCAAGATGCCATGTGAGGATGGTGTTTGTGAAGATGTTTGAAGATGCTACAAAGCAGAGAAAGGCAAAATGTTGTAATGAAGAAGTGAAGCAAGCAGAGCCGAAGGTTCCTGGATGCTTTAGAAAGTCACTAGATTGGTTGCAACCTGAAGAAATAGTTGCAGAGGAAGAAAGTAAAGAGCCTGCCGTGACCCGGATTCGAACCGGGGTTGCTGCGGCCACAACGCAGAGTACTAACCACTATACGATCACGGCATGTTAATCGAGCCAGGTAGGAGTCGAACCTACAATCTTCTGATCCGTAGTCAGACGCGTTATCCATTGCGCCACTGGCCCTACTGCTGACATACGTATAGCAAGTTTTTCTTGCGGCCGCAAGGAGACCGGGCCTCGTTGAAGTGCCCTATTCCACTGAACGTCTTCTGTAGCGAGAACTTCTTTGAGAGATAATCTCTATAAAAATGTCATGAATTTGCTCTCTCTGAGTCCAGATATTCACAATGCTGTTCTAAAAGCTTGAAGAAGGTTGCAAGAGGAGTGCAGAAAGCAGCCTGCCGTAAACCGTATTCACACCAGGTTGCTTGCAGCCATAACAAAGAGTACTAGCCACTATAGGATCAGGGCACATTTTGTATGCTAGTCCCGGAGTTATTCACACATTTCTTAAGCTGTTGTTGTTGCAGCCGCACCGAGTGTAGTTAGTGTTAACGGGAAAGTTGCTGGGTGAAGACAAGGAGTGAAGCCAAGCAGTATGGAAAGGGTCCTCTGTCTGAGCAGCTGTCTGTTGTGAGTGGGGCACGGCAGGCTAAGTTCTTCTATCTCCTTCTAGGAGCAAAATCCTCAAAGCATTATCTCTGCATGATTGATCAGGGTCTGCTGTTAAAGTTGTCTGTGCAGAACAATGTCAAAGCAGAGTTGTCCTTTAAGCATTGCTAGCAGCCATCCAAAGTATGGGCGCCAAGGTGAATTGATGCTCAAGTGCTCTGTGTAACATAGGTCTTTTTCTTGTGCGGGTTTCTTGGGGAAGGCAAGTGGTGAAAGTTGGCCTAGGCTTAGCAAGGGACTGGCAACTGGTGAGGCCAAGATGCCATGTGAGGATGGTGTTTGTGAAGATGTTTGAAGATGCTACAAAGCAGAGAAAGGCAAAATGTTGTAATGAAGAAGTGAAGCAAGCAGAGCCGAAGGTTCCTGGATGCTTTAGAAAGTCACTAGATTGGTTGCAACCTGAAGAAATAGTTGCAGAGGAAGAAAGTAAAGAGCCTGCCGTGACCCGGATTCGAACCGGGGTTGCTGCGGCCACAACGCAGAGTACTAACCACTATACGATCACGGCATGTTAATCGAGCAAGGTAGGAGTCGAACCTACAATCTTCTGATCCGTAGTCAGACGCGTTATCCATTGCGCCACTGGCCCTACTGCTGACATACGTATAGCAAGTTTTTCTTGCGGCCGCAAGGAGACCGGGCCTCGTTGTAGTGCCCTATTCCACTGAACGTCTTCTGTAGCGAGAACTTCTTTGAGAGATAATCTCTATAAAAATGTCATGAATTTGCTCTCTCTGAGTCCAGATATTCACAATGCTGTTCTAAAAGCTTGAAGAAGGTTGCAAGAGGAGTGCAGAAAGCAGCCTGCCGTAAACCGTATTCACACCAGGTTGCTTGCAGCCATAACAAAGAGTACTAGCCACTATAGGATCAGGGCACATTTTGTATGCTAGTCCCGGAGTTATTCACACATTTCTTAAGTTGTTGTTGTTGCAGCCGCACCGAGTGTAGTTAGTGTTAACGGGAAAGTTGCTGGGTGAAGACAAGGAGTGAAGCCAAGCAGTATGGAAAGGGTCCTCTGTCTGAGCAGCTGTCTGTTGTGAGTGGGGCACGGCAGGCTAAGTTCTTCTATCTCCTTCTAGGAGCAAAATCCTCAAAGCATTATCTCTGCATGATTGATCAGGGTCTGCTGTTAAAGTTGTCTGTGCAGAACAATGTCAAAGCAGAGTTGTCCTTTAAGCATTGCTAGCAGCCATCCAAAGTATGGGCGCCAAGGTGAATTGATGCTCAAGTGCTCTGTGTAACATAGGTCTTTTTCTTGTGCGGGTTTCTTGGGGAAGGCAAGTGGTGAAAGTTGGCCTAGGCTTAGCAAGGGACTGGCAACTGGTGAGGCCAAGATGCCATGTGAGGATGGTGATTGTGAAGATGTTTGAAGATGCTACAAAGCAGAGAAAGGCAAAATGTTGTAATGAAGGAGTGAAGCAAGCAGAGCCGAAGGTTCCTGGATGCTTTAGAAAGTCACTAGATTGGTTGCAACCTGAAGAAATAGTTGCAGAGGAAGAAAGTAAAGAGCCTGCCGTGACCCAGATTCGAACCGGGGTTGCTGCGGCCACAACGCAGAGTACTAACCACTATACGATCACGGCATGTTAATCGTGCCAGGTAGGAGTCGAACCTACAATCTTCTGATCCGTAGTCAGACGCGTTATCCATTGCGCCACTGGCCCTACTGCTGACATACGTATAGCAAGTTTTTCTTGTGGCCGCAAGGAGACCGGGCCTCGTTGAAGTGCCCTATTCCACTGAACGTCTTCTGTAGCGAGAACTTCTTTGAGAGATAATCTCTATAAAAATGTCATGAATTTGCTCTCTCTGAGTCCAGATATTCACAATGCTGTTCTAAAAGCTTGAAGAAGGTTGCAAGAGGAGTGCAGAAAGCAGCCTGCCGTAAACCGTATTCACACCAGGTTGCTTGCAGCCATAACAAAGAGTACTAGCCACTATAGGATCAGGGCACATTTTGTATGCTAGTCCCGGAGTTATTCACACATTTCTTAAGCTGTTGTTGTTGCAGCCGCACCGAGTGTAGTTAGTGTTAACGGGAAAGTTGCTGGGTGAAGACAAGGAGTGAAGCCAAGCAGTATGGAAAGGGTCCTCTGTCTGAGCAGCTGTCTGTTGTGAGTGGGGCACGGCAGGCTAAGTTCTTCTATCTCCTTCTAGGAGCAAAATCCTCAAAGCATTATCTCTGCATGATTGATCAGGGTCTGCTGTTAAAGTTGTCTGTGCAGAACAATGTCAAAGCAGAGTTGTCCTTTAAGCATTGCTAGCAGCCATCCAAAGTATGGGCGCCAAGGTGAATTGATGCTCAAGTGCTCTGTGTAACATAGGTCTTTTTCTTGTGCGGGTTTCTTGGGGAAGGCAAGTGGTGAAAGTTGGCCTAGGCTTAGCAAGGGACTGGCAACTGGTGAGGCCAAGATGCCATGTGAGGATGGTGTTTGTGAAGATGTTTGAAGATGCTACAAAGCAGAGAAAGGCAAAATGTTGTAATGAAGAAGTGAAGCAAGCAGAGCCGAAGGTCCCTGGATGCTTTAGAAAGTCACTAGATTGGTTGCAACCTGAAGAAATAGTTGCAGAGGAACCCGGATTCGAACCAGGGTTGCTGCGGCCACAACGCAGAGTACTAACCACTATACGATCACAGCATGTTAATCGAGCCAGGTAGGAGTCGAACCTACAATCTTCTGATCCGTAGTCAGACGCGTTATCCATTGCGCCACTGGCCCTACTGCTGACATACGTATAGCAAGTTTTTCTTGCGGCCGCAAGGAGACCGGGCCTCGTTGAAGTGCCCTATTCCACTGAACGTCTTCTGTAGCGAGAACTTCTTTGAGAGATAATCTCTATAAAAATGTCATGAATTTGCTCTCTCTGAGTCCAGATATTCACAATGCTGTTCTAAAAGCTTGAAGAAGGTTGCAAGAGGAGTGCAGAAAGCAGCCTGCCGTAAACCGTATTCACACCAGGTTGCTTGCAGCCATAACAAAGAGTACTAGCCACTATAGGATCAGGGCACATTTTGTATGCTAGTCCCGGAGTTATTCACACATTTCTTAAGCTGTTGTTGTTGCAGCCGCACCGAGTGTAGTTAGTGTTAACGGGAAAGTTGCTGGGTGAAGACAAGGAGTGAAGCCAAGCAGTATGGAAAGGGTCCTCTGTCTGAGCAGCTGTCTGTTGTGAGTGGGGCACGGCAGGCTAAGTTCTTCTATCTCCTTCTAGGAGCAAAATCCTCAAAGCATTATCTCTGCATGATTGATCAGGGTCTGCTGTTAAAGTTGTCTGTGCAGAACAATGTCAAAGCAGAGTTGTCCTTTAAGCATTGCTAGCAGCCATCCAAAGTATGGGCGCCAAGGTGAATTGATGCTCAAGTGCTCTGTGTAACATAGGTCTTTTTCTTGTGCGGGTTTCTTGGGGAAGGCAAGTGGTGAAAGTTGGCCTAGGCTTAGCAAGGGACTGGCAACTGGTGAGGCCAAGATGCCATGTGAGGATGGTGTTTGTGAAGATGTTTGAAGATGCTACAAAGCAGAGAAAGGCAAAATGTTGTAATGAAGAAGTGAAGCAAGCAGAGCCGAAGGTTCCTGGATGCTTTAGAAAGTCACTAGATTGGTTGCAACCTGAAGAAATAGTTGCAGAGGAAGAAAGTAAAGAGCCTGCCGTGACCCGGATTCGAACCGGGGTTGCTGCGGCCACAACGCAGAGTACTAACCACTATACGATCACGGCAATCGAGCCAGGTAGGAGTCGAACCTACAATCTTCTGATCCGTAGTCAGACGCGTTATCCATTGCGCCACTGGCCCTACTGCTGACATACATATAGCAAGTTTTTCTTGCGGCCGCAAGGAGACCGGGCCTCGTTGAAGTGCCCTATTCCACTGAACGTCTTCTGTAGCGAGAACTTCTTTGAGAGATAATCTCTATAAAAATGTCATGAATTTGCTCTCTCTGAGTCCAGATATTCACAATGCTGTTCTAAAAGCTTGAAGAAGGTTGCAAGAGGAGTGCAGAAAGCAGCCTGCCGTAAACCGTATTCACACCAGGTTGCTTGCAGCCACAACAAAGAGTACTAGCCACTATAGGATCAGGGCACATTTTGTATGCTAGTCCCGGAGTTATTCACACATTTCTTAAGCTGTTGTTGTTGCAGCCGCACCGAGTGTAGTTAGTGTTAACGGGAAAGTTGCTGGGTGAAGACAAGGAGTGAAGCCAAGCAGTATGGAAAGGGTCCTCTGTCTGAGCAGCTGTCTGTTGTGAGTGGGGCACGGCAGGCTAAGTTCTTCTATCTCCTTCTAGGAGCAAAATCCTCAAAGCATTATCTCTGCATGATTGATCAGGGTCTGCTGTTAAAGTTGTCTGTGCAGAACAATGTCAAAGCAGAGTTGTCCTTTAAGCATTGCTAGCAGCCATCCAAAGTATGGGCGCCAAGGTGAATTGATGCTCAAGTGCTCTGTGTAACATAGGTCTTTTCCTTGTGCGGGTTTCTTGGGGAAGGCAAGTGGTGAAAGTTGGCCTAGGCTTAGCAAGGGACTGGCAACTGGTGAGGCCAAGATGCCATGTGAGGATGGTGTTTGTGAAGATGTTTGAAGATGCTACAAAGCAGAGAAAGGCAAAATGTTGTAATGAAGAAGTGAAGCAAGCAGAGCCTAAGGTTCCTGGATGCTTTAGAAAGTCACTAGATTGGTTGCAACCTGAAGAAATAGTTGCAGAGGAAGAAAGTAAAGAGCCTGCCGTGACCCAGATTCGAACCAGGGTTGCTGCGGCCACAACGCAGAGTACTAACCACTATACGATCACGGCATGTTAATCGAGCCAAGTAGGAGTCGAACCTACAATCTTCTGATCCGTAGTCAGACGCGTTATCCATTGCGCCACTGGCACTACTGCTGACATACGTATAGCAAGTTTTTCTTGCGGCCGCAAGGAGACCGGGCCTCGTTGAAGTGCCCTATTCCACTGAACGTCTTCTGTAGCGAGAACTTCTTTGAGAGATAATCTCTATAAAAATGTCATGAATTTGCTCTCTCTGAGTCCAGATATTCACAATGCTGTTCTAAAAGCTTGAAGAAGGTTGCAAGAGGAGTGCAGAAAGCAGCCTGCCGTAAACCGTATTCACACCAGGTTGCTTGCAGCCATAACAAAGAGTACTAGCCACTATAGGATCAGGGCACATTTTGTATGCTAGTCCCGGAGTTATTCACACATTTCTTAAGCTGTTGTTGTTGCAGCCACACCGAGTGTAGTTAGTGTTAACGGGAAAGTTGCTGGGTGAAGACAAGGAGTGAAGCCAAGCAGTATGGAAAGGGTCCTCTGTCTGAGCAGCTGTCTGTTGTGAGTGGGGCACGGCAGGCTAAGTTCTTCTATCTCCTTCTAGGAGCAAAATCCTCAAAGCATTATCTCTGCATGATTGATCAGGGTCTGCTGTTAAAGTTGTCTGTGCAGAACAATGTCAAAGCAGAGTTGTCCTTTAAGCATTGCTAGCAGCCATCCAAAGTATGGGCGCCAAGGTGAATTGATGCTCAAGTGCTCTGTGTAACATAGGTCTTTTTCTTGTGCGGGTTTCTTGGGGAAGGCAAGTGGTGAAAGTTGGCCTAGGCTTAGCAAGGGACTGGCAACTGGTGAGGCCAAGATGCCATGTGAGGATGGTGTTTGTGAAGATGTTTGAAGATGCTACAAAGCAGAGAAAGGCAAAATGTTGTAATGAAGAAGTGAAGCAAGCAGAGCCGAAGGTTCCTGGATGCTTTAGAAAGTCACTAGATTGGTTGCAACCTGAAGAAATAGTTGCAGAGGAAGAAAGTAAAGAGCCTGCCGTGACCCGGATTCGAACCAGGGTTGCTGCGGCCACAACGCAGAGTACTAACCAATATACGATCACGGCAATCAAGCCAGGTAGGAGTCGAACCTACAATCTTCTGATCCGTAGTCAGACGCGTTATCCATTGCGCCACTGGCCCTACTGCTGACATACGTATAGCAAGTTTTTCTTGCGGCCGCAAGGAGACCGGGCCTCGTTGAAGTGCCCTATTCCACTGAACGTCTTCTGTAGCGAGAACTTCTTTGAGAGATAATCTCTATAAAAATGTCATGAATTTGCTCTCTCTGAGTCCAGATATTCACAATGCTGTTCTAAAAGCTTGAAGAAGGTTGCAAGAGGAGTGCAGAAAGCAGCCTGCCGTAAACCGTATTCACACCAGGTTGCTTGCAGCCACAACAAAGAGTACTAGCCACTATAGGATCAGGGCACATTTTGTATGCTAGTCCCGGAGTTATTCACACATTTCTTAAGCTGTTGTTGTTGCAGCCGCACCGAGTGTAGTTAGTGTTAACGGGAAAGTTGCTGGGTGAAGACAAGGAGTGAAGCCAAGCAGTATGGAAAGGGTCCTCTGTCTGAGCAGCTGTCTGTTGTGAGTGGGGCACGGCAGGCTAAGTTCTTCTATCTCCTTCTAGGAGCAAAATCCTCAAAGCATTATCTCTGCATGATTGATCAGGGTCTGCTGTTAAAGTTGTCTGTGCAGAACAATGTCAAAGCAGAGTTGTCCTTTAAGCATTGCTAGCAGCCATCCAAAGTATGGGCGCCAAGGTGAATTGATGCTCAAGTGCTCTGTGTAACATAGGTCTTTTCCTTGTGCGGGTTTCTTGGGGAAGGCAAGTGGTGAAAGTTGGCCTAGGCTTAGCAAGGGACTGGCAACTGGTGAGGCCAAGATGCCATGTGAGGATGGTGTTTGTGAAGATGTTTGAAGATGCTACAAAGCAGAGAAAGGCAAAATGTTGTAATGAAGAAGTGAAGCAAGCAGAGCCGAAGGTTCCTGGATGCTTTAGAAAGTCACTAGATTGGTTGCAACCTGAAGAAATAGTTGCAGAGGAAGAAAGTAAAGAGCCTGCCGTGACCCAGATTCGAACCGGGGTTGCTGTGGCCACAACGCAGAGTACTAACCACTATACAATCACGGCATGTTAATCGAGCCAGGTAGGAGTCAAACCTACAATCTTCTGATCCGTAGTCAGACGCGTTATCCATTGCGCCACTGGCCCTACTGCTGACATATGTATAGCAAGTTTTTCTTGCGGCCGCAAGGAGACCGGGCCTCGTTGAAGTGCCCTATTCCACTGAACGTCTTCTGTAGCGAGAACTTCTTTGAGAGATAATCTCTATAAAAATGTCATGAATTTGCTCTCTCTGAGTCCAGATATTCACAATGCTGTTCTAAAAGCTTGAAGAAGGTTGCAAGAGGAGTGCAGAAAGCAGCCTGCCGTAAACCGTATTCACACCAGGTTGCTTGCAGCCATAACAAAGAGTACTAGCCACTATAGGATCAGGGCACATTTTGTATGCTAGTCCCGGAGTTATTCACACATTTCTTAAGCTGTTGTTGTTGCAGCCACACCGAGTGTAGTTAGTGTTAACGGGAAAGTTGCTGGGTGAAGACAAGGAGTGAAGCCAAGCAGTATGGAAAGGGTCCTCTGTCTGAGCAGCTGTCTGTTGTGAGTGGGGCACGGCAGGCTAAGTTCTTCTATCTCCTTCTAGGAGCAAAATCCTCAAAGCATTATCTCTGCATGATTGATCAGGGTCTGCTGTTAAAGTTGTCTGTGCAGAACAATGTCAAAGCAGAGTTGTCCTTTAAGCATTGCTAGCAGCCATCCAAAGTATGGGCGCCAAGGTGAATTGATGCTCAAGTGCTCTGTGTAACATAGGTCTTTTCCTTGTGCGGGTTTCTTGGGGAAGGCAAGTGGTGAAAGTTGGCCTAGGCTTAGCAAGGGACTGGCAA
Organism: Hyperolius riggenbachi; assembly: GCF_040937935.1. Classification (NCBI taxonomy): domain Eukaryota; kingdom Metazoa; phylum Chordata; class Amphibia; order Anura; family Hyperoliidae; genus Hyperolius; species Hyperolius riggenbachi. The sequence continues at coordinate 80,942,122 of NC_090648.1, read as the reverse complement.
CTGGTGAGGCCAAGATGCCATGTGAGGATGGTGTTTGTGAAGATGTTTGAAGATGCTACAAAGCAGAGAAAGGCAAAATGTTGTAATGAAGAAGTGAAGCAAGCAGAGCCGAAGGTTCCTGGATGCTTTAGAAAGTCACTAGATTGGTTGCAACCTGAAGAAATAGTTGCAGAGGAAGAAAGTAAAGAGCCTGCCGTGACCCGGATTCGAACCGGGGTTGCTGCAGCCACAACGCAGAGTACTAACCACTATACGATCATGGCATGTTAATCGAGCCAGGTAGGAGTCGAACCTACAATCTTCTGATCCGTAGTCAGACGCGTTATCCATTGCGCCACTGGCCCTACTGCTGACATACGTATAGCAAGTTTTTCTTGCGGCCGCAAGGAGACCGGGCCTCGTTGAAGTGCCCTATTCCACTGAACGTCTTCTGTAGCGAGAACTTCTTTGAGAGATAATCTCTATAAAAATGTCATGAATTTGCTCTCTCTGAGTCCAGATATTCACAATGCTGTTCTAAAAGCTTGAAGAAGGTTGCAAGAGGAGTGCAGAAAGCAGCCTGCCGTAAACCGTATTCACACCAGGTTGCTTGCAGCCATAACAAAGAGTACTAGCCACTATAGGATCAGGGCACATTTTGTATGCTAGTCCCGGAGTTATTCACACATTTCTTAAGCTGTTGTTGTTGCAGCCGCACCGAGTGTAGTTAGTGTTAACGGGAAAGTTGCTGGGTGAAGACAAGGAGTGAAGCCAAGCAGTATGGAAAGGGTCCTCTGTCTGAGCAGCTGTCTGTTGTGAGTGGGGCACGGCAGGCTAAGTTCTTCTATCTCCTTCTAGGAGCAAAATCCTCAAAGCATTATCTCTGCATGATTGATCAGGGTCTGCTGTTAAAGTTGTCTGTGCAGAACAATGTCAAAGCAGAGTTGTCCTTTAAGCATTGCTAGCAGCCATCCAAAGTATGGGCGCCAAGGTGAATTGATGCTCAAGTGCTCTGTGTAACATAGGTCTTTTTCTTGTGCGGGTTTCTTGGGGAAGGCAAGTGGTGAAAGTTGGCCTAGGCTTAGCAAGGGACTGGCAACTGGTGAGGCCAAGATGCCATGTGAGGATGGTGTTTGTGAAGATGTTTGAAGATGCTACAAAGCAGAGAAAGGCAAAATGTTGTAATGAAGAAGTGAAGCAAGCAGAGCCTAAGGTTCCTGGATGCTTTAGAAAGTCACTAGATTGGTTGCAACCTGAAGAAATAGTTGCAGAGGAAGAAAGTAAAGAGCCTGCCGTGACCCAGATTCGAACCGGGGTTGCTGCGGCCACAACGCAGAATACTAACCACTATACGATCACGGCATGTTAATCGAGCCAAGTAGGAGTCAAACCTACAATCTTCTGATCCGTAGTCAGACGCGTTATCCATTGCGCCACTGGCCCTACTGCTGACATACGTATAGCAAGTTTTTCTTGCGGCCGCAAGGAGACCGGGCCTCGTTGAAGTGCCCTATTCCACTGAACGTCTTCTGTAGCGAGAACTTCTTTGAGAGATAATCTCTATAAAAATGTCATGAATTTGCTCTCTCTGAGTCCAGATATTCACAATGCTGTTCTAAAAGCTTGAAGAAGGTTGCAAGAGGAGTGCAGAAAGCAGCCTGCCGTAAACCGTATTCACACCAGGTTGCTTGCAGCCATAACAAAGAGTACTAGCCACTATAGGATCAGGGCACATTTTGTATGCTAGTCCCGGAGTTATTCACACATTTCTTAAGCTGTTGTTGTTGCAGCCGCACCGAGTGTAGTTAGTGTTAACGGGAAAGTTGCTGGGTGAAGACAAGGAGTGAAGCCAAGCAGTATGGAAAGGGTCCTCTGTCTGAGCAGCTGTCTGTTGTGAGTGGGGCACGGCAGGCTAAGTTCTTCTATCTCCTTCTAGGAGCAAAATCCTCAAAGCATTATCTCTGCATGATTGATCAGGGTCTGCTGTTAAAGTTGTCTGTGCAGAACAATGTCAAAGCAGAGTTGTCCTTTAAGCATTGCTAGCAGCCATCCAAAGTATGGGCGCCAAGGTGAATTGATGCTCAAGTGCTCTGTGTAACATAGGTCTTTTTCTTGTGCGGGTTTCTTGGGGAAGGCAAGTGGTGAAAGTTGGCCTAGGCTTAGCAAGGGACTGGCAACTGGTGAGGCCAAGATGCCATGTGAGGATGGTGTTTGTGAAGATGTTTGAAGATGCTACAAAGCAGAGAAAGGCAAAATGTTGTAATGAAGAAGTGAAGCAAGCAGAGCCGAAGGTTCCTGGATGCTTTAGAAAGTCACTAGATTGGTTGCAACCTGAAGAAATAGTTGCAGAGGAAGAAAGTAAAGAGCCTGCCGTGACCCGGATTCGAACCGGGGTTGCTGCGGCCACAACGCAGAGTACTAACCACTATACGATCACGGCATGTTAATCGAGCCAGGTAGGAGTCGAACCTACAATCTTCTGTTCCTTAGTCAGACGCGTTATCCATTGCGCCACTGGCCCTACTGCTGACATACGTATAGCAAGTTTTTCTTGCGGCCGCAAGGAGACCGGGCCTCGTTGAAGTGCCCTATTCCACTGAACGTCTTCTGTAGCGAGAACTTCTTTGAGAGATAATCTCTATAAAAATGTCATGAATTTGCTCTCTCTGAGTCCAGATATTCACAATGCTGTTCTAAAAGCTTGAAGAAGGTTGCAAGAGGAGTGCAGAAAGCAGCCTGCCGTAAACCGTATTCACACCAGGTTGCTTGCAGCCATAACAAAGAGTACTAGCCACTATAGGATCAGGGCACATTTTGTATGCTAGTCCCGGAGTTATTCACACATTTCTTAAGCTGTTGTTGTTGCAGCCGCACCGAGTGTAGTTAGTGTTAACGGGAAAGTTGCTGGGTGAAGACAAGGAGTGAAGCCAAGCAGTATGGAAAGGGTCCTCTGTCTGAGCAGCTGTCTGTTGTGAGTGGGGCACGGCAGGCTAAGTTCTTCTATCTCCTTCTAGGAGCAAAATCCTCAAAGCATTATCTCTGCATGATTGATCAGGGTCTGCTGTTAAAGTTGTCTGTGCAGAACAATGTCAAAGCAGAGTTGTCCTTTAAGCATTGCTAGCAGCCATCCAAAGTATGGGCGCCAAGGTGAATTGATGCTCAAGTGCTCTGTGTAACATAGGTCTTTTTCTTGTGCGGGTTTCTTGGGGAAGGCAAGTGGTGAAAGTTGGCCTAGGCTTAGCAAGGGACTGGCAACTGGTGAGGCCAAGATGCCATGTGAGGATGGTGTTTGTGAAGATGTTTGAAGATGCTACAAAGCAGAGAAAGGCAAAATGTTGTAATGAAGAAGTGAAGCAAGCAGAGCCTAAGGTTCCTGGATGCTTTAGAAAGTCACTAGATTGGTTGCAACCTGAAGAAATAGTTGCAGAGGAAGAAAGTAAAGAGCCTGCCGTGACCCAGATTCGAACCGGGGTTGCTGCGGCCACAACGCAGAATACTAACCACTATACGATCACGGCATGTTAATCGAGCCAAGTAGGAGTCGAACCTACAATCTTCTGATCCGTAGTCAGACGCGTTATCCATTGCGCCACTGGCCCTACTGCTGACATACGTATAGCAAGTTTTTCTTGCGGCCGCAAGGAGACCGGGCCTCGTTGAAGTGCCCTATTCCACTGAACGTCTTCTGTAGCGAGAACTTCTTTGAGAGATAATCTCTATAAAAATGTCATGAATTTGCTCTCTCTGAGTCCAGATATTCACAATGCTGTTCTAAAAGCTTGAAGAAGGTTGCAAGAGGAGTGCAGAAAGCAGCCTGCCGTAAACCGTATTCACACCAGGTTGCTTGCAGCCATAACAAAGAGTACTAGCCACTATAGGATCAGGGCACATTTTGTATGCTAGTCCCGGAGTTATTCACACATTTCTTAAGCTGTTGTTGTTGCAGCCGCACCGAGTGTAGTTAGTGTTAACGGGAAAGTTGCTGGGTGAAGACAAGGAGTGAAGCCAAGCAGTATGGAAAGGGTCCTCTGTCTGAGCAGCTGTCTGTTGTGAGTGGGGCACGGCAGGCTAAGTTCTTCTATCTCCTTCTAGGAGCAAAATCCTCAAAGCATTATCTCTGCATGATTGATCAGGGTCTGCTGTTAAAGTTGTCTGTGCAGAACAATGTCAAAGCAGAGTTGTCCTTTAAGCATTGCTAGCAGCCATCCAAAGTATGGGCGCCAAGGTGAATTGATGCTCAAGTGCTCTGTGTAACATAGGTCTTTTCCTTGTGCGGGTTTCTTGGGGAAGGCAAGTGGTGAAAGTTGGCCTAGGCTTAGCAAGGGACTGGCAACTGGTGAGGCCAAGATGCCATGTGAGGATGGTGTTTGTGAAGATGTTTGAAGATGCTACAAAGCAGAGAAAGGCAAAATGTTGTAATGAAGAAGTGAAGCAAGCAGAGCCGAAGGTTCCTGGATGCTTTAGAAAGTCACTAGATTGGTTGCAACCTGAAGAAATAGTTGCAGAGGAAGAAAGTAAAGAGCCTGCCGTGACCCGGATTCGAACCGGGGTTGCTGCAGCCACAACGCAGAGTACTAACCACTATACGATCATGGCATGTTAATCGAGCCAGGTAGGAGTCGAACCTACAATCTTCTGATCCGTAGTCAGACGCGTTATCCATTGCGCCACTGGCCCTACTGCTGACATACGTATAGCAAGTTTTTCTTGCGGCCGCAAGGAGACCGGGCCTCGTTGAAGTGCCCTATTCCACTGAACGTCTTCTGTAGCGAGAACTTCTTTGAGAGATAATCTCTATAAAAATGTCATGAATTTGCTCTCTCTGAGTCCAGATATTCACAATGCTGTTCTAAAAGCTTGAAGAAGGTTGCAAGAGGAGTGCAGAAAGCAGCCTGCCGTAAACCGTATTCACACCAGGTTGCTTGCAGCCATAACAAAGAGTACTAGCCACTATAGGATCAGGGCACATTTTGTATGCTAGTCCCGGAGTTATTCACACATTTCTTAAGCTGTTGTTGTTGCAGCCGCACCGAGTGTAGTTAGTGTTAACGGGAAAGTTGCTGGGTGAAGACAAGGAGTGAAGCCAAGCAGTATGGAAAGGGTCCTCTGTCTGAGCAGCTGTCTGTTGTGAGTGGGGCACGGCAGGCTAAGTTCTTCTATCTCCTTCTAGGAGCAAAATCCTCAAAGCATTATCTCTGCATGATTGATCAGGGTCTGCTGTTAAAGTTGTCTGTGCAGAACAATGTCAAAGCAGAGTTGTCCTTTAAGCATTGCTAGCAGCCATCCAAAGTATGGGCGCCAAGGTGAATTGATGCTCAAGTGCTCTGTGTAACATAGGTCTTTTTCTTGTGCGGGTTTCTTGGGGAAGGCAAGTGGTGAAAGTTGGCCTAGGCTTAGCAAGGGACTGGCAACTGGTGAGGCCAAGATGCCATGTGAGGATGGTGTTTGTGAAGATGTTTGAAGATGCTACAAAGCAGAGAAAGGCAAAATGTTGTAATGAAGAAGTGAAGCAAGCAGAGCCTAAGGTTCCTGGATGCTTTAGAAAGTCACTAGATTGGTTGCAACCTGAAGAAATAGTTGCAGAGGAAGAAAGTAAAGAGCCTGCCGTGATCCAGATTCGAACCGGGGTTGCTGCGGCCACAACGCAGAATACTAACCACTATACGATCACGGCATGTTAATCGAGCCAAGTAGGAGTCAAACCTACAATCTTCTGATCCGTAGTCAGACGCGATATCCATTGCGCCACTGGCCCTACTGCTGACATACGTATAGCAAGTTTTTCTTGCGGCCGCAAGGAGACCGGGCCTCGTTGAAGTGCCCTATTCCACTGAACGTCTTCTGTAGCGAGAACTTCTTTGAGAGATAATCTCTATAAAAATGTCATGAATTTGCTCTCTCTGAGTCCAGATATTCACAATGCTGTTCTAAAAGCTTGAAGAAGGTTGCAAGAGGAGTGCAGAAAGCAGCCTGCCGTAAACCGTATTCACACCAGGTTGCTTGCAGCCATAACAAAGAGTACTAGCCACTATAGGATCAGGGCACATTTTGTATGCTAGTCCCGGAGTTATTCACACATTTCTTAAGCTGTTGTTGTTGCAGCCGCACCGAGTGTAGTTAGTGTTAACGGGAAAGTTGCTGGGTGAAGACAAGGAGTGAAGCCAAGCAGTATGGAAAGGGTCCTCTGTCTGAGCAGCTGTCTGTTGTGAGTGGGGCACGGCAGGCTAAGTTCTTCTATCTCCTTCTAGGAGCAAAATCCTCAAAGCATTATCTCTGCATGATTGATCAGGGTCTGCTGTTAAAGTTGTCTGTGCAGAACAATGTCAAAGCAGAGTTGTCCTTTAAGCATTGCTAGCAGCCATCCAAAGTATGGGCGCCAAGGTGAATTGATGCTCAAGTGCTCTGTGTAACATAGGTCTTTTTCTTGTGCGGGTTTCTTGGGGAAGGCAAGTGGTGAAAGTTGGCCTAGGCTTAGCAAGGGACTGGCAACTGGTGAGGCCAAGATGCCATGTGAGGATGGTGTTTGTGAAGATGTTTGAAGATGCTACAAAGCAGAGAAAGGCAAAATGTTGTAATGAAGAAGTGAAGCAAGCAGAGCCGAAGGTTCCTGGATGCTTTAGAAAGTCACTAGATTGGTTGCAACCTGAAGAAATAGTTGCAGAGGAAGAAAGTAAAGAGCCTGCCGTGACCCGGATTCGAACCGGGGTTGCTGCGGCCACAACGCAGAGTACTAACCACTATACGATCACGGCATGTTAATCGAGCCAGGTAGGAGTCGAACCTACAATCTTCTGTTCCTTAGTCAGACGCGTTATCCATTGCGCCACTGGCCCTACTGCTGACATACGTATAGCAAGTTTTTCTTGCGGCCGCAAGGAGACCGGGCCTCGTTGAAGTGCCCTATTCCACTGAACGTCTTCTGTAGCGAGAACTTCTTTGAGAGATAATCTCTATAAAAATGTCATGAATTTGCTCTCTCTGAGTCCAGATATTCACAATGCTGTTCTAAAAGCTTGAAGAAGGTTGCAAGAGGAGTGCAGAAAGCAGCCTGCCGTAAACCGTATTCACACCAGGTTGCTTGCAGCCATAACAAAGAGTACTAGCCACTATAGGATCAGGGCACATTTTGTATGCTAGTCCCGGAGTTATTCACACATTTCTTAAGCTGTTGTTGTTGCAGCCGCACCGAGTGTAGTTAGTGTTAACGGGAAAGTTGCTGGGTGAAGACAAGGAGTGAAGCCAAGCAGTATGGAAAGGGTCCTCTGTCTGAGCAGCTGTCTGTTGTGAGTGGGGCACGGCAGGCTAAGTTCTTCTATCTCCTTCTAGGAGCAAAATCCTCAAAGCATTATCTCTGCATGATTGATCAGGGTCTGCTGTTAAAGTTGTCTGTGCAGAACAATGTCAAAGCAGAGTTGTCCTTTAAGCATTGCTAGCAGCCATCCAAAGTATGGGCGCCAAGGTGAATTGATGCTCAAGTGCTCTGTGTAACATAGGTCTTTTTCTTGTGCGGGTTTCTTGGGGAAGGCAAGTGGTGAAAGTTGGCCTAGGCTTAGCAAGGGACTGGCAACTGGTGAGGCCAAGATGCCATGTGAGGATGGTGTTTGTGAAGATGTTTGAAGATGCTACAAAGCAGAGAAAGGCAAAATGTTGTAATGAAGAAGTGAAGCAAGCAGAGCCTAAGGTTCCTGGATGCTTTAGAAAGTCACTAGATTGGTTGCAACCTGAAGAAATAGTTGCAGAGGAAGAAAGTAAAGAGCCTGCCGTGACCCAGATTCGAACCGGGGTTGCTGCGGCCACAACGCAGAATACTAACCACTATACGATCACGGCATGTTAATCGAGCCAAGTAGGAGTCGAACCTACAATCTTCTGATCCATAGTCAGACGCGTTATCCATTGCGCCACTGGCCCTACTGCTGACATACGTATAGCAAGTTTTTCTTGCGGCCGCAAGGAGACCGGGCCTCGTTGAAGTGCCCTATTCCACTGAACGTCTTCTGTAGCGAGAACTTCTTTGAGAGATAATCTCTATAAAAATGTCATGAATTTGCTCTCTCTGAGTCCAGATATTCACAATGCTGTTCTAAAAGCTTGAAGAAGGTTGCAAGAGGAGTGCAGAAAGCAGCCTGCCGTAAACCGTATTCACACCAGGTTGCTTGCAGCCATAACAAAGAGTACTAGCCACTATAGGATCAGGGCACATTTTGTATGCTAGTCCCGGAGTTATTCACACATTTCTTAAGCTGTTGTTGTTGCAGCCGCACCGAGTGTAGTTAGTGTTAACGGGAAAGTTGCTGGGTGAAGACAAGGAGTGAAGCCAAGCAGTATGGAAAGGGTCCTCTGTCTGAGCAGCTGTCTGTTGTGAGTGGGGCACGGCAGGCTAAGTTCTTCTATCTCCTTCTAGGAGCAAAATCCTCAAAGCATTATCTCTGCATGATTGATCAGGGTCTGCTGTTAAAGTTGTCTGTGCAGAACAATGTCAAAGCAGAGTTGTCCTTTAAGCATTGCTAGCAGCCATCCAAAGTATGGGCGCCAAGGTGAATTGATGCTCAAGTGCTCTGTGTAACATAGGTCTTTTTCTTGTGCGGGTTTCTTGGGGAAGGCAAGTGGTGAAAGTTGGCCTAGGCTTAGCAAGGGACTGGCAACTGGTGAGGCCAAGATGCCATGTGAGGATGGTGTTTGTGAAGATGTTTGAAGATGCTACAAAGCAGAGAAAGGCAAAATGTTGTAATGAAGAAGTGAAGCAAGCAGAGCCGAAGGTTCCTGGATGCTTTAGAAAGTCACTAGATTGGTTGCAACCTGAAGAAATAGTTGCAGAGGAAGAAAGTAAAGAGCCTGCCGTGACCCAGATTCGAACCGGGGTTGCTGCGGCCACAACGCAGAATACTAACCACTATACGATCACGGCATGGTAATCGAGCCAAGTAGGAGTCGAACCTACAATCTTCTGATCCATAGTCAGACGCGTTATCCATTGCGCCACTGGCCCTACTGCTGACATACGTATAGCAAGTTTTTCTTGCGGCCGCAAGGAGACCGGGCCTCGTTGAAGTGCCCTATTCCACTGAACGTCTTCTGTAGCGAGAACTTCTTTGAGAGATAATCTCTATAAAAATGTCATGAATTTGCTCTCTCTGAGTCCAGATATTCACAATGCTGTTCTAAAAGCTTGAAGAAGGTTGCAAGAGGAGTGCAGAAAGCAGCCTGCCGTAAACCGTATTCACACCAGGTTGCTTGCAGCCATAACAAAGAGTACTAGCCACTATAGGATCAGGGCACATTTTGTATGCTAGTCCCGGAGTTATTCACACATTTCTTAAGCTGTTGTTGTTGCAGCCGCACCGAGTGTAGTTAGTGTTAACGGGAAAGTTGCTGGGTGAAGACAAGGAGTGAAGCCAAGCAGTATGGAAAGGGTCCTCTGTCTGAGCAGCTGTCTGTTGTGAGTGGGGCACGGCAGGCTAAGTTCTTCTATCTCCTTCTAGGAGCAAAATCCTCAAAGCATTATCTCTGCATGATTGATCAGGGTCTGCTGTTAAAGTTGTCTGTGCAGAACAATGTCAAAGCAGAGTTGTCCTTTAAGCATTGCTAGCAGCCATCCAAAGTATGGGCGCCAAGGTGAATTGATGCTCAAGTGCTCTGTGTAACATAGGTCTTTTTCTTGTGCGGGTTTCTTGGGGAAGGCAAGTGGTGAAAGTTGGCCTAGGCTTAGCAAGGGACTGGCAACTGGTGAGGCCAAGATGCCATGTGAGGATGGTGTTTGTGAAGATGTTTGAAGATGCTACAAAGCAGAGAAAGGCAAAATGTTGTAATGAAGAAGTGAAGCAAGCAGAGCCGAAGGTTCCTGGATGCTTTAGAAAGTCACTAGATTGGTTGCAACCTGAAGAAATAGTTGCAGAGGAAGAAAGAAAAGAGCCTGCCGTGACCCGGATTCGAACCGGGGTTGCTGCGGCCACAACGCAGAGTACTAACCACTATACGATCACGGCATGTTAATCGAGCCAGGTAGGAGTCGAACCTACAATCTTCTGATCCATAGTCAGACGCGTTATCCATTGCGCCACTGGCCCTACTGCTGACATATGTATAGCAAGTTTTTCTTGCGGCCGCAAGGAGACCGGGCCTCGTTGAAGTGCCCTATTCCACTGAACGTCTTCTGTAGCGAGAACTTCTTTGAGAGATAATCTCTATAAAAATGTCATGAATTTGCTCTCTCTGAGTCCAGATATTCACAATGCTGTTCTAAAAGCTTGAAGAAGGTTGCAAGAGGAGTGCAGAAAGCAGCCTGCCGTAAACCGTATTCACACCAGGTTGCTTGCAGCCATAACAAAGAGTACTAGCCACTATAGGATCAGGGCACATTTTGTATGCTAGTCCCGGAGTTATTCACACATTTCTTAAGCTGTTGTTGTTGCAGCCGCACCGAGTGTAGTTAGTGTTAACGGGAAAGTTGCTGGGTGAAGACAAGGAGTGAAGCCAAGCAGTATGGAAAGGGTCCTCTGTCTGAGCAGCTGTCTGTTGTGAGTGGGGCACGGCAGGCTAAGTTCTTCTATCTCCTTCTAGGAGCAAAATCCTCAAAGCATTATCTCTGCATGATTGATCAGGGTCTGCTGTTAAAGTTGTCTGTGCAGAACAATGTCAAAGCAGAGTTGTCCTTTAAGCATTGCTAGCAGCCATCCAAAGTATGGGCGCCAAGGTGAATTGATGCTCAAGTGCTCTGTGTAACATAGGTCTTTTTCTTGTGCGGGTTTCTTGGGGAAGGCAAGTGGTGAAAGTTGGCCTAGGCTTAGCAAGGGACTGGCAACTGGTGAGGCCAAGATGCCATGTGAGGATGGTGTTTGTGAAGATGTTTGAAGATGCTACAAAGCAGAGAAAGGCAAAATGTTGTAATGAAGAAGTGAAGCAAGCAGAGCCGAAGGTTCCTGGATGCTTTAGAAAATCACTAGATTGGTTGCAACCTGAAGAAATAGTTGCAGAGGAAGAAAGTAAAGAGCCTGCCGTGACCCAGATTCGAACCGGGGTTGCTGCGGCCACAACGCAGAATACTAACCACTATACGATCACGGCATGGTAATCGAGCCAAGTAGGAGTCGAACCTACAATCTTCTGATCCGTAGTCAGACGCGTTATCCATTGCGCCACTGGCCCTACTGCTGACATACGTATAGCAAGTTTTTCTTGCGGCCGCAAGGAGACCGGGCCTCGTTGAAGTGCCCTATTCCACTGAACGTCTTCTGTAGCGAGAACTTCTTTGAGAGATAATCTCTATAAAAATGTCATGAATTTGCTCTCTCTGAGTCCAGATATTCACAATGCTGTTCTAAAAGCTTGAAGAAGGTTGCAAGAGGAGTGCAGAAAGCAGCCTGCCGTAAACCGTATTCACACCAGGTTGCTTGCAGCCATAACAAAGAGTACTAGCCACTATAGGATCAGGGCACATTTTGTATGCTAGTCCCGGAGTTATTCACACATTTCTTAAGCTGTTGTTGTTGCAGCCGCACCGAGTGTAGTTAGTGTTAACGGGAAAGTTGCTGGGTGAAGACAAGGAGTGAAGCCAAGCAGTATGGAAAGGGTCCTCTGTCTGAGCAGCTGTCTGTTGTGAGTGGGGCACGGCAGGCTAAGTTCTTCTATCTCCTTCTAGGAGCAAAATCCTCAAAGCATTATCTCTGCATGATTGATCAGGGTCTGCTGTTAAAGTTGTCTGTGCAGAACAATGTCAAAGCAGAGTTGTCCTTTAAGCATTGCTAGCAGCCATCCAAAGTATGGGCGCCAAGGTGAATTGATGCTCAAGTGCTCTGTGTAACATAGGTCTTTTTCTTGTGCGGGTTTCTTGGGGAAGGCAAGTGGTGAAAGTTGGCCTAGGCTTAGCAAGGGACTGGCAACTGGTGAGGCCAAGATGCCATGTGAGGATGGTGTTTGTGAAGATGTTTGAAGATGCTACAAAGCAGAGAAAGGCAAAATGTTGTAATGAAGAAGTGAAGCAAGCAGAGCCGAAGGTTCCTGGATGCTTTAGAAAGTCACTAGATTGGTTGCAACCTGAAGAAATAGTTGCAGAGGAAGAAAGTAAAGAGCCTGCCGTGACCCGGATTCGAACCGGGGTTGCTGCGGCCACAACGCAGAGTACTAACCACTATACGATCACGGCATGTTAATCGAGCCAGGTAGGAGTCGAACCTACAATCTTCTGATCCGTAGTCAGACGCGTTATCCATTGCGCCACTGGCCCTACTGCTGACATATGTATAGCAAGTTTTTCTTGCGGCCGCAAGGAGACCGGGCCTCGTTGAAGTGCCCTATTCCACTGAACGTCTTCTGTAGCGAGAACTTCTTTGAGAGATAATCTCTATAAAAATGTCATGAATTTGCTCTCTCTGAGTCCAGATATTCACAATGCTGTTCTAAAAGCTTGAAGAAGGTTGCAAGAGGAGTGCAGAAAGCAGCCTGCCGTAAACCGTATTCACACCAGGTTGCTTGCAGCCATAACAAAGAGTACTAGCCACTATAGGATCAGGGCACATTTTGTATGCTAGTCCCGGAGTTATTCACACATTTCTTAAGCTGTTGTTGTTGCAGCCACACCGAGTGTAGTTAGTGTTAACGGGAAAGTTGCTGGGTGAAGACAAGGAGTGAAGCCAAGCAGTATGGAAAGGGTCCTCTGTCTGAGCAGCTGTCTGTTGTGAGTGGGGCACGGCAGGCTAAGTTCTTCTATCTCCTTCTAGGAGCAAAATCCTCAAAGCATTATCTCTGCATGATTGATCAGGGTCTGCTGTTAAAGTTGTCTGTGCAGAACAATGTCAAAGCAGAGTTGTCCTTTAAGCATTGCTAGCAGCCATCCAAAGTATGGGCGCCAAGGTGAATTGATGCTCAAGTGCTCTGTGTAACATAGGTCTTTTTCTTGTGCGGGTTTCTTGGGGAAGGCAAGTGGTGAAAGTTGGCCTAGGCTTAGCAAGGGACTGGCAACTGGTGAGGCCAAGATGCCATGTGAGGATGGTGTTTGTGAAGATGTTTGAAGATGCTACAAAGCAGAGAAAGGCAAAATGTTGTAATGAAGAAGTGAAGCAAGCAGAGCCGAAGGTTCCTGGATGCTTTAGAAAGTCACTAGATTGGTTGCAACCTGAAGAAATAGTTGCAGAGGAAGAAAGTAAAGAGCCTGCCGTGACCCGGATTCGAACCGGGGTTGCTGCAGCCACAACGCAGAGTACTAACCACTATACGATCACGGCATGTTAATCGAGCCAGGTAGGAGTCGAACCTACAATCTTCTGATCCGTAGTCAGACGCGTTATCCATTGCGCCACTGGCCCTACTGCTGACATACGTATAGCAAGTTTTTCTTGCGGCCGCAAGGAGACCGGGCCTCGTTGAAGTGCCCTATTCCACTGAACGTCTTCTGTAGCGAGAACTTCTTTGAGAGATAATCTCTATAAAAATGTCATGAATTTGCTCTCTCTGAGTCCAGATATTCACAATGCTGTTCTAAAAGCTTGAAGAAGGTTGCAAGAGGAGTGCAGAAAGCAGCCTGCCGTAAACCGTATTCACACCAGGTTGCTTGCAGCCATAACAAAGAGTACTAGCCACTATAGGATCAGGGCACATTTTGTATGCTAGTCCCGGAGTTATTCACACATTTCTTAAGCTGTTGTTGTTGCAGCCGCACCGAGTGTAGTTAGTGTTAACGGGAAAGTTGCTGGGTGAAGACAAGGAGTGAAGCCAAGCAGTATGGAAAGGGTCCTCTGTCTGAGCAGCTGTCTGTTGTGAGTGGGGCACGGCAGGCTAAGTTCTTCTATCTCCTTCTAGGAGCAAAATCCTCAAAGCATTATCTCTGCATGATTGATCAGGGTCTGCTGTTAAAGTTGTCTGTGCAGAACAATGTCAAAGCAGAGTTGTCCTTTAAGCATTGCTAGCAGCCATCCAAAGTATGGGCGCCAAGGTGAATTGATGCTCAAGTGCTCTGTGTAACATAGGTCTTTTCCTTGTGCGGGTTTCTTGGGGAAGGCAAGTGGTGAAAGTTGGCCTAGGCTTAGCAAGGGACTGGCAACTGGTGAGGCCAAGATGCCATGTGAGGATGGTGTTTGTGAAGATGTTTGAAGATGCTACAAAGCAGAGAAAGGCAAAATGTTGTAATGAAGAAGTGAAGCAAGCAGAGCCGAAGGTTCCTGGATGCTTTAGAAAGTCACTAGATTGGTTGCAACCTGAAGAAATAGTTGCAGAGGAAGAAAGTAAAGAGCCTGCCGTGACCTGGATTCGAACCGGGGTTGCTGCAGCCACAACGCAGAGTACTAACCACTATACGATCACGGCATGTTAATCGAGCCAGGTAGGAGTCGAACCTACAATCTTCTGATCCGTAGTCAGACGCGTTATCCATTGCGCCACTGGCCCTACTGCTGACATACGTATAGCAAGTTTTTCTTGCGGCCGCAAGGAGACCGGGCCTCGTTGAAGTGCCCTATTCCACTGAACGTCTTCTGTAGCGAGAACTTCTTTGAGAGATAATCTCTATAAAAATGTCATGAATTTGCTCTCTCTGAGTCCAGATATTCACAATGCTGTTCTAAAAGCTTGAAGAAGGTTGCAAGAGGAGTGCAGAAAGCAGCCTGCCGTAAACCGTATTCACACCAGGTTGCTTGCAGCCATAACAAAGAGTACTAGCCACTATAGGATCAGGGCACATTTTGTATGCTAGTCCCGGAGTTATTCACACATTTCTTAAGCTGTTGTTGTTGCAGCCGCACCGAGTGTAGTTAGTGTTAACGGGAAAGTTGCTGGGTGAAGACAAGGAGTGAAGCCAAGCAGTATGGAAAGGGTCCTCTGTCTGAGCAGCTGTCTGTTGTGAGTGGGGCACGGCAGGCTAAGTTCTTCTATCTCCTTCTAGGAGCAAAATCCTCAAAGCATTATCTCTGCATGATTGATCAGGGTCTGCTGTTAAAGTTGTCTGTGCAGAACAATGTCAAAGCAGAGTTGTCCTTTAAGCATTGCTAGCAGCCATCCAAAGTATGGGCGCCAAGGTGAATTGATGCTCAAGTGCTCTGTGTAACATAGGTCTTTTTCTTGTGCGGGTTTCTTGGGGAAGGCAAGTGGTGAAAGTTGGCCTAGGCTTAGCAAGGGACTGGCAACTGGTGAGGCCAAGATGCCATGTGAGGATGGTGTTTGTGAAGATGTTTGAAGATGCTACAAAGCAGAGAAAGGCAAAATGTTGTAATGAAGAAAGCAGAGCCTAAGGTTCCTGGATGCTTTAGAAAGTCACTAGATTGGTTGCAACCTGAAGAAATAGTTGCAGAGGAAGAAAGTAAAGAGCCTGCCGTGACCCAGATTCGAACCGGGGTTGCTGCGGCCACAACGCAGAATACTAACCACTATACGATCACGGCATGTTAATCGAGCCAAGTAGGAGTCGAACCTACAATCTTCTGATCCGTAGTCAGACGCGTTATCCATTGCGCCACTGGCCCTACTGCTGACATACGTATAGCAAGTTTTTCTTGCGGCCGCAAGGAGACCGGGGCTCGTTGAAGTGCCCTATTCCACTGAACGTCTTCTGTAGCGAGAACTTCTTTGAGAGATAATCTCTATAAAAATGTCATGAATTTGCTCTCTCTGAGTCCAGATATTCACAATGCTGTTCTAAAAGCTTGAAGAAGGTTGCAAGAGGAGTGCAGAAAGCAGCCTGCCGTAAACCGTATTCACACCAGGTTGCTTGCAGCCATAACAAAGAGTACTAGCCACTATAGGATCAGGGCACATTTTGTATGCTAGTCCCGGAGTTATTCACACATTTCTTAAGCTGTTGTTGTTGCAGCCGCACCGAGTGTAGTTAGTGTTAACGGGAAAGTTGCTGGGTGAAGACAAGGAGTGAAGCCAAGCAGTATGGAAAGGGTCCTCTGTCTGAGCAGCTGTCTGTTGTGAGTGGGGCACGGCAGGCTAAGTTCTTCTATCTCCTTCTAGGAGCAAAATCCTCAAAGCATTATCTCTGCATGATTGATCAGGGTCTGCTGTTAAAGTTGTCTGTGCAGAACAATGTCAAAGCAGAGTTGTCCTTTAAGCATTGCTAGCAGCCATCCAAAGTATGGGCGCCAAGGTGAATTGATGCTCAAGTGCTCTGTGTAACATAGGTCTTTTTCTTGTGCGGGTTTCTTGGGGAAGGCAAGTGGTGAAAGTTGGCCTAGGCTTAGCAAGGGACTGGCAACTGGTGAGGCCAAGATGCCATGTGAGGATGGTGTTTGTGAAGATGTTTGAAGATGCTACAAAGCAGAGAAAGGCAAAATGTTGTAATGAAGAAGTGAAGCAAGCAGAGCCGAAGGTTCCTGGATGCTTTAGAAAGTCACTAGATTGGTTGCAACCTGAAGAAATAGTTGCAGAGGAAGAAAGTAAAGAGCCTGCCGTGACCCAGATTCGAACCGGGGTTGCTGCGGCCACAACGCAGAATACTAACCACTATACGATCACGGCATGTTAATCGAGCCAAGTAGGAGTCAAACCTACAATCTTCTGATCCGTAGTCAGACGCGTTATCCATTGCGCCACTGGCCCTACTGCTGACATACGTATAGCAAGTTTTTCTTGCGGCCGCAAGGAGACCGGGCCTCGTTGAAGTGCCCTATTCCACTGAACGTCTTCTGTAGCGAGAACTTCTTTGAGAGATAATCTCTATAAAAATGTCATGAATTTGCTCTCTCTGAGTCCAGATATTCACAATGCTGTTCTAAAAGCTTGAAGAAGGTTGCAAGAGGAGTGCAGAAAGCAGCCTGCCGTAAACCGTATTCACACCAGGTTGCTTGCAGCCATAACAAAGAGTACTAGCCACTATAGGATCAGGGCACATTTTGTATGCTAGTCCCGGAGTTATTCACACATTTCTTAAGCTGTTGTTGTTGCAGCCGCACCGAGTGTAGTTAGTGTTAACGGGAAAGTTGCTGGGTGAAGACAAGGAGTGAAGCCAAGCAGTATGGAAAGGGTCCTCTGTCTGAGCAGCTGTCTGTTGTGAGTGGGGCACGGCAGGCTAAGTTCTTCTATCTCCTTCTAGGAGCAAAATCCTCAAAGCATTATCTCTGCATGATTGATCAGGGTCTGCTGTTAAAGTTGTCTGTGCAGAACAATGTCAAAGCAGAGTTGTCCTTTAAGCATTGCTAGCAGCCATCCAAAGTATGGGCGCCAAGGTGAATTGATGCTCAAGTGCTCTGTGTAACATAGGTCTTTTTCTTGTGCGGGTTTCTTGGGGAAGGCAAGTGGTGAAAGTTGGCCTAGGCTTAGCAAGGGACTGGCAACTGGTGAGGCCAAGATGCCATGTGAGGATGGTGTTTGTGAAGATGTTTGAAGATGCTACAAAGCAGAGAAAGGCAAAATGTTGTAATGAAGAAGTGAAGCAAGCAGAGCCGAAGGTTCCTGGATGCTTTAGAAAGTCACTAGATTGGTTGCAACCTGAAGAAATAGTTGCAGAGGAAGAAAGTAAAGAGCCTGCCGTGACCCGGATTCGAACCGGGGTTGCTGCGGCCACAACGCAGAGTACTAACCACTATACGATCACGGCATGTTAATCGAGCCAGGTAGGAGTCGAACCTACAATCTTCTGATCCGTAGTCAGACGCGTTATCCATTGCGCCACTGGCCCTACTGCTGACATACGTATAGCAAGTTTTTCTTGCGGCCGCAAGGAGACCGGGCCTCGTTGAAGTGCCCTATTCCACTGAACGTCTTCTGTAGCGAGAACTTCTTTGAGAGATAATCTCTATAAAAATGTCATGAATTTGCTCTCTCTGAGTCCAGATATTCACAATGCTGTTCTAAAAGCTTGAAGAAGGTTGCAAGAGGAGTGCAGAAAGCAGCCTGCCGTAAACCGTATTCACACCAGGTTGCTTGCAGCCATAACAAAGAGTACTAGCCACTATAGGATCAGGGCACATTTTGTATGCTAGTCCCGGAGTTATTCACACATTTCTTAAGCTGTTGTTGTTGCAGCCGCACCGAGTGTAGTTAGTGTTAACGGGAAAGTTGCTGGGTGAAGACAAGGAGTGAAGCCAAGCAGTATGGAAAGGGTCCTCTGTCTGAGCAGCTGTCTGTTGTGAGTGGGGCACGGCAGGCTAAGTTCTTCTATCTCCTTCTAGGAGCAAAATCCTCAAAGCATTATCTCTGCATGATTGATCAGGGTCTGCTGTTAAAGTTGTCTGTGCAGAACAATGTCAAAGCAGAGTTGTCCTTTAAGCATTGCTAGCAGCCATCCAAAGTATGGGCGCCAAGGTGAATTGATGCTCAAGTGCTCTGTGTAACATAGGTCTTTTTCTTGTGCGGGTTTCTTGGGGAAGGCAAGTGGTGAAAGTTGGCCTAGGCTTAGCAAGGGACTGGCAACTGGTGAGGCCAAGATGCCATGTGAGGATGGTGTTTGTGAAGATGTTTGAAGATGCTACAAAGCAGAGAAAGGCAAAATGTTGTAATGAAGAAGTGAAGCAAGCAGAGCCTAAGGTTCCTGGATGCTTTAGAAAGTCACTAGATTGGTTGCAACCTGAAGAAATAGTTGCAGAGGAAGAAAGTAAAGAGCCTGCCGTGACCCAGATTCGAACCGGGGTTGCTGCGGCCACAACGCAGAATACTAACCACTATACGATCACGGCATGTTAATCGAGCCAAGTAGGAGTCGAACCTACAATCTTCTGATCCATAGTCAGACGCGTTATCCATTGCGCCACTGGCCCTACTGCTGACATACGTATAGCAAGTTTTTCTTGCGGCCGCAAGGAGACCGGGCCTCGTTGAAGTGCCCTATTCCACTGAACGTCTTCTGTAGCGAGAACTTCTTTGAGAGATAATCTCTATAAAAATGTCATGAATTTGCTCTCTCTGAGTCCAGATATTCACAATGCTGTTCTAAAAGCTTGAAGAAGGTTGCAAGAGGAGTGCAGAAAGCAGCCTGCCGTAAACCGTATTCACACCAGGTTGCTTGCAGCCATAACAAAGAGTACTAGCCACTATAGGATCAGGGCACATTTTGTATGCTAGTCCCGGAGTTATTCACACATTTCTTAAGCTGTTGTTGTTGCAGCCGCACCGAGTGTAGTTAGTGTTAACGGGAAAGTTGCTGGGTGAAGACAAGGAGTGAAGCCAAGCAGTATGGAAAGGGTCCTCTGTCTGAGCAGCTGTCTGTTGTGAGTGGGGCACGGCAGGCTAAGTTCTTCTATCTCCTTCTAGGAGCAAAATCCTCAAAGCATTATCTCTGCATGATTGATCAGGGTCTGCTGTTAAAGTTGTCTGTGCAGAACAATGTCAAAGCAGAGTTGTCCTTTAAGCATTGCTAGCAGCCATCCAAAGTATGGGCGCCAAGGTGAATTGATGCTCAAGTGCTCTGTGTAACATAGGTCTTTTTCTTGTGCGGGTTTCTTGGGGAAGGCAAGTGGTGAAAGTTGGCCTAGGCTTAGCAAGGGACTGGCAACTGGTGAGGCCAAGATGCCATGTGAGGATGGTGTTTGTGAAGATGTTTGAAGATGCTACAAAGCAGAGAAAGGCAAAATGTTGTAATGAAGAAGTGAAGCAAGCAGAGCCGAAGGTTCCTGGATGCTTTAGAAAGTCACTAGATTGGTTGCAACCTGAAGAAATAGTTGCAGAGGAAGAAAGTAAAGAGCCTGCCGTGACCCGGATTCGAACCGGGGTTGCTGTGGCCACAACGCAGAGTACTAACCACTATACGATCACGGCAATCGAGCCAGGTAGGAGTCGAACCTACAATCTTCTGATCCATAGTCAGACGCGTTATCCATTGCGCCACTGGCCCTACTGCTGACATATGTATAGCAAGTTTTTCTTGCGGCCGCAAGGAGACCGGGCCTCGTTGAAGTGCCCTATTCCACTGAACGTCTTCTGTAGCGAGAACTTCTTTGAGAGATAATCTCTATAAAAATGTCATGAATTTGCTCTCTCTGAGTCCAGATATTCACAATGCTGTTCTAAAAGCTTGAAGAAGGTTGCAAGAGGAGTGCAGAAAGCAGCCTGCCGTAAACCGTATTCACACCAGGTTGCTTGCAGCCATAACAAAGAGTACTAGCCACTATAGGATCAGGGCACATTTTGTATGCTAGTCCCGGAGTTATTCACACATTTCTTAAGCTGTTGTTGTTGCAGCCGCACCGAGTGTAGTTAGTGTTAACGGGAAAGTTGCTGGGTGAAGACAAGGAGTGAAGCCAAGCAGTATGGAAAGGGTCCTCTGTCTGAGCAGCTGTCTGTTGTGAGTGGGGCACGGCAGGCTAAGTTCTTCTATCTCCTTCTAGGAGCAAAATCCTCAAAGCATTATCTCTGCATGATTGATCAGGGTCTGCTGTTAAAGTTGTCTGTGCAGAACAATGTCAAAGCAGAGTTGTCCTTTAAGCATTGCTAGCAGCCATCCAAAGTATGGGCGCCAAGGTGAATTGATGCTCAAGTGCTCTGTGTAACATAGGTCTTTTTCTTGTGCGGGTTTCTTGGGGAAGGCAAGTGGTGAAAGTTGGCCTAGGCTTAGCAAGGGACTGGCAACTGGTGAGGCCAAGATGCCATGTGAGGATGGTGTTTGTGAAGATGTTTGAAGATGCTACAAAGCAGAGAAAGGCAAAATGTTGTAATGAAGAAGTGAAGCAAGCAGAGCCGAAGGTTCCTGGATGCTTTAGAAAGTCACTAGATTGGTTGCAACCTGAAGAAATAGTTGCAGAGGAAGAAAGTAAAGAGCCTGCCGTGACCCGGATTCGAACCGGGGTTGCTGCGGCCACAACGCAGAGTACTAACCACTATACGATCACGACATGTTAATCGAGCCAGGTAGGAGTCGAACCTACAATCTTCTGATCCATAGTCAGACGCGTTATCCATTGCGCCACTGGCCCTACTGCTGACATACGTATAGCAAGTTTTTCTTGCGGCCGCAAGGAGACCGGGCCTCGTTGAAGTGCCCTATTCCACTGAACGTCTTCTGTAGCGAGAACTTCTTTGAGAGATAATCTCTATAAAAATGTCATGAATTTGCTCTCTCTGAGTCCAGATATTCACAATGCTGTTCTAAAAGCTTGAAGAAGGTTGCAAGAGGAGTGCAGAAAGCAGCCTGCCGTAAACCGTATTCACACCAGGTTGCTTGCAGCCATAACAAAGAGTACTAGCCACTATAGGATCAGGGCACATTTTGTATGCTAGTCCCGGAGTTATTCACACATTTCTTAAGCTGTTGTTGTTGCAGCCGCACCGAGTGTAGTTAGTGTTAACGGGAAAGTTGCTGGGTGAAGACAAGGAGTGAAGCCAAGCAGTATGGAAAGGGTCCTCTGTCTGAGCAGCTGTCTGTTGTGAGTGGGGCACGGCAGGCTAAGTTCTTCTATCTCCTTCTAGGAGCAAAATCCTCAAAGCATTATCTCTGCATGATTGATCAGGGTCTGCTGTTAAAGTTGTCTGTGCAGAACAATGTCAAAGCAGAGTTGTCCTTTAAGCATTGCTAGCAGCCATCCAAAGTATGGGCGCCAAGGTGAATTGATGCTCAAGTGCTCTGTGTAACATAGGTCTTTTTCTTGTGCGGGTTTCTTGGGGAAGGCAAGTGGTGAAAGTTGGCCTAGGCTTAGCAAGGGACTGGCAACTGGTGAGGCCAAGATGCCATGTGAGGATGGTGTTTGTGAAGATGTTTGAAGATGCTACAAAGCAGAGAAAGGCAAAATGTTGTAATGAAGAAGTGAAGCAAGCAGAGCCGAAGGTTCCTGGATGCTTTAGAAAGTCACTAGATTGGTTGCAACCTGAAGAAATAGTTGCAGAGGAAGAAAGTAAAGAGCCTGCCGTGACCCGGATTCGAACCGGGGTTGCTGCGGCCACAACGCAGAGTACTAACCACTATACGATCACGACATGTTAATCGAGCCAGGTAGGAGTCGAACCTACAATCTTCTGATCCGTAGTCAGACGCGTTATCCATTGCGCCACTGGCCCTACTGCTGACATACGTATAGCAAGTTTTTCTTGCGGCCGCAAGGAGACCGGGCCTCGTTGAAGTGCCCTATTCCACTGAACGTCTTCTGTAGCGAGAACTTCTTTGAGAGATAATCTCTATAAAAATGTCATGAATTTGCTCTCTCTGAGTCCAGATATTCACAATGCTGTTCTAAAAGCTTGAAGAAGGTTGCAAGAGGAGTGCAGAAAGCAGCCTGCCGTAAACCGTATTCACACCAGGTTGCTTGCAGCCATAACAAAGAGTACTAGCCACTATAGGATCAGGGCACATTTTGTATGCTAGTCCCGGAGTTATTCACACATTTCTTAAGCTGTTGTTGTTGCAGCCGCACCGAGTGTAGTTAGTGTTAACGGGAAAGTTGCTGGGTGAAGACAAGGAGTGAAGCCAAGCAGTATGGAAAGGGTCCTCTGTCTGAGCAGCTGTCTGTTGTGAGTGGGGCACGGCAGGCTAAGTTCTTCTATCTCCTTCTAGGAGCAAAATCCTCAAAGCATTATCTCTGCATGATTGATCAGGGTCTGCTGTTAAAGTTGTCTGTGCAGAACAATGTCAAAGCAGAGTTGTCCTTTAAGCATTGCTAGCAGCCATCCAAAGTATGGGCGCCAAGGTGAATTGATGCTCAAGTGCTCTGTGTAACATAGGTCTTTTTCTTGTGCGGGTTTCTTGGGGAAGGCAAGTGGTGAAAGTTGGCCTAGGCTTAGCAAGGGACTGGCAACTGGTGAGGCCAAGATGCCATGTGAGGATGGTGTTTGTGAAGATGTTTGAAGATGCTACAAAGCAGAGAAAGGCAAAATGTTGTAATGAAGAAGTGAAGCAAGCAGAGCCGAAGGTTCCTGGATGCTTTAGAAAGTCACTAGATTGGTTGCAACCTGAAGAAATAGTTGCAGAGGAAGAAAGTAAAGAGCCTGCCGTGACCCGGATTCAAACCGGGGTTGCTGCGGCCACAACGCAGAGTACTAACCACTATACGATCACGGCAATCGAGCCAGGTAGGAGTCAAACCTACAACCTTCTGATCCATAGTCAGACGCGTTATCCATTGCGCCACTGGCCCTACTGCTGACATATGTATAGCAAGTTTTTCTTGCGGCCGCAAGGAGACCGGGCCTCGTTGAAGTGCCCTATTCCACTGAACGTCTTCTGTAGCGTATACTTCTTTGAGAGATAATCTCTATAAAAATGTCATGAATTTGCTCTCTCTGAGTCCAGATATTCACAATGCTGTTCTAAAAGCTTGAAGAAGGTTGCAAGAGGAGTGCAGAAAGCAGCCTGCCGTAAACCGTATTCACACCAGGTTGCTTGCAGCCATAACAAAGAGTACTAGCCACTATAGGATCAGGGCACATTTTGTATGCTAGTCCCGGAGTTATTCACACATTTCTTAAGCTGTTGTTGTTGCAGCCGCACCGAGTGTAGTTAGTGTTAACGGGAAAGTTGCTGGGTGAAGACAAGGAGTGAAGCCAAGCAGTATGGAAAGGGTCCTCTGTCTGAGCAGCTGTCTGTTGTGAGTGGGGCACGGCAGGCTAAGTTCTTCTATCTCCTTCTAGGAGCAAAATCCTCAAAGCATTATCTCTGCATGATTGATCAGGGTCTGCTGTTAAAGTTGTCTGTGCAGAACAATGTCAAAGCAGAGTTGTCCTTTAAGCATTGCTAGCAGCCATCCAAAGTATGGGCGCCAAGGTGAATTGATGCTCAAGTGCTCTGTGTAACATAGGTCTTTTTCTTGTGCGGGTTTCTTGGGGAAGGCAAGTGGTGAAAGTTGGCCTAGGCTTAGCAAGGGACTGGCAACTGGTGAGGCCAAGATGCCATGTGAGGATGGTGTTTGTGAAGATGTTTGAAGATGCTACAAAGCAGAGAAAGGCAAAATGTTGTAATGAAGAAGTGAAGCAAGCAGAGCCGAAGGTTCCTGGATGCTTTAGAAAGTCACTAGATTGGTTGCAACCTGAAGAAATAGTTGCAGAGGAAAAAAGTAAAGAGCCTGCCGTGACCCGGATTCGAACAGGGGTTGCTGCGGCCACAACGCAGAGTACTAACCACTATACGATCACAGCATGTTAATCGAGCCAGGTAGGAGTCGAACCTACAATCTTCTGATCCGTAGTCAGACGCGTTATCCATTGCGCCACTGGCCCTACTGCTGACATACGTATAGCAAGTTTTTCTTGCGGCCGCAAGGAGACCGGGCCTCGTTGAAGTGCCCTATTCCACTGAACGTCTTCTGTAGCGAGAACTTCTTTGAGAGATAATCTCTATAAAAATGTCATGAATTTGCTCTCTCTGAGTCCAGATATTCACAATGCTGTTCTAAAAGCTTGAAGAAGGTTGCAAGAGGAGTGCAGAAAGCAGCCTGCCGTAAACCGTATTCACACCAGGTTGCTTGCAGCCATAACAAAGAGTACTAGCCACGATAGGATCAGGGCACATTTTGTATGCTAGTCCCGGAGTTATTCACACATTTCTTAAGCTGTTGTTGTTGCAGCCGCACCGAGTGTAGTTAGTGTTAACGGGAAAGTTGCTGGGTGAAGACAAGGAGTGAAGCCAAGCAGTATGGAAAGGGTCCTCTGTCTGAGCAGCTGTCTGTTGTGAGTGGGGCACGGCAGGCTAAGTTCTTCTATCTCCTTCTAGGAGCAAAATCCTCAAAGCATTATCTCTGCATGATTGATCAGGGTCTGCTGTTAAAGTTGTCTGTGCAGAACAATGTCAAAGCAGAGTTGTCCTTTAAGCATTGCTAGCAGCCATCCAAAGTATGGGCGCCAAGGTGAATTGATGCTCAAGTGCTCTGTGTAACATAGGTCTTTTTCTTGTGCGGGTTTCTTGGGGAAGGCAAGTGGTGAAAGTTGGCCTAGGCTTAGCAAGGGACTGGCAACTGGTGAGGCCAAGATGCCATGTGAGGATGGTGTTTGTGAAGATGTTTGAAGATGCTACAAAGCAGAGAAAGGCAAAATGTTGTAATGAAGAAGTGAAGCAAGCAGAGCCGAAGGTTCCTGGATGCTTTAGAAAGTCACTAGATTGGTTGCAACCTGAAGAAATAGTTGCAGAGGAAGAAAGTAAAGAGCCTGCCGTGACCCGGATTCGAACCGGGGTTGCTGCGGCCACAACGCAGAGTACTAACCACTATACGATCACGGCATGTTAATCGAGCCAGGTAGGAGTCGAACCTACAATCTTCTGATCCGTAGTCAGACGCGTTATCCATTGCGCCACTGGCCCTACTGCTGACATACGTATAGCAAGTTTTTCTTGCGGCCGCAAGGAGACCGGGCCTCGTTGAAGTGCCCTATTCCACTGAACGTCTTCTGAAGCGAGAACTTCTTTGAGAGATAATCTCTATAAAAATGTCATGAATTTGCTCTCTCTGAGTCCAGATATTCACAATGCTGTTCTAAAAGCTTGAAGAAGGTTGCAAGAGGAGTGCAGAAAGCAGCCTGCCGTAAACCGTATTCACACCAGGTTGCTTGCAGCCATAACAAAGAGTACTAGCCACTATAGGATCAGGGCACATTTTGTATGCTAGTCCCGGAGTTATTCACACATTTCTTAAGCTGTTGTTGTTGCAGCCGCACCGAGTGTAGTTAGTGTTAACGGGAAAGTTGCTGGGTGAAGACAAGGAGTGAAGCCAAGCAGTATGGAAAGGGTCCTCTGTCTGAGCAGCTGTCTGTTGTGAGTGGGGCACGGCAGGCTAAGTTCTTCTATCTCCTTCTAGGAGCAAAATCCTCAAAGCATTATCTCTGCATGATTGATCAGGGTCTGCTGTTAAAGTTGTCTGTGCAGAACAATGTCAAAGCAGAGTTGTCCTTTAAGCATTGCTAGCAGCCATCCAAAGTATGGGCGCCAAGGTGAATTGATGCTCAAGTGCTCTGTGTAACATAGGTCTTTTTCTTGTGCGGGTTTCTTGGGGAAGGCAAGTGGTGAAAGTTGGCCTAGGCTTAGCAAGGGACTGGCAACTGGTGAGGCCAAGATGCCATGTGAGGATGGTGTTTGTGAAGATGTTTGAAGATGCTACAAAGCAGAGAAAGGAAAAATGTTGTAATGAAGAAGTGAAGCAAGCAGAGCCGAAGGTTCCTGGATGCTTTAGAAAGTCACTAGATTGGTTGCAACCTGAAGAAATAGTTGCAGAGGAAGAAAGTAAAGAGCCTGCCGTGACCCGGATTCAAACCGGGGTTGCTGCGGCCACAACGCAGAGTACTAACCACTATACGATCACGGCAATCGAGCCAGGTAGGAGTCAAACCTACAACCTTCTGATCCATAGTCAGACGCGTTATCCATTGCGCCACTGGCCCTACTGCTGACATATGTATAGCAAGTTTTTCTTGCGGCCGCAAGGAGACCGGGCCTCGTTGAAGTGCCCTATTCCACTGAACGTCTTCTGTAGCGTATACTTCTTTGAGAGATAATCTCTATAAAAATGTCATGAATTTGCTCTCTCTGAGTCCAGATATTCACAATGCTGTTCTAAAAGCTTGAAGAAGGTTGCAAGAGGAGTGCAGAAAGCAGCCTGCCGTAAACCGTATTCACACCAGGTTGCTTGCAGCCATAACAAAGAGTACTAGCCACTATAGGATCAGGGCACATTTTGTATGCTAGTCCCGGAGTTATTCACACATTTCTTAAGCTGTTGTTGTTGCAGCCGCACCGAGTGTAGTTAGTGTTAACGGGAAAGTTGCTGGGTGAAGACAAGGAGTGAAGCCAAGCAGTATGGAAAGGGTCCTCTGTCTGAGCAGCTGTCTGTTGTGAGTGGGGCACGGCAGGCTAAGTTCTTCTATCTCCTTCTAGGAGCAAAATCCTCAAAGCATTATCTCTGCATGATTGATCAGGGTCTGCTGTTAAAGTTGTCTGTGCAGAACAATGTCAAAGCAGAGTTGTCCTTTAAGCATTGCTAGCAGCCATCCAAAGTATGGGCGCCAAGGTGAATTGATGCTCAAGTGCTCTGTGTAACATAGGTCTTTTTCTTGTGCGGGTTTCTTGGGGAAGGCAAGTGGTGAAAGTTGGCCTAGGCTTAGCAAGGGACTGGCAACTGGTGAGGCCAAGATGCCATGTGAGGATGGTGTTTGTGAAGATGTTTGAAGATGCTACAAAGCAGAGAAAGGCAAAATGTTGTAATGAAGAAGTGAAGCAAGCAGAGCCGAAGGTTCCTGGATGCTTTAGAAAGTCACTAGATTGGTTGCAACCTGAAGAAATAGTTGCAGAGGAAGAAAGTAAAGAGCCTGCCGTGACCCAGATTCGAACCGGGGTTGCTGCGGCCACAACGCAGAGTACTAACCACTATACGATCACGGCAATCGAGCCAGGTAGGAGTCGAACCTACATTCTTCTGATCCGTAGTCAGACGCGTTATCCATTGCGCCACTGGCCCTACTGCTGACATACGTATAGCAAGTTTTTCTTGCGGCCGCAAGGAGACCGGGCCTCGTTGAAGTGCCCTATTCCACTGAACGTCTTCTGTAGCGAGAACTTCTTTGAGAGATAATCTCTATAAAAATGTCATGAATTTGCTCTCTCTGAGTCCAGATATTCACAATGCTGTTCTAAAAGCTTGAAGAAGGTTGCAAGAGGAGTGCAGAAAGCAGCCTGCCGTAAACCGTATTCACACCAGGTTGCTTGCAGCCATAACAAAGAGTACTAGCCACTATAGGATCAGGGCACATTTTGTATGCTAGTCCCGGAGTTATTCACACATTTCTTAAGCTGTTGTTGTTGCAGCCGCACCGAGTGTAGTTAGTGTTAACGGGAAAGTTGCTGGGTGAAGACAAGGAGTGAAGCCAAGCAGTATGGAAAGGGTCCTCTGTCTGAGCAGCTGACTGTTGTGAGTGGGGCACGGCAGGCTAAGTTCTTCTATCTCCTTCTAGGAGCAAAATCCTCAAAGCATTATCTCTGCATGATTGATCAGGGTCTGCTGTTAAAGTTGTCTGTGCAGAACAATGTCAAAGCAGAGTTGTCCTTTAAGCATTGCTAGAAGCCATCCAAAGTATGGGCGCCAAGGTGAATTGATGCTCAAGTGCTCTGTGTAACAGTAGGTCTTTTTCTTGTGCAGGTTTCTTGGGGAAGGCAAGTGGTGAAAGTTGGCCTAGGCTTAGCAAGGGACTGGCAACTGGTGAGGCCAAGATGCCATGTGAGGATGGTGTTTGTGAAGATGTTTGAAGATGCTACAAAGCAGAGAAAGGCAAAATGTTGTAATGAAGAAGTGAAGCAAGCAGAGCCTAAGGTTCCTGGATGCATTCGAAAGTCACTAGATTGGTTGCAACCTGAAGAAATAGTTGCAGAGGAAGAAAGTAAAGAGCCTGCCGTGACCCAGATTTAAACCGGGGTTGCTGCAGCCACAACGCAGAGTACTAACCACTATACGATCACGGCACATTAAACAAGCCAGGTAGGAGTCGAACCTACAATCTTCTGATCCGTAGTCAGACGCGTTATCCATTGCACCACTGGCCCTACTGCTGACATTCGTATAGCAAGTTTTTCTTGCGGCCGCAAGGAGACCGGGCCTCGTTGAAGTGCCCTATTCCACTGAACGTCTTCTGTAGCGAGAACTTCTTTGAGAGATAATCTCTATAAAAATGTCATGAATTTGCTCTCTCTGAGTCCAGATATTCACAATGCTGTTCTAAAAGCTTGAAGAAGGTTGCAAGAGGAGTGCAGAAAGCAGCCTGCCGTAAACCGTATTCACACCAGGTTGCTTGCAGCCATAACAAAGAGTACTAGCCACTATAGGATCAGGGCACATTTTGTATGCTAGTCCCGGAGTTATTCACACATTTCTTAAGCTGTTGTTGTTGCAGCCGCACCGAGTGTAGTTAGTGTTAACGGGAAAGTTGCTGGGTGAAGACAAGGAGTGAAGCCAAGCAGTATGGAAAGGGTCCTCTGTCTGAGCAGCTGTCTGTTGTGAGTGGGGCACGGCAGGCTAAGTTCTTCTATCTCCTTCTAGGAGCAAAATCCTCAAAGCATTATCTCTGCATGATTGATCAGGGTCTGCTGTTAAAGTTGTCTGTGCAGAACAATGTCAAAGCAGAGTTGTCCTTTAAGCATTGCTAGCAGCCATCCAAAGTATGGGCGCCAAGGTGAATTGATGCTCAAGTGCTCTGTGTA
Source organism: Hyperolius riggenbachi (assembly GCF_040937935.1). Lineage (NCBI taxonomy): Eukaryota > Metazoa > Chordata > Amphibia > Anura > Hyperoliidae > Hyperolius > Hyperolius riggenbachi. The sequence goes on along the minus strand of NC_090648.1, from coordinate 80,913,123 downwards.
ACATAGGTCTTTTTCTTGTGCGGGTTTCTTGGGGAAGGCAAGTGGTGAAAGTTGGCCTAGGCTTAGCAAGGGACTGGCAACTGGTGAGGCCAAGATGCCATGTGAGGATGGTGTTTGTGAAGATGTTTGAAGATGCTACAAAGCAGAGAAAGGCAAAATGTTGTAATGAAGAAGTGAAGCAAGCAGAGCCGAAGGTTCCTGGATGCTTTAGAAAGTCACTAGATTGGTTGCAACCTGAAGAAATAGTTGCAGAGGAAGAAAGTAAAGAGCCTGCCGTGACCCGGATTCGAACCGGGGTTGCTGCGGCCACAACGCAGAGTACTAACCACTATACGATTACGGCAATCGAGCCAGGTAGGAGTCGAACCTACAATCTTCTGATCCATAGTCAGACGCGTTATCCATTGCGCCACTGGCCCTACTGCTGACATATGTATAGCAAGTTTTTCTTGCGGCCGCAAGGAGACCGGGCCTCGTTGAAGTGCCCTATTCCACTGAACGTCTTCTGTAGCGAGAACTTCTTTGAGAGATAATCTCTATAAAAATGTCATGAATTTGCTCTCTCTGAGTCCAGATATTCACAATGCTGTTCTAAAAGCTTGAAGAAGGTTGCAAGAGGAGTGCAGAAAGCAGCCTGCCGTAAACCGTATTCACACCAGGTTGCTTGCAGCCATAACAAAGAGTACTAGCCACTATAGGATCAGGGCACATTTTGTATGCTAGTCCCGGAGTTATTCACACATTTCTTAAGCTGTTGTTGTTGCAGCCGCACCGAGTGTAGTTAGTGTTAACGGGAAAGTTGCTGGGTGAAGACAAGGAGTGAAGCTAAGCAGTATGGAAAGGGTCCTCTGTCTGAGCAGCTGTCTGTTGTGAGTGGGGCACGGCAGGCTAAGTTCTTCTATCTCCTTCTAGGAGCAAAATCCTCAAAGCATTATCTCTGCATGATTGATCAGGGTCTGCTGTTAAAGTTGTCTGTGCAGAACAATGTCAAAGCAGAGTTGTCCTTTAAGCATTGCTAGCAGCCATCCAAAGTATGGGCGCCAAGGTGAATTGATGCTCAAGTGCTCTGTGTAACATAGGTCTTTTTCTTGTGCGGGTTTCTTGGGGAAGGCAAGTGGTGAAAGTTGGCCTAGGCTTAGCAAGGGACTGGCAACTGGTGAGGCCAAGATGCCATGTGAGGATGGTGTTTGTGAAGATGTTTGAAGATGCTACAAAGCAGAGAAAGGCAAAATGTTGTAATGAAGAAGTGAAGCAAGCAGAGCCGAAGGTTCCTGGATGCTTTAGAAAGTCACTAGATTGGTTGCAACCTGAAGAAATAGTTGCAGAGGAAGAAAGTAAAGAGCCTGCCGTGACCCAGATTCGAACCGGGGTTGCTGCGGCCACAACGCAGAGTACTAACCACTATACGATCACGGCAATCGAGCCAGGTAGGAGTCGAACCTACATTCTTCTGATCTGTAGTCAGACGCGTTATCCATTGCGCCACTGGCCCTACTGCTGACATACGTATAGCAAGTTTTTCTTGCGGCCGCAAGGAGACCGGGCCTCGTTGAAGTGCCCTATTCCACTGAACGTCTTCTGTAGCGAGAACTTCTTTGAGAGATAATCTCTATAAAAATGTCATGAATTTGCTCTCTCTGAGTCCAGATATTCACAATGCTGTTCTAAAAGCTTGAAGAAGGTTGCAAGAGGAGTGCAGAAAGCAGCCTGCCGTAAACCGTATTCACACCAGGTTGCTTGCAGCCATAACAAAGAGTACTAGCCACTATAGGATCAGGGCACATTTTGTATGCTAGTCCCGGAGTTATTCACACATTTCTTAAGCTGTTGTTGTTGCAGCCGCACCGAGTGTAGTTAGTGTTAACGGGAAAGTTGCTGGGTGAAGACAAGGAGTGAAGCCAAGCAGTATGGAAAGGGTCCTCTGTCTGAGCAGCTGTCTGTTGTGAGTGGGGCACGGCAGGCTAAGTTCTTCTATCTCCTTCTAGGAGCAAAATCCTCAAAGCATTATCTCTGCATGATTGATCAGGGTCTGCTGTTAAAGTTGTCTGTGCAGAACAATGTCAAAGCAGAGTTGTCCTTTAAGCATTGCTAGAAGCCATCCAAAGTATGGGCGCCAAGGTGAATTGATGCTCAAGTGCTCTGTGTAACAGTAGGTCTTTTTCTTGTGCAGGTTTCTTGGGGAAGGCAAGTGGTGAAAGTTGGCCTAGGCTTAGCAAGGGACTGGCAACTGGTGAGGCCAAGATGCCATGTGAGGATGGTGTTTGTGAAGATGTTTGAAGATGCTACAAAGCAGAGAAAGGCAAAATGTTGTAATGAAGAAGTGAAGCAAGCAGAGCCTAAGGTTCCTGGATGCATTCGAAAGTCACTAGATTGGTTGCAACCTGAAGAAATAGTTGCAGAGGAAGAAAGTAAAGAGCCTGCCGTGACCCGGATTTAAACCGGGGTTGCTGCAGCCACAACGCAGAGTACTAACCACTATACGATCACGGCACATTAAACAAGCCAGGTAGGAGTCGAACCTACAATCTTCTGATCCGTAGTCAGACGCGTTATCCATTGCGCCACTGGCCCTACTGCTGACATTCGTATAGCAAGTTTTTCTTGCGGCCGCAAGGAGACCGGGCCTCGTTGAAGTGCCCTATTCCACTGAACGTCTTCTGTAGCGAGAACTTCTTTGGGAGATAATCTCTATAAAAATGTCATGAATTTGCTCTCTCTGAGTCCAGATATTCACAATGCTGTTCTAAAAGCTTGAAGAAGGTTGCAAGAGGAGTGCAGAAAGCAGCCTGCCGTAAACCGTATTCACACCAGGTTGCTTGCAGCCATAACAAAGAGTACTAGCCACTATAGGATCAGGGCACATTTTGTATGCTAGTCCCGGAGTTATTCACACATTTCTTAAGCTGTTGTTGTTGCAGCCGCACCGAGTGTAGTTAGTGTTAACGGGAAAGTTGCTGGGTGAAGACAAGGAGTGAAGCCAAGCAGTATGGAAAGGGTCCTCTGTCTGAGCAGCTGTCTGTTGTGAGTGGGGCACGGCAGGCTAAGTTCTTCTATCTCCTTCTAGGAGCAAAATCCTCAAAGCATTATCTCTGCATGATTGATCAGGGTCTGCTGTTAAAGTTGTCTGTGCAGAACAATGTCAAAGCAGAGTTGTCCTTTAAGCATTGCTAGCAGCCATCCAAAGTATGGGCGCCAAGGTGAATTGATGCTCAAGTGCTCTGTGTAACATAGGTCTTTTTCTTGTGCGGGTTTCTTGGGGAAGGCAAGTGGTGAAAGTTGGCCTAGGCTTAGCAAGGGACTGGCAACTGGTGAGGCCAAGATGCCATGTGAGGATGGTGTTTGTGAAGATGTTTGAAGATGCTACAAAGCAGAGAAAGGCAAAATGTTGTAATGAAGAAGTGAAGCAAGCAGAGCCGAAGGTTCCTGGATGCTTTAGAAAGTCACTAGATTGGTTGCAACCTGAAGAAATAGTTGCAGAGGAAGAAAGTAAAGAGCCTGCCGTGACCCGGATTCGAACCGGGGTTGCTGCGGCCACAACGCAGAGTACTAACCACTATACGATCACGGCAATCGAGCCAGGTAGGAGTCGAACCTACAATCTTCTGATCCATAGTCAGACGCGTTATCCATTGCGCCACTGGCCCTACTGCTGACATATGTATAGCAAGTTTTTCTTGCGGCCGCAAGGAGACCGGGCCTCGTTGAAGTGCCCTATTCCACTGAACGTCTTCTGTAGCGAGAACTTCTTTGAGAGATAATCTCTATAAAAATGTCATGAATTTGCTCTCTCTGAGTCCAGATATTCACAATGCTGTTCTAAAAGCTTGAAGAAGGTTGCAAGAGGAGTGCAGAAAGCAGCCTGCCGTAAACCGTATTCACACCAGGTTGCTTGCAGCCATAACAAAGAGTACTAGCCACTATAGGATCAGGGCACATTTTGTATGCTAGTCCCGGAGTTATTCACACATTTCTTAAGCTGTTGTTGTTGCAGCCGCACCGAGTGTAGTTAGTGTTAACGGGAAAGTTGCTGGGTGAAGACAAGGAGTGAAGCCAAGCAGTATGGAAAGGGTCCTCTGTCTGAGCAGCTGTCTGTTGTGAGTGGGGCACGGCAGGCTAAGTTCTTCTATCTCCTTCTAGGAGCAAAATCCTCAAAGCATTATCTCTGCATGATTGATCAGGGTCTGCTGTTAAAGTTGTCTGTGCAGAACAATGTCAAAGCAGAGTTGTCCTTTAAGCATTGCTAGCAGCCATCCAAAGTATGGGCGCCAAGGTGAATTGATGCTCAAGTGCTCTGTGTAACATAGGTCTTTTTCTTGTGCGGGTTTCTTGGGGAAGGCAAGTGGTGAAAGTTGGCCTAGGCTTAGCAAGGGACTGGCAACTGGTGAGGCCAAGATGCCATGTGAGGATGGTGTTTGTGAAGATGTTTGAAGATGCTACAAAGCAGAGAAAGGCAAAATGTTGTAATGAAGAAGTGAAGCAAGCAGAGCCGAAGGTTCCTGGATGCTTTAGAAAGTCACTAGATTGGTTGCAACCTGAAGAAATAGTTGCAGAGGAAGAAAGTAAAGAGCCTGCCGTGACCCAGATTCGAACCGGGGTTGCTGCAGCCACAACGCAGAGTACTAACCACTATACGATCACGGCAATCGAGCCAGGTAGGAGTCGAACCTACATTCTTCTGATCCGTAGTCAGACGCGTTATCCATTGCGCCACTGGCCCTACTGCTGACATACGTATAGCAAGTTTTTCTTGCGGCCGCAAGGAGACCGGGCCTCGTTGAAGTGCCCTATTCCACTGAACGTCTTCTGTAGCGAGAACTTCTTTGAGAGATAATCTCTATAAAAATGTCATGAATTTGCTCTCTCTGAGTCCAGATATTCACAATGCTGTTCTAAAAGCTTGAAGAAGGTTGCAAGAGGAGTGCAGAAAGCAGCCTGCCGTAAACCGTATTCACACCAGGTTGCTTGCAGCCATAACAAAGAGTACTAGCCACTATAGGATCAGGGCACATTTTGTATGCTAGTCCCGGAGTTATTCACACATTTCTTAAGCTGTTGTTGTTGCAGCCGCACCGAGTGTAGTTAGTGTTAACGGGAAAGTTGCTGGGTGAAGACAAGGAGTGAAGCCAAGCAGTATGGAAAGGGTCCTCTGTCTGAGCAGCTGTCTGTTGTGAGTGGGGCACGGCAGGCTAAGTTCTTCTATCTCCTTCTAGGAGCAAAATCCTCAAAGCATTATCTCTGCATGATTGATCAGGGTCTGCTGTTAAAGTTGTCTGTGCAGAACAATGTCAAAGCAGAGTTGTCCTTTAAGCATTGCTAGAAGCCATCCAAAGTATGGGCGCCAAGGTGAATTGATGCTCAAGTGCTCTGTGTAACAGTAGGTCTTTTTCTTGTGCAGGTTTCTTGGGGAAGGCAAGTGGTGAAAGTTGGCCTAGGCTTAGCAAGGGACTGGCAACTGGTGAGGCCAAGATGCCATGTGAGGATGGTGTTTGTGAAGATGTTTGAAGATGCTACAAAGCAGAGAAAGGCAAAATGTTGTAATGAAGAAGTGAAGCAAGCAGAGCCTAAGGTTCCTGGATGCATTCGAAAGTCACTAGATTGGTTGCAACCTGAAGAAATAGTTGCAGAGGAAGAAAGTAAAGAGCCTGCCGTGACCCGGATTTAAACCGGGGTTGCTGCAGCCACAACGCAGAGTACTAACCACTATACGATCACAGCACATTAAACAAGCCAGGTAGGAGTCGAACCTACAATCTTCTGATCCGTAGTCAGACGCGTTATCCATTGCGCCACTGGCCCTACTGCTGACATTTGTATAGCAAGTTTTTCTTGCGGCCGCAAGGAGACCGGGCCTCGTTGAAGTGCCCTATTCCACTGAACGTCTTCTGTAGCGAGAACTTCTTTGAGAGATAATCTCTATAAAAATGTCATGAATTTGCTCTCTCTGAGTCCAGATATTCACAATGCTGTTCTAAAAGCTTGAAGAAGGTTGCAAGAGGAGTGCAGAAAGCAGCCTGCCGTAAACCGTATTCACACCAGGTTGCTTGCAGCCATAACAAAGAGTACTAGCCACTATAGGATCAGGGCACATTTTGTATGCTAGTCCCGGAGTTATTCACACATTTCTTAAGCTGTTGTTGTTGCAGCCGCACCGAGTGTAGTTAGTGTTAACGGGAAAGTTGCTGGGTGAAGACAAGGAGTGAAGCCAAGCAGTATGGAAAGGGTCCTCTGTCTGAGCAGCTGTCTGTTGTGAGTGGGGCACGGCAGGCTAAGTTCTTCTATCTCCTTCTAGGAGCAAAATCCTCAAAGCATTATCTCTGCATGATTGATCAGGGTCTGCTGTGAAAGTTGTCTGTGCAGAACAATGTCAAAGCAGAGTTGTCCTTTAAGCATTGCTAGCAGCCATCCAAAGTATGGGCGCCAAGGTGAATTGATGCTCAAGTGCTCTGTGTAACATAGGTCTTTTTCTTGTGCGGGTTTCTTGGGGAAGGCAAGTGGTGAAAGTTGGCCTAGGCTTAGCAAGGGACTGGCAACTGGTGAGGCCAAGATGCCATGTGAGGATGGTGTTTGTGAAGATGTTTGAAGATGCTACAAAGCAGAGAAAGGCAAAATGTTGTAATGAAGAAGTGAAGCAAGCAGAGCCGAAGGTTCCTGGATGCTTTAGAAAGTCACTAGATTGGTTGCAACCTGAAGAAATAGTTGCAGAGGAAGAAAGTAAAGAGCCTGCCGTGACCCGGAATCGAACCGGGGTTGCTGCGGCCACAACGCAGAGTACTAACCACTATACGATCACGGCAATCGAGCCAGGTAGGAGTCAAACCTACAATCTTCTGATCCATAGTCAGACGCGTTATCCATTGCGCCACTGGCCCTACTGCTGACATATGTATAGCAAGTTTTTCTTGCGGCCGCAAGGAGACCGGGCCTCGTTGAAGTGCCCTATTCCACTGAACGTCTTCTGTAGCGAGAACTTCTTTGAGAGATAATCTCTATAAAAATGTCATGAATTTGCTCTCTCTGAGTCCAGATATTCACAATGCTGTTCTAAAAGCTTGAAGAAGGTTGCAAGAGGAGTGCAGAAAGCAGCCTGCCGTAAACCGTATTCACACCAGGTTGCTTGCAGCCATAACAAAGAGTACTAGCCACTATAGGATCAGGGCACATTTTGTATGCTAGTCCCGGAGTTATTCACACATTTCTTAAGCTGTTGTTGTTGCAGCCGCACCGAGTGTAGTTAGTGTTAACGGGAAAGTTGCTGGGTGAAGACAAGGAGTGAAGCCAAGCAGTATGGAAAGGGTCCTCTGTCTGAGCAGCTGTCTGTTGTGAGTGGGGCACGGCAGGCTAAGTTCTTCTATCTCCTTCTAAGAGCAAAATCCTCAAAGCATTATCTCTGCATGATTGATCAGGGTCTGCTGTTAAAGTTGTCTGTGCAGAACAATGTCAAAGCAGAGTTGTCCTTTAAGCATTGCTAGCAGCCATCCAAAGTATGGGCGCCAAGGTGAATTGATGCTCAAGTGCTCTGTGTAACATAGGTCTTTTTCTTGTGCGGGTTTCTTGGGGAAGGCAAGTGGTGAAAGTTGGCCTAGGCTTAGCAAGGGACTGGCAACTGGTGAGGCCAAGATGCCATGTGAGGATGGTGTTTGTGAAGATGTTTGAAGATGCTACAAAGCAGAGAAAGGCAAAATGTTGTAATGAAGAAGTGAAGCAAGCAGAGCCGAAGGTTCCTGGATGCTTTAGAAAGTCACTAGATTGGTTGCAACCTGAAGAAATAGTTGCAGAGGAAGAAAGTAAAGAGCCTGCCGTGACCCAGATTCGAACCGGGGTTGCTGCAGCCACAACGCAGAGTACTAACCACTATACGATCACGGCAATCGAGCCAGGTAGGAGTCGAACCTACATTCTTCTGATCCGTAGTCAGACGCGTTATCCATTGCGCCACTGGCCCTACTGCTGACATATGTATAGCAAGTTTTTCTTGCGGCCGCAAGGAGACCGGGCCTCGTTGAAGTGCCCTATTCCACTGAACGTCTTCTGTAGCGAGAACTTCTTTGAGAGATAATCTCTATAAAAATGTCATGAATTTGCTCTCTCTGAGTCCAGATATTCACAATGCTGTTCTAAAAGCTTGAAGAAGGTTGCAAGAGGAGTGCAGAAAGCAGCCTGCCGTAAACCGTATTCACACCAGGTTGCTTGCAGCCATAACAAAGAGTACTAGCCACTATAGGATCAGGGCACATTTTGTATGCTAGTCCCGGAGTTATTCACACATTTCTTAAGCTGTTGTTGTTGCAGCCGCACCGAGTGTAGTTAGTGTTAACGGGAAAGTTGCTGGGTGAAGACAAGGAGTGAAGCCAAGCAGTATGGAAAGGGTCCTCTGTCTGAGCAGCTGTCTGTTGTGAGTGGGGCACGGCAGGCTAAGTTCTTCTATCTCCTTCTAGGAGCAAAATCCTCAAAGCATTATCTCTGCATGATTGATCAGGGTCTGCTGTTAAAGTTGTCTGTGCAGAACAATGTCAAAGCAGAGTTGTCCTTTAAGCATTGCTAGAAGCCATCCAAAGTATGGGCGCCAAGGTGAATTGATGCTCAAGTGCTCTGTGTAACAGTAGGTCTTTTTCTTGTGCAGGTTTCTTGGGGAAGGCAAGTGGTGAAAGTTGGCCTAGGCTTAGCAAGGGACTGGCAACTGGTGAGGCCAAGATGCCATGTGAGGATGGTGTTTGTGAAGATGTTTGAAGATGCTACAAAGCAGAGAAAGGCAAAATGTTGTAATGAAGAAGTGAAGCAAGCAGAGCCTAAGGTTCCTGGATGCATTCGAAAGTCACTAGATTGGTTGCAACCTGAAGAAATAGTTGCAGAGGAAGAAAGTAAAGAGCCTGCCGTGACCCGGATTTAAACCGGGGTTGCTGCAGCCACAACGCAGAGTACTAACCACTATACGATCACAGCACATTAAACAAGCCAGGTAGGAGTCGAACCTACAATCTTCTGATCCGTAGTCAGACGCGTTATCCATTGCGCCACTGGCCCTACTGCTGACATTCGTATAGCAAGTTTTTCTTGCGGCCGCAAGGAGACCGGGCCTCGTTGAAGTGCCCTATTCCACTGAACGTCTTCTGTAGCGAGAACTTCTTTGAGAGATAATCTCTATAAAAATGTCATGAATTTGCTCTCTCTGAGTCCAGATATTCACAATGCTGTTCTAAAAGCTTGAAGAAGGTTGCAAGAGGAGTGCAGAAAGCAGCCTGCCGTAAACCGTATTCACACCAGGTTGCTTGCAGCCATAACAAAGAGTACTAGCCACTATAGGATCAGGGCACATTTTGTATGCTAGTCCCGGAGTTATTCACACATTTCTTAAGCTGTTGTTGTTGCAGCCGCACCGAGTGTAGTTAGTGTTAACGGGAAAGTTGCTGGGTGAAGACAAGGAGTGAAGCCAAGCAGTATGGAAAGGGTCCTCTGTCTGAGCAGCTGTCTGTTGTGAGTGGGGCACGGCAGGCTAAGTTCTTCTATCTCCTTCTAGGAGCAAAATCCTCAAAGCATTATCTCTGCATGATTGATCAGGGTCTGCTGTGAAAGTTGTCTGTGCAGAACAATGTCAAAGCAGAGTTGTCCTTTAAGCATTGCTAGCAGCCATCCAAAGTATGGGCGCCAAGGTGAATTGATGCTCAAGTGCTCTGTGTAACATAGGTCTTTTTCTTGTGCGGGTTTCTTGGGGAAGGCAAGTGGTGAAAGTTGGCCTAGGCTTAGCAAGGGACTGGCAACTGGTGAGGCCAAGATGCCATGTGAGGATGGTGTTTGTGAAGATGTTTGAAGATGCTACAAAGCAGAGAAAGGCAAAATGTTGTAATGAAGAAGTGAAGCAAGCAGAGCCGAAGGTTCCTGGATGCTTTAGAAAGTCACTAGATTGGTTGCAACCTGAAGAAATAGTTGCAGAGGAAGAAAGTAAAGAGCCTGCCGTGACCCGGATTCGAACCGGGGTTGCTGCGGCCACAACGCAGAGTACTAACCACTATACGATCACGGCATGTTAATCGAGCCAGGTAGGAGTCGAACCTACAATCTTCTGATCCGTAGTCAGACACGTTATCCATTGCGCCACTGGCCCTTCTGCTGACATACGTATAGCAAGTTTTTCTTGCGGCCGCAAGGAGACCGGGCCTCGTTGAAGTGCCCTATTCCACTGAACGTCTTCTGTAGCGAGAACTTCTTTGAGAGATAATCTCTATAAAAATGTCATGAATTTGCTCTCTCTGAGTCCAGATATTCACAATGCTGTTCTAAAAGCTTGAAGAAGGTTGCAAGAGGAGTGCAGAAAGCAGCCTGCCGTAAACCGTATTCACACCAGGTTTCTTGCAGCCATAACAAAGAGTACTAGCCACTATAGGATCAGGGCACATTTTGTATGCTAGTCCCGGAGTTATTCACACATTTCTTAAGCTGTTGTTGTTGCAGCCGCACCGAGTGTAGTTAGTGTTAACGGGAAAGTTGCTGGGTGAAGACAAGGAGTGAAGCCAAGCAGTATGGAAAGGGTCCTCTGTCTGAGCAGCTGTCTGTTGTGAGTGGGGCACGGCAGGCTAAGTTCTTCTATCTCCTTCTAGGAGCAAAATCCTCAAAGCATTATCTCTGCATGATTGATCAGGGTCTGCTGTTAAAGTTGTCTGTGCAGAACAATGTCAAAGCAGAGTTGTCCTTTAAGCATTGCTAGCAGCCATCCAAAGTATGGGCGCCAAGGTGAATTGATGCTCAAGTGCTCTGTGTAACATAGGTCTTTTTCTTGTGCGGGTTTCTTGGGGAAGGCAAGTGGTGAAAGTTGGCCTAGGCTTAGCAAGGGACTGGCAACTGGTGAGGCCAAGATGCCATGTGAGGATGGTGTTTGTGAAGATGTTTGAAGATGCTACAAAGCAGAGAAAGGCAAAATGTTGTAATGAAGAAGTGAAGCAAGCAGAGCCGAAGGTTCCTGGATGCTTTAGAAAGTCACTAGATTGGTTGCAACCTGAAGAAATAGTTGCAGAGGAAGAAAGTAAAGAGCCTGCCGTGACCCAGATTCGAACCGGGGTTGCTGCAGCCACAACGCAGAGTACTAACCACTATACGATCACGGCAATCGAGCCAGGTAGGAGTCGAACCTACAATCTTCTGATCCGGAGTCAGGCGCGTTATCTATTGCGCCACTGGCCCTACTGCTGACATACGTATAGCAAGTTTTTCTTGCGGCCGCAAGGAGACCGGGCCTCGTTGAAGTGCCCTATTCCACTGAACGTCTTCTGTAGCGAGAACTTCTTTGAGAGATAATCTCTATAAAAATGTCATGAATTTGCTCTCTCTGAGTCCAGATATTCACAACGCTGTTCTAAAAGCTTGAAGAAGGTTGCAAGAGGAGTGCAGAAAGCAGCCTGCCGTAAACCGTATTCACACCAGGTTGCTTGCAGCCATAACAAAGAGTACTAGCCACTATAGGATCAGGGCACATTTTGTATGCTAGTCCCGGAGTTATTCACACATTTCTTAAGCTGTTGTTGTTGCAGCCGCACCGAGTGTAGTTAGTGTTAACGGGAAAGTTGCTGGGTGAAGACAAGGAGTGAAGCCAAGCAGTATGGAAAGGGTCCTCTGTCTGAGCAGCTGTCTGTTGTGAGTGGGGCACGGCAGGCTAAGTTCTTCTATCTCCTTCTAGGAGCAAAATCCTCAAAGCATTATCTCTGCATGATTGATCAGGGTCTGCTGTTAAAGTTGTCTGTGCAGAACAATGTCAAAGCAGAGTTGTCCTTTAAGCATTGCTAGCAGCCATCCAAAGTATGGGCGCCAAGGTGAATTGATGCTCAAGTGCTCTGTGTAACATAGGTCTTTTTCTTGTGCGGGTTTCTTGGGGAAGGCAAGTGGTGAAAGTTGGCCTAGGCTTAGCAAGGGACTGGCAACTGGTGAGGCCAAGATGCCATGTGAGGATGGTGTTTGTGAAGATGTTTGAAGATGCTACAAAGCAGAGAAAGGCAAAATGTTGTAATGAAGAAGTGAAGCAAGCAGAGCCGAAGGTTCCTGGATGCTTTAGAAAGTCACTAGATTGGTTGCAACCTGAAGAAATAGCTGCAGAGGAAGAAAGTAAAGAGCCTGCCGTGACCCGGATTCGAACCGGGGTTGCTGCGGCCACAACGCAGAGTACTAACCACTATACGATCACGGCATGTTAATCGAGCCAGGTAGGAGTCGAACCTACAATCTTCTGATCCGTAGTCAGACGCGTTATCCATTGCGCCACTGGCCCTACTGCTGACATACGTATAGCAAGTTTTTCTTGCGGCCGCAAGGAGACCGGGCCTCGTTGAAGTGCCCTATTCCACTGAACGTCTTCTGTAGCGAGAACTTCTTTGAGAGATAATCTCTATAAAAATGTCATGAATTTGCTCTCTCTGAGTCCAGATATTCACAATGCTGTTCTAAAAGCTTGAAGAAGGTTGCAAGAGGAGTGCAGAAAGCAGCCTGCCGTAAACCGTATTCACACCAGGTTGCTTGCAGCCATAACAAAGAGTACTAGCCACTATAGGATCAGGGCACATTTTGTATGCTAGTCCCGGAGTTATTCACACATTTCTTAAGCTGTTGTTGTTGCAGCCGCACCGAGTGTAGTTAGTGTTAACGGGAAAGTTGCTGGGTGAAGACAAGGAGTGAAGCCAAGCAGTATGGAAAGGGTCCTCTGTCTGAGCAGCTGTCTGTTGTGAGTGGGGCACGGCAGGCTAAGTTCTTCTATCTCCTTCTAGGAGCAAAATCCTCAAAGCATTATCTCTGCATGATTGATCAGGGTCTGCTGTGAAAGTTGTCTGTGCAGAACAATGTCAAAGCAGAGTTGTCCTTTAAGCATTGCTAGCAGCCATCCAAAGTATGGGCGCCAAGGTGAATTGATGCTCAAGTGCTCTGTGTAACATAGGTCTTTTTCTTGTGCGGGTTTCTTGGGGAAGGCAAGTGGTGAAAGTTGGCCTAGGCTTAGCAAGGGACTGGCAACTGGTGAGGCCAAGATGCCATGTGAGGATGGTGTTTGTGAAGATGTTTGAAGATGCTACAAAGCAGAGAAAGGCAAAATGTTGTAATGAAGAAGTGAAGCAAGCAGAGCCGAAGGTTCCTGGATGCTTTAGAAAGTCACTAGATTGGTTGCAACCTGAAGAAATAGTTGCAGAGGAAGAAAGTAAAGAGCCTGCCGTGACCCGGAATCGAACCGGGGTTGCTGCGGCCACAACGCAGAGTACTAACCACTATACGATCACGGCAATCGATCCAGGTAGGAGTCAAACCTACAATCTTCTGATCCATAGTCAGACGCGTTATCCATTGCGCCACTGGCCCTACTGCTGACATATGTATAGCAAGTTTTTCTTGCGGCCGCAAGGAGACCGGGCCTCGTTGAAGTGCCCTATTCCACTGAACGTCTTCTGTAGCGAGAACTTCTTTGAGAGATAATCTCTATAAAAATGTCATGAATTTGCTCTCTCTGAGTCCAGATATTCACAATGCTGTTCTAAAAGCTTGAAGAAGGTTGCAAGAGGAGTGCAGAAAGCAGCCTGCCGTAAACCGTATTCACACCAGGTTGCTTGCAGCCATAACAAAGAGTACTAGCCACTATAGGATCAGGGCACATTTTGTATGCTAGTCCCGGAGTTATTCACACATTTCTTAAGCTGTTGTTGTTGCAGCCGCACCGAGTGTAGTTAGTGTTAACGGGAAAGTTGCTGGGTGAAGACAAGGAGTGAAGCCAAGCAGTATGGAAAGGGTCCTCTGTCTGAGCAGCTGTCTGTTGTGAGTGGGGCACGGCAGGCTAAGTTCTTCTATCTCCTTCTAAGAGCAAAATCCTCAAAGCATTATCTCTGCATGATTGATCAGGGTCTGCTGTTAAAGTTGTCTGTGCAGAACAATGTCAAAGCAGAGTTGTCCTTTAAGCATTGCTAGCAGCCATCCAAAGTATGGGCGCCAAGGTGAATTGATGCTCAAGTGCTCTGTGTAACATAGGTCTTTTTCTTGTGCGGGTTTCTTGGGGAAGGCAAGTGGTGAAAGTTGGCCTAGGCTTAGCAAGGGACTGGCAACTGGTGAGGCCAAGATGCCATGTGAGGATGGTGTTTGTGAAGATGTTTGAAGATGCTACAAAGCAGAGAAAGGCAAAATGTTGTAATGAAGAAGTGAAGCAAGCAGAGCCGAAGGTTCCTGGATGCTTTAGAAAGTCACTAGATTGGTTGCAACCTGAAGAAATAGTTGCAGAGGAAGAAAGTAAAGAGCCTGCCGTGACCCGGATTCGAACCGGGGTTGCTGCGGCCACAACGCAGAGTACTAACCACTATACGATCACGGCATGATAATCGAGCCAGGTAGGAGTCGAACCTACAATCTTCTGATCCGTAGTCAGACGCGTTATCCATTGCGCCACTGGCCCTACTGCTGACATACGTATAGCAAGTTTTTCTTGTGGCCGCAAGGAGACCGGGCCTCGTTGAAGTGCCCTATTCCACTGAACGTCTTCTGTAGCGAGAACTTCTTTGAGAGATAATCTCTATAAAAATGTCATGAATTTGCTCTCTCTGAGTCCAGATATTCACAATGCTGTTCTAAAAGCTTGAAGAAGGTTGCAAGAGGAGTGCAGAAAGCAGCCTGCCGTAAACCGTATTCACACCAGGTTTCTTGCAGCCATAACAAAGAGTACTAGCCACTATAGGATCAGGGCACATTTTGTATGCTAGTCCCGGAGTTATTCACACATTTCTTAAGCTGTTGTTGTTGCAGCCGCACCGAGTGTAGTTAGTGTTAACGGGAAAGTTGCTGGGTGAAGACAAGGAGTGAAGCCAAGCAGTATGGAAAGGGTCCTCTGTCTGAGCAGCTGTCTGTTGTGAGTGGGGCACGGCAGGCTAAGTTCTTCTATCTCCTTCTAGGAGCAAAATCCTCAAAGCATTATCTCTGCATGATTGATCAGGGTCTGCTGTTAAAGTTGTCTGTGCAGAACAATGTCAAAGCAGAGTTGTCCTTTAAGCATTGCTAGCAGCCATCCAAAGTATGGGCGCCAAGGTGAATTGATGCTCAAGTGCTCTGTGTAACATAGGTCTTTTTCTTGTGCGGGTTTCTTGGGGAAGGCAAGTGGTGAAAGTTGGCCTAGGCTTAGCAAGGGACTGGCAACTGGTGAGGCCAAGATGCCATGTGAGGATGGTGTTTGTGAAGATGTTTGAAGATGCTACAAAGCAGAGAAAGGCAAAATGTTGTAATGAAGAAGTGAAGCAAGCAGAGCCGAAGGTTCCTGGATGCTTTAGAAAGTCACTAGATTGGTTGCAACCTGAAGAAATAGTTGCAGAGGAAGAAAGTAAAGAGCCTGCCGTGACCCAGATTCGAACCGGGGTTGCTGCAGCCACAACGCAGAGTACTAACCACTATACGATCACGGCAATCGAGCCAGGTAGGAGTCGAACCTACAATCTGCTGATCCGGAGTCAGGCGCGTTATCTATTGCGCCACTGGCCCTACTGCTGACATACGTATAGCAAGTTTTTCTTGCGGCCGCAAGGAGACCGGGCCTCGTTGAAGTGCCCTATTCCACTGAACTTCTTATGTAGCGAGAACTTCTTTGAGAGATAATCTCTATAAAAATGTCATGAATTTGCTCTCTCTGAGTCCAGATATTCACAACGCTGTTCTAAAAGCTTGAAGAAGGTTGCAAGAGGAGTGCAGAAAGCAGCCTGCCGTAAACCGTATTCACACCAGGTTGCTTGCAGCCATAACAAAGAGTACTAGCCACTATAGGATCAGGGCACATTTTGTATGCTAGTCCCGGAGTTATTCACACATTTCTTAAGCTGTTGTTGTTGCAGCCGCACCGAGTGTAGTTAGTGTTAACGGGAAAGTTGCTGGGTGAAGACAAGGAGTGAAGCCAAGCAGTATGGAAAGGGTCCTCTGTCTGAGCAGCTGTCTGTTGTGAGTGGGGCACGGCAGGCTAAGTTCTTCTATCTCCTTCTAGGAGCAAAATCCTCAAAGCATTATCTCTGCATGATTGATCAGGGTCTGCTGTTAAAGTTGTCTGTGCAGAACAATGTCAAAGCAGAGTTGTCCTTTAAGCATTGCTAGCAGCCATCCAAAGTATGGGCGCCAAGGTGAATTGATGCTCAAGTGCTCTGTGTAACATAGGTCTTTTTCTTGTGCGGGTTTCTTGGGGAAGGCAAGTGGTGAAAGTTGGCCTAGGCTTAGCAAGGGACTGGCAACTGGTGAGGCCAAGATGCCATGTGAGGATGGTGTTTGTGAAGATGTTTGAAGATGCTACAAAGCAGAGAAAGGCAAAATGTTGTAATGAAGAAGTGAAGCAAGCAGAGCCGAAGGTTCCTGGATGCTTTAGAAAGTCACTAGATTGGTTGCAACCTGAAGAAATAGCTGCAGAGGAAGAAAGTAAAGAGCCTGCCGTGACCCGGATTCGAACCGGGGTTGCTGCGGCCACAACGCAGAGTACTAACCACTATACGATCACGGCATGTTAATCGAGCCAGGTAGGAGTCGAACCTACAATCTTCTGATCCGTAGTCAGACGCGTTATCCATTGCGCCACTGGCCCTACTGCTGACATACGTATAGCAAGTTTTTCTTGCGGCCGCAAGGAGACCGGGCCTCGTTGAAGTGCCCTATTCCACTGAACGTCTTCTGTAGCGAGAACTTCTTTGAGAGATAATCTCTATAAAAATGTCATGAATTTGCTCTCTCTGAGTCCAGATATTCACAATGCTGTTCTAAAAGCTTGAAGAAGGTTGCAAGAGGAGTGCAGAAAGCAGCCTGCCGTAAACCGTATTCACACCAGGTTGCTTGCAGCCATAACAAAGAGTACTAGCCACTATAGGATCAGGGCACATTTTGTATGCTAGTCCCGGAGTTATTCACACATTTCTTAAGCTGTTGTTGTTGCAGCCGCACCGAGTGTAGTTAGTGTTAACGGGAACGTTGCTGGGTGAAGACAAGGAGTGAAGCCAAGCAGTATGGAAAGGGTCCTCTGTCTGAGCAGCTGTCTGTTGTGAGTGGGGCACGGCAGGCTAAGTTCTTCTATCTCCTTCTAGGAGCAAAATCCTCAAAGCATTATCTCTGCATGATTGATCAGGGTCTGCTGTGAAAGTTGTCTGTGCAGAACAATGTCAAAGCAGAGTTGTCCTTTAAGCATTGCTAGCAGCCATCCAAAGTATGGGCGCCAAGGTGAATTGATGCTCAAGTGCTCTGTGTAACATAGGTCTTTTTCTTGTGCGGGTTTCTTGGGGAAGGCAAGTGGTGAAAGTTGGCCTAGGCTTAGCAAGGGACTGGCAACTGGTGAGGCCAAGATGCCATGTGAGGATGGTGTTTGTGAAGATGTTTGAAGATGCTACAAAGCAGAGAAAGGCAAAATGTTGTGATGAAGAAGTGAAGCAAGCAGAGCCGAAGGTTCCTGGATGCTTTAGAAAGTCACTAGATTGGTTGCAACCTGAAGAAATAGTTGCAGAGGAAGAAAGTAAAGAGCCTGCCGTGACCCGGATTCGAACCGGGGTTGCTGCGGCCACAACACAGAGTACTAACCACTATACGATCACGGCATGTTAATCGAGCCAGGTAGGAGTTGAACCTACAATCTTCTGATCCGTAGTCAGACACGTTATCCATTGCGCCACTGGCCCTACTGCTGACATACGTATAGCAAGTTTTTCTAGCGGACGCAAGGAGACCGGGCCTCGTTGAAGTGCCCTATTCCACTGAACGTCTTCTGTAGCGAGAACTTCTTTGAGAGATAATCTCTATAAAAATGTCATGAATTTGCTCTCTCTGAGTCCAGATATTCACAATGCTGTTCTAAAAGCTTGAAGAAGGTTGCAAGAGGAGTGCAGAAAGCAGCCTGCCGTAAACCGTATTCACACCAGGTTGCTTGCAGCCATAACAAAGAGTACTAGCCACTATAGGATCAGGGCACATTTTGTATGCTAGTCCCGGAGTTATTCACACATTTCTTAAGCTGTTGTTGTTGCAGCCGCACCGAGTGTAGTTAGTGTTAACGGGAAAGTTGCTGGGTGAAGACAAGGAGTGAAGCCAAGCAGTATGGAAAGGGTCCTCTGTCTGAGCAGCTGTCTGTTGTGAGTGGGGCACGGCAGGCTAAGTTCTTCTATCTCCTTCTAGGAGCAAAATCCTCAAAGCATTATCTCTGCATGATTGATCAGGGTCTGCTGTTAAAGTTGTCTGTGCAGAACAATGTCAAAGCAGAGTTGTCCTTTAAGCATTGCTAGCAGCCATCCAAAGTATGGGCGCCAAGGTGAATTGATGCTCAAGTGCTCTGTGTAACATAGGTCTTTTTCTTGTGCGGGTTTCTTGGGGAAGGCAAGTGGTGAAAGTTGGCCTAGGCTTAGCAAGGGACTGGCAACTGGTGAGGCCAAGATGCCATGTGAGGATGGTGTTTGTGAAGATGTTTGAAGATGCTACAAAGCAGAGAAAGGCAAAATGTTGTAATGAAGAAGTGAAGCAAGCAGAGCCGAAGGTTCCTGGATGCTTTAGAAAGTCACTAGATTGGTTGCAACCTGAAGAAATAGTTGCAGAGGAAGAAAGTAAAGAGCCTGCCGTGACCCAGATTCGAACCAGGGTTGCTGCGGCCACAACGCAGAGTACTAACCACTATACGATCACGGCATGTTAATCGAGCCAGGTAGGAGTCGAACCTACAATCTTCTGATCCGTAGTCAGACGCGTTATCCATTGCGCCACTGGCCCTTCTGCTGACAAACGTATAGCAAGTTTTTCTTGCGGCCGCAAGGAGACCGGGCCTCGTTGAAGTGCCCTATTCCACTGAACGTCTTCTGTAGCGAGAACTTCTTTGAGAGATAATCTCTATAAAAATGTCATGAATTTGCTCTCTCTGAGTCCAGATATTCACAATGCTGTTCTAAAAGCTTGAAGAAGGTTGCAAGAGGAGTGCAGAAAGCAGCCTGCCGTAAACCGTATTCACACCAGGTTGCTTGCAGCCATAACAAAAAGTACTAGCCACTATAGGATCAGGGCACATTTTGTATGCTAGTCCCGGAGTTATTCACACATTTCTTAAGCTGTTGTTGTTGCAGCCGCACCGAGTGTAGTTAGTGTTAACGGGAAAGTTGCTGGGTGAAGACAAGGAGTGAAGCCAAGCAGTATGGAAAGGGTCCTCTGTCTGAGCAGCTGTCTGTTGTGAGTGGGGCACGGCAGGCTAAGTTCTTCTATCTCCTTCTAGGAGCAAAATCCTCAAAGCATTATCTCTGCATGATTGATCAGGGTCTGCTGTTAAAGTTGTCTGTGCAGAACAATGTCAAAGCAGAGTTGTCCTTTAAGCATTGCTAGCAGCCATCCAAAGTATGGGCGCCAAGGTGAATTGATGCTCAAGTGCTCTGTGTAACATAGGTCTTTTTCTTGTGCGGGTTTCTTGGGGAAGGCAAGTGGTGAAAGTTGGCCTAGGCTTAGCAAGGGACTGGCAACTGGTGAGGCCAAGATGCCATGTGAGGATGGTGTTTGTGAAGATGTTTGAAGATGCTACAAAGCAGAGAAAGGCAAAATGTTGTAATGAAGAAGTGAAGCAAGCAGAGCCGAAGGTTCCTGGATGCTTTAGAAAGTCACTAGATTGGTTGCAACCTGAAGAAATAGTTGCAGAGGAAGAAAGTAAAGAGCCTGCCGTGACCCAGATTCGAACCGGGGTTGCTGCGGCCACAACGCAGAGTACTAACCACTATACGATCACGGCAATCGAGCCAGGTAGGAGTCGAACCTACAATCTTCTGATCCATAGTCAGACGCGTTATCCATTGCGCCACCGGCCCTACTGCTGACATATGTATAGCAAGTTTTTCTTGCGGCCGCAAGGAGACCGGACCTCGTTGAAGTGCCCTATTCCACTGAACGTCTTCTGTAGCGAGAACTTCTTTGAGAGATAATCTCTATAAAAATGTCATGAATTTGCTCTCTCTGAGTCCAGATATTCACAATGCTGTTCTAAAAGCTTGAAGAAGGTTGCAAGAGGAGTGCAGAAAGCAGCCTGCCGTAAACCGTATTCACACCAGGTTGCTTGCAGCCATAACAAAGAGTACTAGCCACTATAGGATCAGGGCACATTTTGTATGCTAGTCCCGGAGTTATTCACACATTTCTTAAGCTGTTGTTGTTGCAGCCGCACCGAGTGTAGTTAGTGTTAACGGGAAAGTTGCTGGGTGAAGACAAGGAGTGAAGCCAAGCAGTATGGAAAGGGTCCTCTGTCTGAGCAGCTGTCTGTTGTGAGTGGGGCACGGCAGGCTAAGTTCTTCTATCTCCTTCTAGGAGCAAAATCCTCAAAGCATTATCTCTGCATGATTGATCAGGGTCTGCTGTTAAAGTTGTCTGTGCAGAACAATGTCAAAGCAGAGTTGTCCTTTAAGCATTGCTAGCAGCCATCCAAAGTATGGGCGCCAAGGTGAATTGATGCTCAAGTGCTCTGTGTAACATAGGTCTTTTTCTTGTGCGGGTTTCTTGGGGAAGGCAAGTGGTGAAAGTTGGCCTAGGCTTAGCAAGGGACTGGCAACTGGTGAGGCCAAGATGCCATGTGAGGATGGTGTTTGTGAAGATGTTTGAAGATGCTACAAAGCAGAGAAAGGCAAAATGTTGTAATGAAGAAGTGAAGCAAGCAGAGCCGAAGGTTCCTGGATGCTTTAGAAAGTCACTAGATTGGTTGCAACCTGAAGAAATAGTTGCAGAGGAAGAAAGTAAAGAGCCTGCCGTGACCCGGATTCGAACCGGGGTTGCTGCGGCCACAACGCAGAGTACTAACCACTATACGATCACGGCATGTTAATCGAGCCAGGTAGGAGTCGAACCTACAATCTTCTGATCCGTAGTCAGACGCGTTATCCATTGCGCCACTGGCCCTACTGCTGACATACGTATAGCAAGTTTTTCTTGCGGCCGCAAGGAGACCGGGCCTCGTTGAAGTGCCCTATTCCACTGAACGTCTTCTGTAGCGAGAACTTCTTTGAGAGATAATCTCTATAAAAATGTCATTAATTTGCTCTCTCTGAGTCCAGATATTCACAATGCTGTTCTAAAAGCTTGAAGAAGGTTGCAAGAGGAGTGCAGAAAGCAGCCTGCCGTAAACCGTATTCACACCAGGTTGCTTGCAGCCATAACAAAGAGTACTAGCCACTATAGGATCAGGGCACATTTTGTATGCTAGTCCCGGAGTTATTCACACATTTCTTAAGCTGTTGTTGTTGCAGCCGCACCGAGTGTAGTTAGTGTTAACGGGAAAGTTGCTGGGTGAAGACAAGGAGTGAAGCCAAGCAGTATGGAAAGGGTCCTCTGTCTGAGCAGCTGTCTGTTGTGAGTGGGGCACGGCAGGCTAAGTTCTTCTATCTCCTTCTAGGAGCAAAATCCTCAAAGCATTATCTCTGCATGATTGATCAGGGTCTGCTGTTAAAGTTGTCTGTGCAGAACAATGTCAAAGCAGAGTTGTCCTTTAAGCATTGCTAGCAGCCATCCAAAGTATGGGCGCCAAGGTGAATTGATGCTCAAGTGCTCTGTGTAACATAGGTCTTTTTCTTGTGCGGGTTTCTTGGGGAAGGCAAGTGGTGAAAGTTGGCCTAGGCTTAGCAAGGGACTGGCAACTGGTGAGGCCAAGATGCCATGTGAGGATGGTGTTTGTGAAGATGTTTGAAGATGCTACAAAGCAGAGAAAGGCAAAATGTTGTAATGAAGAAGTGAAGCAAGCAGAGCCGAAGGTTCCTGGATGCTTTAGAAAGTCACTAGATTGGTTGCAACCTGAAGAAATAGTTGCAGAGGAAGAAAGTAAAGAGCCTGCCGTGACCCAGATTCGAACCGGGGTTGCTGCAGCCACAACGCAGAGTACTAACCACTATACGATCACGGCAATCGAGCCAGGTAGGAGTCGAACCTACAATCTTCTGATCCGTAGTCAGACGCGTTATCCATTGCGCCACTGGCCCTACTGCTGATATACGTATAGCAAGTTTTTCTTGCGGCCGCAAGGAGACCGGGCCTCGTTGAAGTGCCCTATTCCACTGAACGTCTTCTGTAGCGAGAACTTCTTTGAGAGATAATCTCTATAAAAATGTCATGAATTTGCTCTCTCTGAGTCCAGATATTCACAATGCTGTTCTAAAAGCTTGAAGAAGGTTGCAAGAGGAGTGCAGAAAGCAGCCTGCCGTAAACCGTATTCACACCAGGTTGCTTGCAGCCATAACAAAGAGTACTAGCCACTATAGGATCAGGGCACATTTTGTATGCTAGTCCCGGAGTTATTCACACATTTCTTAAGCTGTTGTTGTTGCAGCCGCACCGAGTGTAGTTAGTGTTAACGGGAAAGTTGCTGGGTGAAGACAAGGAGTGAAGCCAAGCAGTATGGAAAGGGTCCTCTGTCTGAGCAGCTGTCTGTTGTGAGTGGGGCACGGCAGGCTAAGTTCTTCTATCTCCTTCTAGGAGCAAAATCCTCAAAGCATTATCTCTGCATGATTGATCAGGGTCTGCTGTTAAAGTTGTCTGTGCAGAACAATGTCAAAGCAGAGTTGTCCTTTAAGCATTGCTAGCAGCCATCCAAAGTATGGGCGCCAAGGTGAATTGATGCTCAAGTGCTCTGTGTAACATAGGTCTTTTTCTTGTGCGGGTTTCTTGGGGAAGGCAAGTGGTGAAAGTTGGCCTAGGCTTAGCAAGGGACTGGCAACTGGTGAGGCCAAGATGCCATGTGAGGATGGTGTTTGTGAAGATGTTTGAAGATGCTACAAAGCAGAGAAAGGCAAAATGTTGTAATGAAGAAGTGAAGCAAGCAGAGCCGAAGGTTCCTGGATGCTTTAGAAAGTCACTAGATTGGTTGCAACCTGAAGAAATAGTTGCAGAGGAAGAAAGTAAAGAGCCTGCCGTGACCCGGATTCGAACTGGGGTTGCTGCGGCCACAACGCAGAGTACTAACCACTATACGATCACGGCATGTTAATCGAGCCAGGTAGGAGTCGAACCTACAATCTTCTGATCCGTAGTCAGACGCGTTATCCATTGCGCCACTGGCCCTACTGCTGAAATACGTATAGCAAGTTTTTCTTGCGGCCGCAAGGAGACCGGGCCTCGTTGAAGTGCCCTATTCCACTGAACGTCTTCTGTAGCGAGAACTTCTTTGAGAGATAATCTCTATAAAAATGTCATGAATTTGCTCTCTCTGAGTCCAGATATTCACAATGCTGTTCTAAAAGCTTGAAGAAGGTTGCAAGAGGAGTGCAGAAAGCAGCCTGCCGTAAACCGTATTCACACCAGGTTGCTTGCAGCCATAACAAAGAGTACTAGCCACTATAGGATCAGGGCACATTTTGTATGCTAGTCCCGGAGTTATTCACACATTTCTTAAGCTGTTGTTGTTGCAGCCGCACCGAGTGTAGTTAGTGTTAACGGGAAAGTTGCTGGGTGAAGACAAGGAGTGAAGCCAAGCAGTATGGAAAGGGTCCTCTGTCTGAGCAGCTGTCTGTTGTGAGTGGGGCACGGCAGGCTAAGTTCTTCTATCTCCTTCTAGGAGCAAAATCCTCAAAGCATTATCTCTGCATGATTGATCAGGGTCTGCTGTGAAAGTTGTCTGTGCAGAACAATGTCAAAGCAGAGTTGTCCTTTAAGCATTGCTAGCAGCCATCCAAAGTATGGGCGCCAAGGTGAATTGATGCTCAAGTGCTCTGTGTAACATAGGTCTTTTTCTTGTGCGGGTTTCTTGGGGAAGGCAAGTGGTGAAAGTTGGCCTAGGCTTAGCAAGGGACTGGCAACTGGTGAGGCCAAGATGCCATGTGAGGATGGTGTTTGTGAAGATGTTTGAAGATGCTACAAAGCAGAGAAAGGCAAAAT